>NC_141784.1:5297340-5632945 GCF_054643075.1 Acanthaster planci | reverse complement strand
CTACCATCTCTTCCCTATATTACTTGACACCAGCTATATATAAAGTACCCACAACATCAGTTATGCCAAGTGGAGAGAACAGTGTGATGTTTGACAATCATCCCCTGAAGTGAAATGACTGACACATCCCATATTTTGGTGTGGGGGATGCAGCGAGAAAGACGAAACTCCAAAACTAAGAGAACTTTCAGTCGCAGTTTTTCCAGGCGAGGTACAGCCTATTGCACCTGAAGCCAGGGCCCGATGTCATGGCACTGCTCAACAGTTAGCAGAGAAGTTGTGCTGACTATAGTAGAAAGTTTGCTAACTGTAAGCACGATTTCATGACAGTGCTTGTCATGGTTGTGCTTATGAGTGCGTGCGCACAGAGATTTCCATTGTTTTGTCACTATACGTTAAGCAAATTTTTCCTACAAGGATAGCATGCCTTTTACCATGCTTACTGCTTACAGTCTCCACGAAATATACAGAGCCCCTGTTAGCATAAAATTGTGTGCTTAGCAGCGCTGTGAAATTGGGCCTAGGAGTGTTCATCCTATATTTAGATATATACCGTGCAGGTGTTCTTAACAGGGCTTGGAGCATGCAAGGTTTAAAAACATTCATCCAAAAAAATTGACGATGGCAAACACATACACAGGTATCATCTGATGCCGTTGTTGAGATATTGTACAAACATGCCATGCAGCTTGGCTACATCCTCCACTGGGTGAAGCTTGGTGTAAGTGATGAACTGACGACGGATACGCTGTAGCTCGGCAGCACTCACACTCCTTGTCAGGTTTATGTGAGAAAACACAGTCAAGGGCTAATCGTCCAAGATTCGGTTCAAAATCTCAACATTCGGTGTCAAGATGCCTGTAGCGAGTGCCTCTGACAAGGTAGCAATGTGTAGAGACTGAATGGTGTTTGGTATTGCCAGAGGGGATATACAGTCAGTTGCAAAAGTTTAAGACCACTTGGAATTTTATTTGTATTTCTGTCACTGGGCCTGCAGTCCATTGTCTCATTGAATGATTAACATATGTTTACAGTGGTGTATCACATCAGTGTAGTGCTATATACCCATTTGAACAAATTTTTTGTAAAGGCAGGTATGACATATTGTCTGCAAGGCAGCATGGACAAGAAAGCCAGGCTAAGTACTCAGAAATAAAGGAGTGCACACTAAATAATAGGCTGTCAACATTTCAAATCATGGACATGTAGTCACATTGCTGTTTAAACAAGATTCTAAGGTTACACATTGAAAATAAACATGAGTTGCCATGATTGACTGGTTTGTTTATTTTCTTCAGGTTAATGCATTTTTTATGGGTGGTCCTAGCTTTTACAAATGACTATTCTTCAGGGTTATTCTGACTATTGTGCAGACGCTACCATGTTGATATCAAACATTTTTGGCCCTTTTGTGAGATTGTCAAGCAAGATAATTAGTTGGGAAAAGATAAGTCTGTCAACAAGACAAACAGCAGTTTATCTAACAGCGACTGTTCCATGGCAACAGTGCACTATGTGCAATAATATCCCACTTCTATCATTCTACTTGACATCAAAGTGCAAGGAGCATCAATGAGAAATCACTTCAAATTTGTCGCATTCAGGAAAACTCAGAAAAAGCGTGCCGTAGGAATAGCGGTTATCGGCAAGGTTTGGATGAAAAGGATATTTTATCTTGTGACCCAGGAATACTGACGATGTCACCAGGAAGGCTTGTCTTCTGAGCTGCAATAAGTGTCTATAATTGGAAAAGAAGTTAAGTTGGTTCTTTTGCAATGCATTTGTTTTACTATAAATTAGAGCCTAGATAGTTCTAAACACAGGTTCTGATTGGTTTGGATAACAACATCCTCCAATAATAGCCTCATTGTAAATCCCTGGTACATGTACCGGTATGTGCTTTGAATGGACACTCACTGTGACAATTTCCTGAGTTATCTTGTCCAACTCATGGAGGAAATTGGTCGCAGATAGGGGTTGCTGTACAAAAGAAAAGAACAAATGTTATACAGTCTATCTACATAAAAAACAGATGTGCTTTCCATTTTATCTGTGAAAGAGAGCAGTTCATTAACTGATTTTGCTTTCATTGATATTGATCAAGACATAGGCGGGTTCAAAGCTTTACTCATGAAAATGGCACATCACACTGGTGTGAAAGCTCATCAACCCTGCCACACCCTTCACCACACCCACTCTTTCACTGACATTAAAACAGACAGGTTAGGAGACAGGGCCTGCCAAAGATGGCACATCACACTGATGTGAGAGCTCATCAACTGTACCCTGCCCTATGGCCACACCCACTCTTTCACTGATACTGAGACGAACAGGTTAGGAGACAGGGCCTTCCAAAGATGGCACATCACACTGGTGTGAGAGCTCATCAACCCTGCCCAATGGCCACACCCTTCACCACATCCACTTTTTCACGGATACTGACCGAGACAGTGGACAAGCTGGGAGGTGGGGCTTTCCTACTGAATATGGCATCGCATATCGCCTGACATGGAAGTTCATCCTCCGCATGCACCGTGAAGAGCGGGGAGTCCCAACGATTTTTTGCATCAGGTGGTTCAAACCGCATCACCAAGGCATCAAATCTATTGCACCAAGACATCAAGAGAATACATCTAATACACAGTGTGCACATCCTTAGCTTGACGGTCTGGTCCCCCAGCATGAAGAGTGTAATGTGGCAAATAGCGGAGATGCTCCAAATGCAGGTGAAACCAATATAAATGGTAAGTGGTAAGAGCATGTTTCTCATCTGGGTGAAAATTTCTGTCCTTCAGAGCTAATAAGCGATTGAAAGCATAAGAATATAGAAAAAAGGCACCTTTATTTAAAAAAGGGGTGTGCTTCATTAACAGATCTGCTACTACAGCAGAAAAAGTACTTTGACAAACTTTATGTACTAGAACAAAGCCCTGAAACAGCTTCATTTGTATACAAGTCTAAACAATCCTGACATGTCTGAACATTCCTCTTCTAGAAATGACTCCCCCCACACCTATTGTACAATGTACATGTACACAAACAGATATAACGCTTTACAACCTTTCAATTTAGTATTACATATTTTGCATTTCCATAGGGTAGTAGAATGACCTTGTGACTGTAAGATTTAATCTTACAGTCGCACACCATTGTTATGCATGTTTCCCACCAGCGCCAGGTCTCAGGAGGCTGGAGTGTGGCGCCATGCAGCGCCGTGCGGTGCATTGAAGCGATTGCGGCACGCCGATAAGAATATTGTGGACGCCTTCCCTTAACTAAAATACAAATGCACAACCCAAAACAAACCCATAAGAACCCCCCCAAAAAATCCTAAAACTCGTGCCTTTAAAACAAAATTGCTGGAGGAAATAAATTTCTACTGATCTTACATTTCTTGTGAGTATCTTTCTTCCGGTCGTCTGTTTGTGTTCCACTCTGAAGCTACGTTTGCAGTAGTATCGCAATAAATCTGACAGATTGTAATCAAAATCAGCAAAGTCAAATGCATAACATAGTCATCATACCCTGACTCTGCTCCAAAACAACTGAGTAAATTCTTAGAACTGTTTTCAAAACTGGCTCTCAAGTGTGTCTGAAAATCTGCTTTTTAATCAACCAATCAAGGCTGATCAGTTTGCAAATTTCCACAGAGCATATTATCTTGATTTTCGTTTCTTGTAATTTCCTCAAAATCCCTTATTTACACAGAGTTGAGGTAGTGCTTTCAGCAACCGTTCTACCCAACTGAAAAGATGATACTAGCAGGTGTTGTTGGTAACAGGTGAAGTTGCAAAACTTACTGCTGGATGAACTAAACTTACCACACAGTGAGGTGTTTGAGATGACTTGACGGCACAGTACAGCTCATATCTAAAACCTGACAGCGAAAAAAAATAAGTCCGACTGACTGTAACAGGTGTTTCAGCAAGATACAGTTGTCCGTTTATGAGGCCATAGGAATGTACATGTGCATGTTCGTTATGCAGAAACTATCAGTACATGTAGGTTCTGACAAGTGTAAATGGAACAGAATGAATGGTTGGGTGGGGAGAGGCTAGGGGTCAATGACCCATTATAGCAAGGCATGGGGAATTTTGAATAAATGAAAGTTTATTAGGGTAATACCATCTCACCTTTGATGTAGTTTAAGGAGTCCAGGATAAGTACACTATCTTTGGAGAGTTTTCTGTGGAAAGGAACAGAGTTTCAAACCCAAAAACTACAAATTTGAAGTCTTCAACCTTGATAACCACCAAGAAGTAATAGTAACCAATTATCTCCAAACACAGCCCACAGAAATGTATGGCTGCAGTTAGATTAAGGTGATATGATGCAAACTAGTACTTGCAATGTTGAAGAACTGTATCAGACATTTAACTTACTATAACTCTTGTATTCCAATATCTACGGTAGGGGTGAGTCCAAGAACAGATCAAGGGCGTTGGGTTAACACTGGCCATGCCCCTCCCCAAAAAAGAAAGAGATCTTGCATTTGAAAAGCGATGATCTATTTCATTTCCCTCCCCAAAGCATGTAAAGAGTCACAAATTGTAGCCCCAGCCCTCAGAAAGGCCATGAAAGATCACATGAAGAAAATCTCAATTTCTGCCCCTTCACTCTCTCCCCCCAAAAAAAATTTGGTTGTGGCTCCCCCTTGGTGGAGCCAACAACTTTTAACAGACGGTCAGGATCTGGACCATAGTGTAGCAAGTGGGCTTGCTGAGGGGCAGATTGGGTGAACAAAAAGAAAAAAAAACGAGCAATGGAGTGGGTCCCCGCCCCATTGCTATCCCAATTCCATTCTTACCTAATCACTGCTGACTTAAGTGTCCCGCGAATCTCCTTCTCCTTTTTGGAATCTGAAAGAGAACAGCCGCAACATCGTCCAGCCACAACATGTACTTATTTTTTGAAGAAGGGATGCAAACATGCACTTTGCAAGGGACCGGAGGAGGGTGGATGGGACCAGGCAACATACATGTACATGTACCAGTGTAATATACATGTACAGGTATGTACGTGTACCAGTGTAATATACATGTACAGGTATGTACGTGTACCAGTGTAATATACATGTACAGGTATGTACGTGTACCAGTGTAATATACATGTACAGGTATGATCTTGAACTCTGACAAAACTAGAGGCAATTCCAATCTTGAAATAGTGCAGACAAAATTGAGGAAATCAGCTAATCCAAGGAAAAGTTACATGCCTGAATATAGCTTGTGGGTGGGTGGGTGGGTGGCTGGCTGGGTGTTTGGTTGTGTGTGTGGGTGGGTGGGAGAGGGGGTCTATCACGGATGCCTTCAAAGGCACGGCATAATTGTGGAGTTGAGCAGGCAAAGTGTGAACTGTGACACAACCCCCCCCAAAAAGAGAATAACTGTACATACACAAAGGCGGCACTTTATGAAAAAAAAAATGCCCCTTTAGGCCTGTGTACACACGTCACCCTCCCTTGCATGAAGGCAATATTAATTAACAAAAGGACAGAAAAATTAGTTTGGAGAACAGACATCCTTGTCAACTGTACATACATGTACACTGTGACATTGAAAGATAATAAAACAGGTGTATGTACATTACTGAACAAAAGAAATGGTGGTTGAAATGACTATTAGAATTCACTTATCAGGAATCCTTTTCTGAAACCTTTATTTTTCTGAGGGTTTGGGGTGGGGTTGGATGAGAACCTTACTAGTGACAAATTCCTGTTGAAAGCAGCATCAATGCCAGACTCAATTTGTTGTTAGCATGGGAGGATGTTCCTCAGATGGGAACTGGTATTACTATACTTTTTTTCTGGGAGTTCAGTTGCAATTCAGTGAATTCACGACCCTAAATTCCTGAAACTTGAATGTTTTTTGTGACAACTTCTTTCTTGGAAGCAGGAAGTCTGGCTAGGCAATCAAAAATAATACAAGTAAACTGAAAACATGGAATGACCCAAATGGCCACACATCACTTTCCAACTCCAATTCAATCCCAAATCCTGCCCAAATTCTCGAAAATGCTGGCCAGAAAATACAGACGAATTTCCGAATTTCGTCAAAGCAGAAACCACAAATACACTAATTTTAAGATACATGACAAAACCTGATGGCCGTGTCAGTTTCTGCATATTTCCAGATTTTGTCTTTAATAAAAAACAAAGTTTCAAAAATCAACAAGAGGAAGAAATTCCTGTGGTGTGTGAAGAAACACATAACTAAAGGATCCAGTAGCCAGTCTTTTTAAATTGCTGGCAAGCATGAATGCATGCATTTAATGAAAGAGCAAATACCAACAAGAAACTAATCACTACAAGGTCAATTTTCTTAAGGTTTAACGTACAGATGGTTGAAAATGCACAGCATGATGTATGTATGTACATTAAATGTCTACAACACATGTGCGAGACTGTGCTTACGTACATGTTGGCCAAGTTCATAACATGGTCTAAATATGGCTGCATCTACAATTACAAAGCGCTTACACTACACCTGCAAAGAGGAATAGTATTTGTTTTATGATATATGGCTGGTCCTTTTCTTTGCATTGTCTTATCTTACAGAAAGCAGTCCAAATGAAGTTTTGTCCCTTCACAGGTTCTGACAACAGATTACAAAATTCTTAGGATTTTTGAAAACCAAAACAAACTACTGCCATAGATTACAAACTAAACCCTACTTTTTTGGATCTTTACACTAATTTACTAATTCAGGAAAACAATTCATCCTGCACATGCTGCTGTTTTATAATCAACAATATCAACACAACATGGCACACACCGTACATGAAGGTGGGGCTTTCTTCTTTAATTAAGAGGTCCAAGGTGTGGCACAAAGGCCAAAATATAAAACCTTTTCCTGCCCTCTAGTGAGCTTATTTTTTGTGTTCAAGAACATGTAAAGTTGAGGTTTGAGTAGGTACACATTTATACCGGTACATATACATGTACGGCTTTCCGTCACAGCTCAAATAAGGCAGTATTCTCATGATGTACTGTACAGTACCAGTACGCCAATTTGTAAGTTTGGTTCTTGTTTTTATCTTTTTGTCTTTGTTTTGGTGAGAGAGCATTGTGTCTTTTTTATTGATTTTTTTAATAGTTTGTACTTCCTTCTACATAGAATTTGTTTTCCATTGATGCAAACTGTCGCCATGTCGAATCAAAATGATTTCAAGAGCTGCAACATCAGTGGTAGTGCCTCTTTATAGTCTGTGTGTATGCTCCAGCAGAACCCAACAGCTCCATACATATGTGTGGCACCAAAGGTTCTTTGCATAGTGCTTTGGCCAAATAATCCCAATTAAGGAAAGTAACCCTTGTTTCATTTGATTCAGCAAGGTATTTCTTCAGTACAAATACATGTATATGTAAATTAAATACTTTCACTTTCATAATTACAATTAACTCTGCAATGGCAATTTTGAAAGTTCAAGTATACCATGTTAAGATTTGAGCTACATGTAAATGCTAACACAGTTTCTTAGCAGTGTCCTGAAATACCACATAAAGAGCATGCACATGTGAAGTATATGCCTATGTACATGATCGTACCATATACATGTACTTATTAGCAAAGAACTGTAAAGAGTTTTGACGTGTGGGCAACCATTCTTTGCAAAGGATTGCATGCACATCAAAGGATGCCTAATACATGTACATGTATTGGCAAATGAGTTCAAGAAAATCTTGGAGGTTTATGAAGCCTAAAAGATAAATATGATTAATCTAAAAGCCAAAGTATACATGTAATTTCACAAATCTATCACAGCTACCTTTAGATTGTACTGCTAACTCTTTTAGGCTACAATTTTACTATTGCTAAAACTATACACTGTAATGCTTTTATAGCACTATCCATGAACTAACAAACAATCTCAAAACACTTTACAAATGCAATCATTACCCTGCTTAACAAGCAAGGCAGGTCACCAGCCTGTATTTACATGTTTGTGTGTTGTTTCTGCCCTAACAGGTATCCATTTTTTCAACCATTAATAAACAAATGAGATGATATCGCCATCGGGGAGGATAAACATTTTTTAGACATTTTAGTTTGGCAATACAAAGGTTGCTTGACTGTTACATTTACATAAAGCAGACATGAGAAGCAGGCTGCAGTATACATGTTGATGATGCTCACTCAGATACAACGTACTCATAAGAAACAATTTCCGTGTACTCATTCTGCAGATCGAGGTACTCCTGCTGGTCTAGAGGTTAGGCTTTCTTGGCTTCTAAACATATAGGGTCAGGGGTTCGAATCCAGCTGGTAGCAGCATGTTGTGATCTCGGGTAAGTCACTTTAACCCCTATGTGCCTATCTCCACCCAGGGGTAAATGGGTACCTATGAGTGTAGATATGGTGATTATGCGTGTATTTGGCTGTTTACGCCTGGTATGGCAGAACTGGGCTGGTGTACATGTACTTCCCAGGGAGCTAAGATTGTTTCAGGAATATGAAGATGCTGGTATATATATACAGTCCAATGTGCAGGGATAATAATATATTGACATCTACTGACAACTACTGTTAGATACATGTACCATGTCCCTTATAAATGATTCGACATTGTTATAATTATTGTTGTACACGTACTTGCATGAAAAAATGTTCCATGTATCCATACTCATACGGTAAAGCACTCATACTCATGGAAATGTAATTCATATACTCAAATTCAACACTACAGCCTAACTGAGCCTGTGCACACTATATTTCTGTCACCGTCACACATCCTTTGACTTTGGCGTAGGAGCACTGAGCTTTGGGACTATCCTGTCTCCTTATTGGTACTCTGCCCTGATCTACACTGGTACCCATCTCTGCATCTTCATTCTCAAAATCAAGCTCTGCATACGGTGCCTCCAGGTCCAGTGACCTCGCAGGGCGCAGGGTAGGTGTGCCTGTTTGTTCATTTTCCCACGTCGTCATCTGAATGTCAACTGATCTCCTACATTTATTGTTACATCTACGTGCACCTACTGGTCGATGCTTTCTCCGAAAAACCATGAATGCCATCACTATGATAACGATGACAAGAAGCACTATGCCAGATGAACCGCCTAGGACCGATGCCAAAAGGTTTAACGACACACTAGTTTGTGTCACTGTATGAAATTTGACCGTGTCTTGAGTACTCTCAAGTGATGTTTTTGAGGACACGGTTGATTCTCCAATAACTAATGAATCAGTTGCGTTTGCTATGGTTTGAGGAGAACCTGTTGGCTTTTTAGCTATATGTGATGAGGTACTTGTTGCCATGACAACAGTGACAGATGCCCAGTTTGAAACATGTTTTATCTCACTGTCAGAAAAATAAACAACACAGAAATACTGATTCTGGCTCTCTTCAAGACTCACGTTCTGTATTTGTAGCACATACAAGTTGTCCGTCAAAGAGACAGAATACCTGCTTGGGTCCACATCTGGGTAGATCAAAGCACAGCGGCTCAAATAATACTTGGATGAGTCATTCCCATGACGGATCCAGTACACGTGGATGTTGTCACTTGTGCAGTTAAGCCGTTGCACTGTCTGGCAAGAAAATTCCACACTGTCTCCAGAGGTAACTGTGCCATTTTCTGGATGACGGCTGAAAAAGTCCACTGCTTGCGATTTCATTCCAAGATATATGAAACTTAAATGTACATGTACATGTATGATGACCGCTAGGCAAGTCTTTATATTTAGCTTCATGATGTCAAAGACCAATTATTTGTGGTGTTCTTGGCAATAAGGAATCTAGAACAAGCTGGTGGCGGCCATAAAAATCTCAGTTTGCATGTAACTGTACGGTACATAAATCACATCTAAAACTGACACAGCAGAGGACTTATTGTCTTTTAAATGCAAAAATCACAACCACAGAAAGTTACACTGAGTAATGAGGACAGGTACTGGGTATTTCCTTGCCTCAGAAATGCACCGTTTTCATTTCACTTTCATTGTACATGTTTAACTTATCTGAATGGTAACTTCTGAAAGCAAAAACGTGTTACTACACACATTCCAAAATTTGTATCCTTGTGGAGACATGGCTAAATTTGTTTCTCCAATACTAACACGCGGTTGTGTATGAAACGATGTTTTCCTACTGCTCCCATTTCAACATAAATCACTCTCCTGGGCTGAAGTTTTCACCGAATGTTCCTCATATGAAACACTTCAATTTACGATCAATTCTTGCACATTAAAAGTTTCTCCTTTTTGAGCGATTTCCAAATACCAGTTTCATGAAATTCCTGGTGGAGATCGATTTAATCAATTTGTCTGGGTCTCCACAAGGCACCATATTCCAAAACACTACATGTACATGTACATGGTACATATGCTCTACAGTAACTACACCCGTACACGTACTGTACACACGTTTGTCTGAGATGGTTTTCAATAAGCCTTTTGCTTGTTAAACTTGAATAAAATGTGGTACACTGAGTTCTTTAAATTCATATGAACGTTACAATTTGAATTCTCCATACTAATGACACTGTTGCTATACCTCATGATTCGGGGTAAGCTTTTGCTTCATTAATGTACATACACGTAAGAGATGTCATGCAAGAATACACTGTTCTCAATGGATAAGAAGGGCACAAAGGAACCAGTCTATTCCAGAGATGGTGGTCGCTATGCAAAAGCTTGACCTGAAGCACGAGGGATAGCAACAGTGTCTTTAGTCCAGTGAATTCAAATTATTATGCTTATGTACAATTAGATAACACAGAGTACCAGATTTTATTCAAAGTTACATGTAACTTAAATTTGACTAAGCTCTCAGAATAAATGTTCTTCTGGTAATAAATCACCTTCACAAAGGGTAAAGTTAGACTTTACATGTACATGAAGATCCAGTTCTCAGAAACACTGACTGCCCTTAAGTCAGATCCATCACGCACAAAATGTTAATTAGATGTACATATAAAATTGACCATCTGACAGATGAAAAAAAATATCAAATCACTTATAAGCATCTGTAATGCAAATGTTGTACATGTATGGTGTCCTGTATCCATGGTTAGAACATCTGCTGTTTGTATAATGGTATTTTATCTATTGCCATTACATCAAAGAACTCAATTCAGTTATGAGGTTAAATACGTACTTCGGCCTGTTTGTTGAAGAACTTACTGATTTACGTGTACCATATGTGTGCACCAGCAAAAATCGCACATGTGATGTTAGCATCACGGCCCCCAATGCTAAAATGCCCTGGCGAGAACACTGCATACAGGTAATTTCAATTTCAGAAGTTCCAGTTTGCTATGGGCAAAGTTCACTTTCATTTCCAGAAAATCTGTCCCGAAACAGACTTTAAAGGATGGAGTCCACCCTTTCTAATCACGGTCTCCTTGTTAGTGTCTTGGGCTTTAAAACAGGTACATGTAGAAACCTCATATCATTTACATGCAGCACATACACCGTACATGTACACTGTAGAACGTACATGTACATTACACTTTGGTGCCAACATTTTGTGAATATCCCACAACATGTCAAAGGTTTTTATTTCCGGGGAGTAAGTGACTAAGCATGTTTGGACTGACATCCCTCAACAGACTGCTCTGAGGCTCAACAACTACAGTGCCTCACAGGCCAGTTCTCCTGTTCTTGGTTGCTACGGCAACTATGTTCTAAGTCAAGTTCTGAGTATGTGAGACCACTGTACTCTGCCTGACTGGAGCTGTCTACATGTAGGTCAATGCACTGTAAGCTTGGTGCTGAAGGGTCTGTCCATTGCTACTGAAGACTGTGAATCCTTGCCACCATCTTCCATCAGGGCACTCAAAGGGTTTATGACATTTGTCACTGCTTGACCTCTGACCCTCCTTTTTTCTGGCACTCACTGTGTACAGCACGTACTTCTCCAACCATCACCCTGTCAGGTTTACTTGAGGTTCTTTTCTTGCCAGAGTGCCTCTATCGCTTGTAGTGGGTTCCTTATCAGGAGTGCCTATCTTACTCTCACCCCATGACTCATTCTGGCTGGGAACTGTGTAGAGCACTTCACCGACTTCCATCCTGGTCAAGGAAGCTTCTGCAGCTCCAGTCAAGGGATCCTCTGGGCCATACTTTGTCTATCATCGAGGCCATCTGCAGGGTTGCTGCTGGGCTGCAATTGATTTACAGGGGTCATTTTCGTGTGGTGGAACAGGTAGAGTACAAGGCATCCAATGAGGAGGCACAGTAGCACTACAACAACGACTCCAACAATAACGAAGCTTATACTAGATGTCTGAGGCCGAGTGGTTTCAGGAGACTGGGAAAAGATGGGTTCAGCTGTCCTTGATTTCGCAGATGGGGGTGTATATAATGTGGATATTACAAGCGTGCCCAACTGCTAGATTTGTTGAAATTTTTCTCATAAAAAGCTTTACATTTTACCATTGTTCCGTTGTTTTCTGCCAAAAGTCTGGATACTTGCAGAGTTTGCCCAGAGTCAAGTATTTCAAATTTCTAAGTACTGTCTTCAATTAAAGATTTCCTGGAACTGTGGTTTGAGCGCATGAACCATTTGAAGTTCACTTTTGTCTTGGCTTCAGTTCTGCAGTGAAAAACAATTACCTCACTGTTATCAGAGAACTTAGCAACGAGGGGATTGATGGTTACCGGCAGTACTAGAGGAGGGGTCGAAGTCCTCAATCCAGCCATACAGCTAAACTTTGCGCAGTTGTCAGCAATTTCGAGGACATGTGTCAAATTCGGAATGTTCTCTAATGTCTGTTGACCACCAGTAAGTGTCTCATTACCAAGTACCAAGAAAGCTGAACCATTCCCCCTTCCTGTATCGTGCAGCCAAGTGTAATTGCTTGACCTGCTTGAGGATTTCTGGGTGAGAAATTGCACCGAGGTTTTCCGTTTGCTGAGATGGGCTTGAAGACGAGACACACATCGTACAGGGTTTTGGTTCTGCTGACATGACACTCAGAAGTGCTTTCTCCACAAAAATTCTTAATATTCTATATTCTCTTGACTGCAATTTCAAATCTGAGATTTTGTAGATGTTTTGTCACATTGTGGAGTTTTGGAGCTTCCCCACACCGCACTCATAACTCAACTTGTCTCATGCTTGGACTGTGGGAAAGCAGAAATTATCAATTTTGACTCCACATACATGTACGTGAACACTCATGTTATATACTTAGATATTTTGGGCAGTAAATATCCGTACAATTTTACGATGGCACACATGAACATTTGATAAAATGTACATGTGCTGGCAGAGAAAGGTCTGGGATCTGTCCATGGTAGCAGTGCAAGTAACGCCGCACTGGGACGTGTCCTGACTGTAACGTTACATAAACATACACCGATGCAGCACTCACAAACCACGCCAATAAACAGAAGTCGCCGTGTGATTTATCACTTACACTTCTTACCAACCGCAGTGGGGATGTCGATGCCAATATGGGATATTTTTAAATGGCAACTTACACAAAGAATTTTGTAGTACTTTTTGTGGATATGGGACCGAGAGTAACATGTCAACTTAGACGAAATGACACCTTAAAACAAGCCAAATTAGAAATAAAAATTCTTATGAAAATGCATTAGAGACGATCAGAACTTTCGCAAGACTGCCGACTTGAGCGAGTTGCCAAGTTGTAAGTTGTCGACTTAGCAGGAGTTTACTGTACAGGTAAACTCTGCACAGTTGTCGGTAAGATCAAGGACATGCATCACAGAGAAAAAACTTCCTGGCAAACTGGCAGCAAATGTCATACCTTCAGACAACCAAGCAAGTATGACTGAGCCCCCTGACTGCCAGCAGGTTAAGAAACTGATCCAAAGAGAAGCTACCAGTACACAGGTGTTTATTTGTTTGAGATGACAAGGTTGCACTAGTGATAGCACTTCCTACTCCTGCAACTACATGTACACCTACTCTCAACTCTGCTTGACCAAAGGTTTCACCTGATTCCATTCATTAAGGAAAAGGCCACAAAAGTTCCACATATCACTAGCTGAGGTAGCACTCTTGATATGTTTGGCCCACTCTAAACCATGAAGCTATAAAAAAGCTCCATGTCTACACCGACAAACCCATGTACAGTTTTCACATATGATTCATAAGTACACAGTGTAGCCTACATAAGACACTGATATAAGTTTCTACTGCTCCAAGATAGGCTTGGTAAGTCCACAAAAAAATGGCACCTATCAGTATCTAGTCTTCTTGGCAATGTACATGAGCTATAGTTCAACAAGTTAAGTCATGTCAATTATTTCAACAACAGTCAGGTTACCAGGAGGAACTTTTACTGATACATGTACTAGGGAGCTCATGTTACATTTGTTCTTGCCTCGTTGAAGTGGTCATGAGACAAAAGCAATTCTACGCTCTTGCAATAATTGGCTCATTAGCAAGGCATCTGATTCTGTTGCCAACAGTGAGGGCATACAAATTGCAAAATGCCATGAGATTTGCTTGTTTTGGTTGTTTATAAAAGCTTTGTTCAATAAGCAGGGCCATTTTTTTAAAATCAATTTCCTTTTTCTATTGTTATCTCTAAAACACTCATGTTTTCAGATTTTGTGATTTTAAAGCTTGCATTCCTGAAAAACTAATAAGCCCAAACTGTTAAGATAGACAGATTACTAGAAAGGGTACGTGTTTTCCAGTCTGTGCTTGATCTGACAAGGAACTCAACCTTGAGCATTTTTTCCTATGAAAAAATTGGACTTTGAGTGCCAACGTACAGTTAAAGGCACACTAAGGGCACGGGGTTCAATACCGGTACGACAACCATCATTCCCATATCACCCTCTCTGCCCATGAACACAGCCTGGCTACAGGCAATGTGAATAGATGGAGGGTGGATTCCTTATTCTTGGATGAACAAAACCAGTGACAGTAAACAGAAAGCAACAAGAAGAAAATTCCTAGCATGTGCCCCAAACTGGATGAGAAACAAAAGGGGGAGGTCAGGAGGTGTACTCTCCAAGGTGGAAGGGGTTTGGACAGTGGACAGCATGCTTCATCAGGAGGTACATGACCTTTCCATGATAGCCTCTCAAGTTCTTGCCGACAGCTTCATATTGCACTTACAGTGTATGAGAATAATAATTCTGATAAGAATAATGAATGGTTGTGCCACTTGGACATACATGTACACGTTCCGGTATCTCACATTCAATCCCAATCCCTGTCCTTGAGATCTACATGTCTTACCCATCCCCATCCGACACAGGAAAATGAAGGCACAAGGCATAAGAAGTCTCACAAAATTTCTTTAAACTTTTTTTTCCCTGCTCAATGGGTTCACTTAACATTACAAACTCAATGGAATTGGCTGCCAAAATCCATTGTTTGTACAGTGTCTGAATGCAAACCGTCTTTGGAAAATCAAAGAGATTTGTGACACTATAGAAGGCACACTGGTTTGCTGCGACTGATGGCTGTATTGTGAATGATGGCCGCTTGAAGCACTCAAACCAAACACCACTACTTAACAGACACTACTTAAATTGTGGTCAAGTTCGATCAGTGACAGTAAGTCAACCATTTTACCTGGTACCCAGGGTATTTTTGTGCACTGATTACCAGGGAGAATTGACCAGTGATCAATAGATGATCACTGATCAAACCTGGCCTGTAATTTGCTGTCAAATTACACGAACTTACAATGACTGGGGCAGGAGATTTACAAAATTTGTACAAGTAGAAAGGACACGGAAAGAAAGCTCTCACGAGTCACATTTATTGTGTTTGCATCCATTTTTATTTTCATATTTATTAAGCTACAAACATGCACAACTACACATACACGTACCAGTATACATGTACCTGGACATTTGGATGATCTCGCCTCTCATCAGACACAGTTGGAGGTACATGCACTAAGGTGGACAGCTGTTTAATGCTCAGAACATGGATATCCAAAAGTATTATGTCAACATTTAACATTTTTAAGGCTGTTCCACGAATTCATACAGTATTTCTGTGTATCAGAACAATAAAACTCTGTGTAATAATCCTCAAGTTGGTTTGAACTTGAACTCACATTTTTCAACTCGTTTTCAACAAATCTGAATTTTAAACTCAAAATATCAAAACATTTTAAACAGACATTTACTGTGCCTTAAAACTACAGCACTTAAATCCATTAAAAGCTGAAGGTACATTTTCACTTGTAAACATGAATATGCATGTACATATGCATGTCTAAGTACTTTTATAATGAAAACACTATCATCAAAGCAACCACTCTAACATCAAATATTACAAAGCATTAAGTAACGAAAAATGATTTTATTGGCCCAAATCTGTTTTACACGTACATGCTTGAGACTACGTAAACATGTTCTTCTGAGCTCTGACTAAAGGATTATGTAATACACATGAACAATATAGCTACGCACTTAACCGAGTACAACACATGAACAATATAGCTACACACTTAACCGAGTACAACACATGAACAATATAGCTACACACTTAACCGAGTACAACACATGAACAATATAGCTACACACTTAACCGAGTGCAACACATGAACAATATAGCTACACACTTAACCGAGTACACCACATGAACAATATAGCTACACACTTAACCGAGTGCAACACATGAACAATATAGCTACACACTTAACCGAGTACAACACATGAACAATATAGCTACACACTTAACCGAGTACAACACATGAACAATATAGCTACACACTTAACCGAGTACAACACATGAACAATATAGCTACACACTTAACCGAGTACAACACATGAACAATATAGCTACACACTTAACCGAGTACAACACATGAACAATATAGCTACACACTTAACCGAGTACACTGTTACAGGACATACAGTGCAAACCATGTATTTCAGCTGAACAAAGCTGTTGGAACAGGTGAAATTTTCAAGTAAGACGCAACGAAGTTAATTTTGATTGATTCTGCTTGGTGATCCTGCTTAGTCTCCAGCTGATTCTGTGGGATATACCCAGAGTATCCTGGGGTTTTCATCCCACTTCTAAATGTGTAACTGCTTCTCAGTCTCCTTTTTACAGGTGTCTTCAGGCTTTGAGTCGGTCACACTTTACGTTTCAAGATTTTCCCCTTGTCCGTAAGTTAGGCTGTGTTTTCTGAGACAGATAAGACCTGTATATCTCAGCTTCGAAAATTCTGCGGCGAAACAGGGTAGCCGTGCAGACTTGTGTTTAGTCTGGGTCATTAATAATTCATGCACGCGTAAATCATGCGCTAAACATGCACTCAGCAACCAATCAGAAGTGCGCATTACCTTACGTCTGGGCGCTGGCTGCGTGGGTTGCCAGGACTTGTTAAGATGGCAGCGTGCTAACAAGAGCTCTGTGGAGTTGTGGCGTATACTGAGTTGAATATGTTAAATCTGACGTACAACCACGTTGATCAGACCCCATTTAGAGTATTGTACAGTTACTGTTAACTCTATCTCCACTTACCAGGAAACCAGGATTGAAAGGGTTCAGCGGCAATTTCTTGATTTTATGCATAAGACTCTCAATGGTTACAACAGCAATGTTCCTAAATATCTTGATCTTAGTGACCAGTACAAATTATCACCACTTTCTGTTAGGCGTACTGTTACTGACTGTCTTTTTCTATATAAACACTTTCACAATCATTATAGTTTGACCGATGCTAACCCTTTTAGTTTACGGGTGCCTGTACGACAGACAAGGATTGGTGACAAGCGCATCTTGCATGTCCCATGGAGTCGCGTTGAGGTCACAAAGCGAAGCTTTGTCTGTAGAATCTCTTCTACCTACAATGCACTCCATGGGAGATGTGATGTGTTCGGTGTTACAGGCCTTGCAAGTTTCCGGACTCAGATTTACTGTGCAATTAATTATTCAGCTTGATTTTTATTACGGACTCAAGTTTTTCCTCAGCATATGAATTATGATTTGTACTTTTTAACTTTTTAAACCTTTTTTATGAAACCTGTAAGAATTGAAAACTTTACTTTTTATCGCAATCAGAGTTAGTTGTTGTCTTATGTGTTTATATTTATTTCCAATACCTAACCTGTAAATGGCGATTTGTTTGCTGTTGGTTATGGAAACAAAATAAATAAATAAATTTTAAAAATACTTGTAAAGTTAGGCCAGGTCAATTCCATCTCCAATCAGGCCAGTCTGTTGGTCCGCCACAAAAGGTGTCAGTTGTCCTGCCACACTACTATGCCTATGTTGCTTTTGATGAGTCCTTGGTTTGATTATCAGAAACATTTAACAATAATGATAACTTCACCTTTACCTTGCCAACAATATTGAAATGATATGGCTGCTTTCAAGTTCCTGAATTTAGAGAAGGGACAGAATAAGTTTGCAAACTCTTTGTAAGATGACACTGTCCAAAAGTGAAGTTTCAAAGCCCCATTTAAACAATCATCAACAACACCATGCAAGCTCTCCAGATTTATCAATTCCATTGTTGCTCTCCAGTGTTTTACACATGCATGTGCACATCATCATCTATGAGTAAGTTTTCTGGTTGCATTGACAAAGTTCTGATTCTTTTCAGAAACTTGCTCATAAACAAGATTCGGCACGCCATGTGACCGCACAATCATTCATGTTGCTTACATCAGCGAGCAAACCTTCAATTCACAGACTTACTGTGATTTACACAGACAACCAATAACACAGAGTGCTGATGGCAAGCTATACACATCCATGTATACAGTACATGTACATGCTACCCAATATTTTAAATTTACTGCAAATACAAGACGGAAACCCATTTATATGCAAATCATGTAAATGTCTTTCTGCACTGCATTGTTAAAATGCAAGACACAAAGAGGAAGCATGTAACCATATCAGTCCATGATGCCGTGCCGGTACATCCCCCATGGGGATGGCTATATTAGGGGTCCAAAAGAGATATTTTTGGTGTCCTCCTTACACATGATCAGTGGAATTTGACTTTGAAATATACTGGAATGGACTTCAAATGTGTATTTGTTTTTCAGGTACATGTACATGTAATGTATCTACTTAATGACTCTTGGAAATTCAACGATGTGTCCTCAACTTACAAAACCACAGATCAGACGCGACAGGGACACACAAAAGATTGGACCACTAATTCATAAAATAACGTGATTATCCACAGGTGGGACAGTTTGCTGGTTAACGAGCAACCATGAAATGCACCGGTTACTGTAGGTCGCCTTACTACTTGCAGCACTAGAATTACATACATGTACTTTGTCTGCGCAGCCATGTGTAATGAGGCTATAATGTATCTACCCAGAGTAATGGAGGCTCCTTTGGTGGGAACTGCATTATGCGTTGCTAGGCTAGCATTATAATTACATGAAGCGACGTGTAATAAGACTATTGACTGGCCAGAACATGGCGTCTCTAAAAACACAGCTGCATGCTACAGCATTTTACACGTACAATGTACATGTACATACATGTGTATCACCCTACTGCAAAGTTTCCCAGCTATCAGTGCTCGTTTCTCTCTGTTGGACACCAACAACAGCAGCAGAACCGTTTTCAAAATGTGAGGGAAGGGCCGTTTGTGGGTTGAAAAGTTAGGGCTCACTGCTGTCCCCCCCCCCCCACAGCCAGTGGAGAATAATGAATTTGACGCTTCAATTTACTGCACAGAATTCTGTTACCACTCTCTGTGTAAATGAAGGTGTATTGTGAAACTGATATCAGTAAGTACCGGTATACATTGTATTAGGTATGAACATCTCTAACTTGTTCTGCTGTGTGTGCACATAATCTGTCTCATCTACGGTACTTTAACTGCTTATTTCTTATTTATTCACATCTGAAGTTCAAGTACTGTACATGTACATGTCATTGTATATGTACCATGCATGCTTATCCATATTATTACAAATTAATTTTGATAGCCATACAGTCCCAAATACTCCGAAATCAATATGATTTACATTGTACATATATAGACCCTAGGGGGTTAGGTTTAATTTAATTTTTAATTTAAATAGTGTCAACTATTTAAACTCTTAGTTCCTACTGAACACTGTGTTTCTAGTCTAAGACTACCATTTGCATACCATTTCATAACTTCAGCTAATTCCTTTTCACAAAGATCCAAAACAGCAGAGGTTAAACTTCATTTTTTAAAAATTACATCCTACAAAGTCTGTGTCAGGCAATGTTTAAATATTTATGTTAATTCAGCGAGAGACAATTACAAAACTTAAGGCTGTGTCAGAATGACAGGACATGGCTTGAAATTACACACAAGTCTATGGCCAGTGGCTGCAGCCACTCCCCATAAAGCTGTGTGCAATTTGAAGCCACAGCCAAGTAATTTGGGCAAGCCCTACACGTTTGTTCAAAAAAACGGCGGTCAAGAAAATATGTAGAAGAAACCTTGGCCTTAAAAATCTGTCCAAACAAAATTTGCTCTGGTCACTTCTGACAAAATCAAATCCAACAAAATTTTTAAAATATGAAGGCTCCACTTTGCCATACTTTTGAGTTTAAGTTGTACAACATGTACAGTACATGTAACTTCATTTTCGGTTTTAACAAGTTCCAGTCTGGAAAAGTGCAAACAAGCACAGTTTGGACTTTATTTTACAAATTTTAAGAATGTTTCCAATTCCTTTTTCTGAGGAAACGTACTGGTTCATGATAAATGCAAGCTTACATGTGTCTCTAATCAGGACTTAAACTTTGCTGGTTTGTTTTATGGGCTCTGGTACTTCATAAAAGTCGTCATATTGAAGAGGTCGTACATCCATGTTCTGATACACGTCAGATTGGTCCACTGCAACAGTGCATGCAGGAGTGTATCTCACACCCAGCTTGGTGTCATGGCTGGCTTTATTTCTAGGAGTGTCACCCATATTTCTGGGAGTGTTACCCCTCTTTCGAGTTTTCCTCCAGACAGCGAGGCTGACCAATGATGTGACAACAACTCCGGCAAGGAAACAGCAAGCAGCTACCCAGGCAAAGTCCTTCATCCCCAGTCCACAGGCTTGCTGAGACTCAACAGTTGGTGACTCTGAAGCCTGCTCAAATGTAAGAACCTTCAACACTGACCAGGAACTTTGTTTACGACAGTCCATCTCATACCAAACTTGACAACTTATCTTGGTGCCGTCGTCTTCAGCCAACACGGGCGACACTGTCAGAATTTTTCTTGAAGCATCCATCAGGAACCTCCCTGCAGTACCATTAATCTTCAAGCGTTCTTTAGAATATTTTGATAGATTTTTCCAGAAGAAGCGGCTTGACTTTGTCTCACCTTCAGTGCTGCAGTTAAAAATGGCCTTTCCACCCACAGCAACGTAAGCCAACTCAGGGGACAGAAACACAGCCATTTTGAGAGGCACGACAGAGCATCGTGCATCATCAGGATTCTCAAACACATCAGAGGGTTCAGCATCACACCTGAATCGTCTACAATTATCCTCCTTCTGAAGAACCCTTGTCACTGTGTAAGAATGATGCTGGCTAGGTGTAATATACAGCTTACCTCCAAACAACACGTCCCCTGGATGGGACCAGGTAAGGGCCCTCACCATACCCTCACTGCCGACTGGGGGGGTGCAAGTCAAGACAACTAGGTCTCCAACATGGTGCTGCTCTTTCAAGTGACTAGTGACTTCACATTGTGGTGGATCTCTTAGACGCAAGGAAGTAAGGTTGGGAGTTGCTTTGCTGACGCTGAGCCTGGCTGCTGGTGAAGCACAGCCCAAATCAATTCCTTCAACATCTGACTGTATCCGACAGAAAAACTGACCACTCTCAATGGTTGATACAGTACTAATGTGGAGGTCTTTTCCATTGTCTGTGGAAGAGGTCACCGTGAACTTCTCAACAAATTGTGGAGTGACATCTTCATCATTGCTAATGGCAACTGGTTGTTCAGGGAAGACCTGATAAAACCACTGTATAAATCTGTGTTGAAACAAATATCGGTAGTGTCGGTGTGGATAGAACCTGGAATATGAACAATTACAGGTTAATGTAACATTGCTACCCTCAGCCACAAGCTGATCCGTGGGACCGCTACAAAACAACATCCTTGCAGACCTTGCCCGAGATGATGGCAAATCAGATACCATCACAGCAACCACAACCAGGCCAGCTAAGACCGAGGAGAGCTTCATTGTCTTGGTATAGTCAGTGTGCAAATGGAAGAAGTGCCTTGTGTTCCATACCATTTAAAGCCAAAATGGTTGGCAATTTGCCAAAGCTAAACACAAATCAACACTTTGGTGCAGATTATTAGTTCCGTGATTGTTTTTACCCAAGTGAGAATTTTTTAATGAGAATGTATTTCCTTATTTCATTACATGTAGTTTCAACAAAATGCTTCCTTTATTCATACATTTGTACCTCCTAAGAGTAGGATCATTATACAAAGCTATTGAACATGTTGACAATGTCATCAGAAAGACAGAAACCCACCAAATTCTTACGGTCCAACAAGAACATTTGTTCGTGAGACCAATCAAGTCTGCATACATGTGTTTGTACATGGACTGGCACATGGATCCATTTTTCCTCCTTTCAAATCTTGAACAGAACCAAGTTCTTGAAATCAACATACAAGTATATTTCCTCACTTGGCAGAATTCCAAGATAGATTTGAGGCAATTAGAGTTGGTATCTAAGATCCTAAATCCTACAACCTTGTTTGCATGACTGTGATGGGTTGAGTACTGTAACATACATGTTGCATTACAACGGCATGGCTACATGTACATGTAATTGACCCAATTTTGGTTAAAGCGTAAAGAATTAATCTTGTTAAAAATGGCCATGGGTTCACGATCAAGTAAAGTTTCAAATTCTTACAATTTCAATTGTACCAGTACCACTCAACGGAATCCGTTTCAAATTTTGTGCAAGCATTTTCAAAATTTTACATCATTAAAGTACATTAAAACCACATCAAGGTCTCAAAACCTGGGGTTTTTACAGACATCCTTATAATCTGGGAGAGATCTGGTGTAATGTATATGTACATGTTCTGATTAACTAAAGGAGTCTTCATTAGCAGGCATCTTCACTTCAGCAGAATATGCAGGGATGTGGCTGGAAACTTGTGGGGTGTCAGTGGGGTCCACATTTCTGTTAAAGGCACCCCCTTCTGAGTTTTCACCGATGAACAAGGACAGCCAACGAGAAGACAACAACCCTAAGCCCATGCTACTGGTACAGTTTGATTTCCCAATTTAAGATGGTGTATGCTTTGCATGAATTTGAGAACAACTTAACATCTGGAAGCCTGTTGTTTAATTTTTGTCGGCATTTCATACACATCGTCATTTTGTGGAGGTCCAACATGTAAGTCCATGTCCTGATACAAATCAGATGAGTCCTCATCACCTGATTGGTCCACTTCAAGTCTGCATGCATATCTCACAGCTTCCTCTGTGGCACTGGTTCCTGCACATCTGGGAGGAGTACCACGACTATTTCTGAGTGCCATCCCTCTTTCGAGTTTTCTTCCACACGGTGAGGACAACGAGTGAGGTGATGGTAATTCCAGCAACGAAACAGCAGACAACTATAACGACGACATTCCGAAACCCAAGCTGAGAGAACTGCATTAGTTGAGCACTTCTGGTTGGTGTTAGTGTAATATACAGCTTACCTCCAAACAACACATCCCCTAGATGGGACACTGCCGACTGGGGGTGTGCAAGTCAAGACAACCAGGTTTCCAGCATGGTGTTGCTCTTTTAAGGGACTGGTGACTTCACATCGTGGTGGATCTCTTAGACACAAGGAGGTGAAGTTGTGACTTACTTTTTGGACGATGAGCCTGGCGGCTGGTGAAGTGTAGCCCAAATCCATTCCTTCCACCTGTATCCGACAGAAATACTGACCACTAGCTGTCAATGGCTGACACATTACTGATGTAAAGGTCATTAATCACAACGATATCTTCTCCACGGTTGGCGGAATGTTTTACTGCAAATCTGTGGGCAAACTGCGGAACAACATCATCATCAATGCTAATGATAACTGGTTGCTCGGGGAAAATCTGGTAAGTCCACTGCATAACTCTGTATCTAAACAAAGAGCATACCAGCAGCTCCATGGGGAGCAAGTGAGGGGAGCAGGTACTAGTAAATGTGGCATTGCCACCCTCAGAAACAAGCTGATCTGAGGGGCTGCTACAAAACCCATCACCTGTCCATGCCTGCGATGGCAAAATACCAGTAGATGCCGTCACGGCAACCACTACCAAACTAGCACAGTCCGATAACAGCTTCATTGTCTCACCTCTTTAATGCTCAAGTCAGATTTCCACTCCATTAAAAACAAAAACAGTTGGCCACTTGACAAAATGTTACACACTCAATAATTTGATGACTATTTTTGTGACTGCTCCCCTGTCCTTGATTTTAAAAGATAAGAATTACTTCCTTGGTTAAAAACATGTAGCAAGGAATGTGGCACTTTAATAAAAACAGACATGTTTATAGACATCTCATGCAAACTTAACCCTAACTCCCTAGGGTGTGTGCAAAATCATATTGAAATTGGAGAATTCAGGACTGTTAGGGGTAAACAGTCAAATAACATGGACAACTTCCTCTTTGAATACTAAAAACTACTGCAAAAGAACCGTGAACTTTAAAAAGTAAAAACTCAGCACACACACACAAGTGTGTATTTGCCTGCAACTGGGGACCCCCAATTGTTCCTCTTTTGTTTGTACTCTAACTTTTTTAGAAGACCACCCATATGTTTTGTACACAGTTGTCAATCGGGGACCCTCTGTCAATCGGGGACCTTATTGTCCTCTATTGTTCAGGGTCCCCAATTGAATGCAGAAACAAACTCACTCACACAGCAAACTGTGTAATTATAAATTCCAAGTAAAACATGGAGAAGACAAGTAAATCATATCACTGTGTAACAACCACAAATAAGGAAAATTACTCAAGAGATAAACATGTAAACATGTACCCAAAACCAAAGGGCAAAACCAACAAACAAGACTTGTCTTTGTCAGGTGGCAAACACAGTGCTGTTTGGGCAGTTTATTAGCATCAGTAAGAGTAAAACAATCCACAAACCAAATTTGAAGTTCATACGTAAAGTTTTTCACAAGTTATTATGCTGACAAGATTTCTATTATCTTCGCCACTGTGACCTGGACTTTTTACCGGTACCTGTCGGCCCCAAATGTCACGGGCTTATTAGGATCATCGATAGCAATCCAAACACCAAAGTTGAAATACTTTTCAAGTTATCACTTTGACAAGAAGATTCCAAACCCACACACCCACAGACGAAAAAGGTGGGAAAAGTATGGCCCCTTCAACTTCGTCAGCAGGGCTCTATGATCGGAAAGAAACACATTCAAATATTAAAAACAATTAAATAATGTCTTTATGGGGTTACTTCAGATTTTATTATGAAGGAAACATATTTCAATATCTTTATTGATATCATACACACATTCGCGCACCCCATAGGTTCAAAGGAACTACTGTAGTTTTCACCCTGTCATATAAAGAATCATTCACTTTTTTCTGATTTTCACGAGTCATGACTGTACAACAAGGTACTCTTTTCCTTTGATCCTCCCCCCCTGAAGAAAAACACAAGAAACTCATGATGGAACATATTTTTCAAAGTTCATGAAAGCATGCAAGCCTTGCAAAGGTCATGAGTTCCTGCTCTTTTGAGCTTTATTCGATTGTTAAATTAAGTGAAAACTAGAACATATATACAAATCTATTTCTTTTCTGCAAAAGTACTTCATGATAAGAGATATCCATGCCAATTACAAATTGCGCTGCTAAATTAAATAAGAAATTCAGACTATCTGAGTGCATGACTACATTATGAATTTTTAATGATTAGCATTCTAAAGATTCTATCTCAACCCCATCATCAGATCTACATGTATCTCCCTCCCCATCCTATAATCCTATCCATCTTCAACAACGCCCCATCCTATCATCCCATCCATCTCCTACTCCGCCCCTGCATCCATCATCCCATCCCTCTCCTACTCCGCCCCTGCATCCATCATCCCATCCCTCTCCTACTCTGCCCCTGCATCCATCATCCCATCCCTCTCCTACTCCGCCCCTGCATCCTATCATCCCATCCCTCTCCTACTCCGCCCCTGCATCCATCATCCCATCCCTCTCCTACTCCGCCCTTGCATCCATCATCCCATCCCTCTCCTACTCCGCCCCTGCATCCATCATCCCATCCCTCTCCTACTCCGCCCCTGCATCCATCATCCCATCCCTTTCCTACTCCGCCCCTGCATCCATCATCCCATCCCTCTCCTACTCCGCCCCTGCATCCACCATCCCATCCCTCTCCTACTCCGCCCCTGCATCCATCATCCCATCTTTCTTCTACTCCGCCCCTCCATCCATCATCCCATCCCTCTCCCACTCCCCCCCCGCATCCATCATCCCAAACCTTCTCCTACTCCGCCCCTGCATCCATCATCCCATCCCTCTCCTACTCCGCCCCTGCATCCATCATCCCATCCCTGTCCTACTCCCCCCCATCCCATCATTCCATCCCTCTCCTACTCCACCCCATCCCATCATTCCATCCCTCTCCTACTCCGCCCCTGCATCCATCATCCCATCCCTCTCCTACTCCGCCCCTGCATCCATCATCCCATTCCTCTCCTACTCCGCCCCTGCATCCATCATCCCATCCCTCTCCTACTCCGCCCCTGCATCCATCATCCCATCCCTCTCCTACTCCGCCCTTGCATCCATCATCCCATCCCTCTCCTACTCCGCCCCTGCATCCATCATCCCATCCCTCTCCTACTCCGCCCCTGCATCCATCATCCCATCCCTTTCCTACTCCGCCCCTGCATCCATCATCCCATCCCTCTCCTACTCCGCCCCTGCATCCATCATCCCATCCCTCTCCTACTCCCCCCTTGCATCCATCATCCCATCCCTCTCCTACTCGGCCCCTGCATCCATCATCCCATCCCTCTCCTACTCCGCCCCTACATCCATCATCCCATCCCTCTCCTACTCCGCCCCTGCATCCATCACCCCATCCTTCTCCTACTCCGCCCCTCCATCCATCATCCCAAACCTTCTCCTACTCGGCCCCTGCATCCATCATCCCATCCCTCTCCTACTCCGCCCCTACATCCATCATCCCATCCCTCTCCTACTCCGCCCCTGCATCCATCATCCCATCCCTCTCCTACTCGGCCCCTACATCCATCATCCCATCCCTCTCCTACTCCGCCCCTACATCCATCATCCCATCCCTCTCCTACTCCGCCCCTGCATCCATCACCCCATCCTTCTCCTACTCCGCCCCTGCATCCATCATCCCATCCCTCTCCTACTCCGCCCCTGCATCCATCGTCCCATCCCTCTCCTACTCCGCCCCTGCATCCATCATCCCAAACCTTCTCCTACTCGGCCCCTGCATCCATCATCCCATCCCTCTCCTACTCCGCCCCCGCATCCATCATCCCATCCCTCTCCTACTCTGCCCCTGCATCCATCATCCCATCCCTTTCCTACTCCGCCCCTCCATCCATCATCCCATCCCTCTCCTACTCCGCCCCTGCATACATCATTCCATCCCTCTCCTACTCCGCCCCTGCATCCATCATCCCAAACCTTCTCCTACTCTGCCCTTGCATCCATCATCCCATCCCTCTCCTACTCCGCCCCTACATCCATCATCCCATCCCTCTCCTACTCAGCCCCTGCATCCATCATCCCATCCCTTTCCTACTCCGCCCCTCCATCCATCATCCCATCCCTCTCCTACTCCGCCCCCGCATCCATCATCCCATCCCTCTCCTACTCTGCCCCTGCATCCATCATCCCATCCCTTTCCTACTCCGCCCCTCCATCCATCATCCCATCCCTCTCCTACTCCGCCCCTGCATACATCATTCCATCCCTCTCCTACTCCGCCCCTGCATCCATCATCCCAAACCTTCTCCTACTCTGCCCTTGCATCCATCATCCCATCCCTCTCCTACTCCGCCCCTACATCCATCATCCCATCCCTCTCCTACTCAGCCCCTGCATCCATCATCCCATCCCTTTCCTACTCCGCCCCTCCATCCATCATCCCATCCCTCTCCTACTCCGCCCCCGCATCCATCATCCCATCCCTCTCCTACTCTGCCCCTGCATCCATCATCCCATCCCTTTCCTACTCCGCCCCTCCATCCATCATCCCATCCCTCTCCTACTCCGCCCCTGCATCCATCATTCCATCCCTCTCCTACTCCGCCCCTGCATCCATCATCCCATCCCTCTCCTACTCTGCCCCTGCATCCATCATCCCATCCCTCTCCTACTCCGCCCCTGCATCCATCATCCCATCCCTCTCCTACTCCGCCCCTACATCCATCATCCCATCCCTCTCCTACTCCGCCCCTGCATCCATCACCCCATCCTTCTCCTACTCCGCCCCTCCATCCATCATCCCAAACCTTCTCCTACTCCGCCCCTGCATCCATCATCCCATCCCTTTCCTACTCCGCCCCTCCATCCATCATCCCATCCCTCTCCTACTCCGCCCTTGCATCCATCATCCCATCCCTCTCCTACTCCGCCCCTGCATCCATCATCCCATCCCTCTCCTACTCCGCCCTTGCATCCATCATCCCATCCCTTTCCTACTCCGCCCCTGCATCCATCATCCCATCCCTCTCCTACTCCGCCCCTGCATCCATCATCCCATCCCTCTCCTACTCCGCCCCTGCTTCCATCATCCCATCCCTCTCCTACTCCGCCCTTGCATCCACCATCCCATCCCTCTCCTACTCCGCCCCTGCATCCATCATCCCATCCCTTTCCTACTCCGCCCCTGCATCCATCATCGCATCCCTCTCCTACTCCGCCCCTGCATCCATCACCCCATCCTTCTCCTACTCCGCCCCTCCATCCATCATCCCAAACCTTCTCCTACTCCGCCCTTGCATCCATCATCCCATCCCTTTCCTACTCCGCTCCTGCATCCATCATCCCATCCCTCTCCTACTCCGCCCCTACATCCATCATCCCATCCCTCTCCTACTCCGCCCCTGCATCCATCATCCCATCTTTCTTCTACTCCGCCCCTCCATCCATCATCCCATCCCTCTCCTACTCCACCCATGCACCCATCATGGATCCATCTCCTACTCTGTCCCTGCACCCATCATTCCATCCATTATTACCTCACAACTTCCAAACTCCCACATCCTGGTTAGCTTCATAATGGGGTCAGTGGCTCTTCTCTTTTTGTTTACAAAATCTATTTCATACCATTTTTTAAAATCAGTTTCCTCTTTCAACATTGTTTTCACTTGTGAAAATGCTCACGTTTAAGAAAACAATTTCATGTATTTTAGAAATCCTCTTCCTTCTCAGGAAAATTTATTCGTCAAGACCAAATGACACTGAAGTTGATCAACTCTCAGCCTGTTCCAGTTTACATAGTGCCAATGTGCATACAGTATGTGTACATTGTACCTACCGCACACAATTCTTTAAAACTACATGTACATGTACATTTATAGGGAAATGCATGACGTCAATTCTCACTTTGCCAATAAGAGAATTTTGCCACCATCAGGGTTTGTATGGCAATGCGAAATTGCACAGCCATGAGAAACGGTGTAGTGCCTCCAAGGAAACAGCCATGAGCAATGGTATAGTGCCTCCAAGAAAACAGCCATGAGCAATGGTGTAGTGCCTCCAAGGAAAACATTCTGTGCTTTATTTTTGTTCTCTTCTAATAATCCAATTAATCCATGGAAATTTTTGCCAAAGTGTCAAAGTAACAAGTACCTGTAGCCTTCAGGCCTTTTGTCTTCCAACTAAAATGACCATGTTCAGTGTCACAATTCTTCAGCTTCAGCTACAGAACTAATTCCTTTCTTTTTGTACAGTTCCCAAGGTACGTGTACGTGTCTTCACATGTAAACGTGCAACGTACATGTACAATGTATGCTGGTACATGATATGAGTTGGTATCTAATACGAAAGTATGTTGCCGTTATATACACCCCCTCCCATCATCCAATATTCATCAAAAACCTGGTTCCAATAATTCTCTACTTCTCTCACTAAAGAAAAATTTACAGTAAGTTTACTTGAGTTCTTTTAACAAACAGCACTTCCAGTCTACACCTTAGGAGTTCTACAACATGCATACCGGTACATGTGTGTGTTCTCATCACTATCTCGCAGACCGGAACCAGTATGTCCAAGTTCTGATACAAGCCCTCATCAATAGGTGGGTTCACGTCAATATCACATGGTTCAATGTATCGTGCTTCTTGTGGAGGGTCACTGGATTCATCCTTTTTAGGAGCAGCACCTTTCTTCTGAGTTTGTCACCAGAGAGCAAAGAAAGGCAGGAAAGTGACGGCAATCCCAGCCAAAAAGCTGCTTCCTGTTACCATGGTTACAATGATGAATTGTCCATTCCACAGGTTAGAGGAACATGAGGAGCTACAATCATCAGGGGATGGTGCTGTTGCCATATCTTCTGGAGATACAAGCACCTTCAATACTGACCAGGGGCTGGATTTACGACAGTCCATCTGATGCCAAACTTGGCATAGTATCTTGGTGCCTTCATCCTCAGCCAACACAGGCGAGACTGTCAGGATTTTTCCCCAAAGCATCCAAAAGGAACCTCCCTCCAGTACCATTTATTTGGGAACGTTCTTTTTCATACTTTGGTAGTTTCCTCCAGATGATGCGAATGGGATTTGTCTCACCTTCGTTGGTGCAATCTTGGGGGAGACAGATGCTGGGAACTGGAAAGGCACCACCGAGCAGTGAGCATTAGCAGGATTCTCAAACACATCAGAGGGTGCAGCTTCACACTTGAATCGTACACAGTTGTCATCCTTCTGAAGAACTTTTGTCACTGTGTAAGAGTGGTGCTGGCCAGGCGTTATCTGCATCCTGCCTCCAAATGCCGAGTCCCGCCTGTGAGACCAAGTGAGTGCCGTCAACATGCCCTCGCTACCAAAGGATAAGGTGCATGTCAAGGCAACCAACCTCTTACCATATGTTGCCCCCCCCCAATTTTGGACATCAGTGCCCAAGGACAGAATTTACCCTTGCAATTTTGTGCACAAAAAGTTATGACACTAGCTGTAGACCCCATCCATCATATTCTGAGTACCATATTCACGCATCACAAAATATCTCATGCAGCCCCCTCAAGGGAGCAGAAGTGTACCAGGAATATCCTTGGTACTGGATTCACGAATACCGGTAATACCGCATAAATAGTGAATCTTGTACCTCCTTATTCTTTGAACAATACCGTTACATACATGTACAGTGTGACGATATTTGTCAGAAGTACCGGCACTGGTCCGTTAACATTCCAATCTCTTTGTCCAAACTTGGGCAATAGTATGCACATCCATGCACAACTGCACAATGGGATGATTGCATGATGCAATCGGTACTACAGTATGACATCATTACTCTAAATCATTGTTTCTGTCAAAGTTGCCTATAACAACCTTGAAGCCAGCTATGCAGGCTGTCTTCACAACAGATGTGCCACATAAAGTGACACCGCGATGGCATCATCACTTGTGGTGACATCACAATGTGAAACTTGGTACTTCCTGTCAGATACGGTTAGAATGAACAAATCTGAGCTTCAGCCAAAAAGGTTATATTTGGGTCATTCCATGAAATTCAGTTACATCGGTAACTTTTATTGCCCATTATTTTCATTTTAAAACAGATTAGGCCATATTATTCGGCAAAGATGAAGCACACCACTACAAGAACCTAGCAAGATTTAGAACAATGTCAATTTAGAATCCACATGCAAGGAAAAAAGATGTTTATTTTAACTGATGTAATAAGGAACGCCGTCACAAGCTGTGCCCGAACTTCATGGAATGACCCGTTTCTTATTTCCCAATCCATACAACGTGAACCTGAAGGGATTTTTAGAAATATCGATGATTCCCGGAGTGAAAGGGTTAAAGAGTTGCTAATTGTCTCATCGTTGTTTTAACCTGTTGACTGCAACACTTAGCTACATACATGTACGTACATATACACCATCAATCAGTATTTTTTTAAAAAGCCTGAGAAATTTCCTCCCTAACCACCGTATTTTCAGCTGAGAAACAGAACAATATTTTTGTTTGGCCTTACCCAGCCTCACTGCCCTTCCCCCTCGTGAAAAAGAAGTCTGAGAGCCCCACCACAGCAAGGACGGTTTACTACTGCCAAGAGTTTGTCACGTACAAGTTGCCATACATGACCTGCTCAGATTTTTTTTTTTTTCATGGTTAATACGGCCTTCAACTCATCACGACCGCAGGGTTGATCACAGAGGTCACTCCAAAAATGAACAAAACCCTTTTTCACAGACATCGACCATTTCTAGTATTGAAGGCACCAATTTTCTTTAATTCTAAAAGCCAAACTCCTGGGCTCTTTCACTTCCTCGTCTGTAGATGATGTCAGCATCCACAGCTCTCAGAAAATTTGAACAAAATGAAGGGCTCTCTTTTATGAGACAAAAAGCATCCTTTTATCCCAAACAACAAAAAATACTAGGTCACCAGCAATTTAGCCACAAAGAATGTAAATATTTGAACACCCATTACTTTGGCAGCAGCACAAAAACTTACTCCTTTAAAGTTAAACCTGTGAATATACTTGTGCAAGCACTGGAACACACAAAGTTCTGTTCAGTACCAGTGAGCCCATTGCACGTAAGTCTGCTTGTGTTTGTAAATAAAGAGAAAAAGTTCACGTTATTATCACAGAAAGGCAAGGACATGTTGGGATGATGAATTGTTTTTAGACTAGCCTTCAAGCTTCATCCTTAACCTTTTCATTAGTAGAAGCATTTCGTGAACAATGGCTATTTTTCAATACTCGGCTTTGCCTCAGTCTCAGGTTTCACCTGTTTCTTTTTTTTTTTTTTATCAGCTGATTTTGAAGTTGTGGTCTCAATAGTAAGTTCAATAAATGCCACAGAAACCTTTTATAAGATGAAAAAGAGAATAATATTACAGAAGTTCATTTTAATTTGAACACTCCAGGCCTATAATTGGGAACTGATTTTAGAGACAAAGCCCGAGACAGAGACAAAGTCAAGGACTGGAAAACAGCCAATGCTTCAGTATATTTTTGGGAAACACCTGTTCACCAGCTTAGCATAAATTTACAGACTTTGCGACTTACCGGCATAAGCGGTGTTCCTGTCTGCTCCAATATAATCATCTCCCACCGTTGTTACCTCCCGATCACCGTGGTTGGACACAAGGTAAGCTTCTAACTCTTTGCTTCTGCAAGTCTTCCCACTGCTAGGCAGTCCACAGATCAAGACAAATGGCATGATTCCTTCATGAAGCTTACCCGTCTGTGAACGACAAAAACAACGGTGATCAATCTATCAAGCAATCAATCCATGATGGTTTATTAAAATTACAAGTTAATGCTAATATGAAAACTATAGTCCTAGTCAAAAAAAAAGGTAACTTACTTAATGGATTAAATAATTTCTTGGGTCATGATTCCTGAACTTCGGAAAGTGACGATCGGCCATTGTTAGGTTTTTCACAGTTTCTTTTAAGAGGGGGAGTTAAAGAGTGTGTTTTGTAACCTCGTGAAAATGATGGAAAAAAACGAGCACTCCCTCAATCAACGAGGGGGGAAGAGTGATCACAGTTTAATGTACACTTTATTTACAATGCATTTGTACTGCTACATGCATATGTATATGTAAATCGCACTTCAAGAGGGAGAGCTTATGAAATTTTAGGAAAATTTGACACCATTTTGTTCACATCAGTCTTCTACATGAACATTAGCATATGGCGCGGTTATTAGAAGAAACAAATTTCTGGCATTATCCTCTTGATTCAATAGAGCCAGTTCCGTATCAATTTACATTGTAACAGCTTGCCAACTCACAGACGTTAGTGAGTGAAAAGCACTTGGTAATACCACACCCATGTCATCACTTTTGCAGTTATCACACATAAATCTAGTGGTGTCATGCCGCTGCACTGCCACAGTAGGCCAACTACATGTAAAACACTCCTAAGTACTGAAAAAATTACTAGCAACAGAAAGTTAGTATGTTGAATTTAATATTTCTTGGATTGTGACATTAGCCTGTTATAAATGATAATGGATGTCATCTTACATGTGATACATACACATGTGTTAACGCTAACCCTCCAAGTTCTTGGCTAGAAATGCTACCAGACGCATCAGACTGCATCATTTGTCAAAGTGGATTGCCTTTCCAGTGTAGCAAGATCCAACAGGTCAACTCTCCCCAAGGCCAAACAGCCTGGGAGTTTGCAGTTGCCAGTCACAACATCCAATAGTGGCATTGTTGAATGGGACTACTATGTATGTAACTCCCATGTACATGAACATTTACATCTACATGCTCTGTGGTACAATCTGATGCATTTCCTGGGCACTTTCTTCCGACTCCTTGAATCACATTTGCTCGTGTTAACAACTTGGAATGAAGGCAAGATTGTTACTGGGAGGGGGTTTGGTCATCAAAAGTAGATTGTTTTTCTGGGGCATTCAGTTCTTTTTTTACTGATTGGAACTCATCACGGAGCGGATGGGGTTATGACTAAAATAAAAATACCCTCAAATGTTATGGGAACATTGTAATTTAGGTTAACTGGTTTCCGATGCAACAAAGTGAAATGATATGAGCAGGGAATTGAAACCAGTCCAGAATTTTGTGCTCAAGTACTGAGGCTGCATCCGAATCTCTTGTCTAGAGCTAAGTCTAGGTCTTCGCTCCATTGGAAATGCGTGGAGACACATAGACAATAGACCCAGTCGTAGCTCTGGAAGCCCGTTTCGGACACGGCCTGCGTCTGGGTTTGATCACTAACGCTACTGCAAGTGCAATACTCTTCTGTTGAATACTGATGCTAGCAACTCATAACTTTATTCCACAAAGTGCGGTAAACTTCTCTGTACTTACATGTACATATGGAACATAACTGTAACAACAGTAGAGAATTTAAGAAAAGCCATTTAACGGGGCATCCTGCCCTGCTAAATCTGATGGAGGACACTAAAGTTAATCCATAGTATTAGTTACATATCTCAATTCCATCGACACACATGTTTCAGGGTGATCATCATACATGTATCTTCAAAAGTCATTGGTTAGTCTTACAAAAAAATTGAAAACAAAAGACCAATGATCAAATTAATTTGATTGGCCTATACAATATTAAACACCTTTTCCAGATTTTTTAAATAGGGGCATTTATCAAAGGCATTGTCTTTGGTAGACTACATGTACAGTGTACTTACAATGCAGGGAGCTACATTGTAAGCCAAGCCTGGTTACCATGGTTACAATACCGACGAAACCAAAGGCAAAAAAAAGGACCAAGTTTAGCTTGATGAACTCAAGCTCTTTGCTCACCGACATTTAGAGATTCACAATTGGAAATTTCCAAATATCATAAGCAAAAGTTCTCCCAGAACCTGGACCTGGTATTCGCCGTTTGCTGAACATGCTGACAAACCCCATGCCAGGCAGGGTAGGGGAAGAGCAAAGCTAGGGACATGCATAAATGACAATTAATGGCTTCACTTGCTGGTTTGGCCAAAATCATCTTATTCACATTCTAACTTCTCCCATCGTTTGCTTGATATGAGTACATGTGCTCAGTTTTCTTACAATTTCACAGTACTACAATTCACCTTTACATGTACATGTAGGTGCGATACCAGGTTTTCTAACTCGTACCCAAACTCCTTCAAAAATTTGCACTTCTTTCACTTCTTTCTTCTGATCAGTGTACTGTTTATATGCATGTTGCTTGACCTACACTTTTTACCTTGTTCTTTCGTCAACCTGTTCAGTTATTTTCACGTTCTTATTCATTTTCTATCCCACAGTATCTAAACCTGTTCTAGTTTGTCATTTGTATATTTTTTGAGGTATTCAATTAAAATCCACTGTCATTTTTGTGAACAAAATAATCACAGTTTGCTCTGCATTACACATCCCCACTTCCAATCGATTTTTCTTTGCGTTACATTATATTTATGTGAAAATAGTCCTCTCCAAGATGACTTCAAAATTAAAACAGAAAAAAAATTTTGAAAAATTTATTAGGCCCTAGCCTCCCTAGCATAGTAGTAGCAAAGCTTTCTTGAGCAATGGTCCATACATGGGGGGGCGTCTTAATCCTCCATGGTCCTACCCTTAGAACGAGATACATGTATATATGCAAACATACGTACGAAGCCAAACCACAGTGGTTGTGTTTGTATTGCACATGTCCAATGTGTATTAGACTCATGTTGCATTCATTCATCGGTATATCAACAGTAAAAACACCGCCAACTTGTGTGAATTGCGATAGTCAAGCGGTTACAGTAAATGGGGTGTTGGTTCGAATCCTGGGTCGAAATTGTGGACAGGGTGGGATTATTTTCCAGGAAAATAAAACCCGAATGTTATAGGAGCCTAATTTTCACACGTGAAGTTTTTGTGGTTGGTTGAGCATCATAGATGTCATGCCTTGTGCATGGTTGTGAACCGTGGTTTGGCTTCATACGTGTGATTGCATATGGGGCCCGACGTCCGCAGCTCCGCTCCCACGTTCGGAGCGGACGTAGGACCCCACAGTTCTGGGGGGTACTATGGTCCATGGAATACATGGAACAGCTAGCTAAGTTGGTGTGATGTTTCCTGATGGAGGCTTTGCCGACTTTATGATTCAGTTTCAGCTACATACATGCAATCTGACAAGCACTCAGTCTAGTCTCACACACGTTTTTCTCCTCCACTAGATTTTACGGCCATCGTCACGGTACGTACGTACGTACGTGCGCACACATGGTACACAAATGACTTAACAATGGAGGGCGCTGTAAATTAGATATTAGAAAATGGTCGAAGTTCAGCGGGTCGTCTCTCGGTTACGATTAAAAGCCTTCTTTGAACATTTATTTACCTTTGTTGTGGACAGTTTACTCTGAATATCTATCTTCAAAATGATAGTTAATGCACTAAGTAAATACAAAAGGTATTATACTTTTTTATCACTGCGAAATTTGTCACACTTCCAGTTGTTACCGGACCGTCAGGATCTCTCTTCAGACAGCTGTAGCTGTAGTTCCGCCCACCGGAAAATGATTGGCATGAGAAGAGGATTATGGGGAGTTTCGCGCCAAAATACAATTTTTTCCCGCGAAACTTCGTTTCCGTACGGAGGATTGATTCACAATACCTATTCAGCTACAGTATCATCGACTTCAGAATTCACTGATCAAATGCCTGCCTCTGCCGAAGAGACAGATTACTCTCCGTCCCCTAAACGTGCCAGAATCGACGAAGATATGCCGAACAACACAGCGGTAGTGCCTCCTGTGCTGCGTTATGCAAAGCTGTCAGAGAACGCAACTCCTCCAAAGAAGGGGACAGAATTCGCCGCCGGATATGATTTATACAGGTGGGTCCTCGAATGTTCTGGGGCCTAGTAAGTATAACTTAATTGAATGAAATAACTGAACGCTGTTATATTCCCACCTGTGCGCATTTAACAAGGGGGAAATGACATAAAATGAAGTTCAAAATTTCAACTTTGTACAGCCTTATTTTTTTTTTTTTTTGACAAAATTATAAAACTTCAAGGATGGTGAAGCCCCTTCCATCTGCCAAGTTCGTACATGTAGGAACCAGAATCTTCACCACCTGCTCACCATGATCACATTAAGCCCACGAGGTGTATTTTAACAATAGGGCCTAGGCCTATCCTGTCACTGATTGGAAAGAACGCAGAAATTAAACCCTGACCATTCTGACTGTCATGACTGTGTTGGTTGTGTTTAAAAATACGCAGTGGCCGCTGTTACGGCAGCTCAGCCGTAACGCATCTCCCATTTTCTATCGTTTTGGCACTGCAACTGCGCAAGCAAGCTAACTTACCACAGATTTCGGACTTTATTTCCCTTTAAAAAAAGCCTCCGATGAGAAAACAAAAAATTCCCGCTTAGGCCTATACAATTAGAAACCAACATAAAGAACAAAATTATCGTATACCGTATTACAAATACCGTTATATATATACCGTTATATGTGTCAAAGGCATCCCTGCCTTGGAGGGCATTGCATGATTTAGGGCCAGTGTAACACTGTACCATGGATTGTGCACAGTCCCTCTTGATTCATGTCTGTTGAGTAACACCAAGGAGCATACATGTAGCTTCATGTAGGCCGGTTTGTGCTCAATAGTTAATGCATCACAGTACAAGTGGGCTACTCTTAGCCCTGTTCAGGCATGTCAGGGAGGATGATCACAAACACATGAACCAAGGAACTTTGTATTCTGGATAACATATTCAATTTTTTTTACTCACCACTTGCAGATCTCATGTCAGGAATCCATGCATTGCAGGGGAATCCATTCCATTGTAGTTAATCATCGTTTTCTCAACCTCTATGTGTGCCAGGGTTTGACCATTTTAGATTAGGGGTGTTTTCCTGCAAATAGGCAGTGGCATATCTCTATTTCTGGGGCAGCCTCATGTCTCGTACGGGGCAGCACTGTAGTACTGTTATTTTTCAATCACCATTGGCTTTTGCATAGTGCTTTTTTCTACGTTCATGTAACTGGTGATTTTTTGGTTGCATTGAGGATTATGACGAGCTACTTAAATTTAGCAACTATTTTTGCTTATTGCATCTCTTTCACAGTGTTTAGAAAAGTGGGTAATCTGAAAAACATTACTTGAATCCATACATTTAGGAAAGCAAAATCAAGAAGTGGTAGAAGATTTTTTTTGCTTGGGAATTTTTGGTAGGTTGGGGTGAACGAAAGGAATCAAGCGTATTAAGGATATAGGGCAAGATCTTTTCTATTGGGGCAAAGCACCAAGCAACAAAACTAATATTTCTAATCATGAAATTAGTGATATTCCTCTTTCTTTCCTTTTTCATTTCTCTCACTTTTTCTCTTACCTTTCCTCCATCCTCACTCTCTTAACGTATTTTCTGTTTTGCATGGATGGTGGGAGGGAAAGGTAGGAGAAATGCCCTCCCCCCAGCAGCTTTGGACATGCTGAATTTTAGTCATTGGAGTTTCGTTTTTTTAATGACTTCTGATCAATTCTTCTACTCAGTGCTGAGGACGTGACTATTCCCTCCCATGGGACAAAGACGGTGATGACCGACATTAAAATTGAACTTCCTGAAGGTTGCTATGGAAGAGTGGCACCGAGATCAGGGCTAGCCCGAAACAATCAAATTGATGTTGGTGGTACGTACATGTAGTTTATGTGAGATTTTGCATTCTGAAAGATTTTATAGTTTAGCACTTGACAAGGTTGGGGGATCTGTGTTGTCTAATCGTTTTCAGAGTACCAGGTGTTAGTCTCCATTGTGGTGAATTTTTCACAAAGTTCGCTATAATCTGGAGGAATTGATAAGGGAAAAAATGTAGCAGTATTACATTAAAAAGTATTTGACTGCAAAGTGCCCTTTTCGCTCCAGATTACAATGTAAAATTTTTCCTGTTCGAACTGCATTACTCGGAGTGCACTTTCACCAGATGTGACATTTACGACAATTTTCCTCATTTTGTGTGGTGATTAATTGATGCAACATCTAGTTTAATATTTCATCAATCGGTGATTCAAATTCAAATTTTACCATAATTTTACCATGCTGAGGTTTACAAACAGGATAATTCACTGAGATTTCGTTTTTAAGATTTCAAAATCAGGCTATATTTTCACGTGCTTTCAAATTGAAGATCATATACTTCTTACCACCTCCAAAAATTTAGTTTAACAGCTTGCATCTTTCTAAAATGTTGGTCTTGGTTGTTTGTTTTGGGGGATTGTATTGTGTTCAGAAGAGTGTACATTTGTTCACCTGTTTTGATTTCATTGTTTATGCAATCTTTCCTCTTCCCCTGTCAATCAAAAATGATTTCTCAGGAACCCCTGACCTCCTCTGTCCTGTTCTGCTTGGAATCCTGGTGAATTTTGAGTGCAATGGATGCCTGAAATGTAGCACCTTTTTGTCCTCAACACTCAGCATACCTGCTTGAGGTTCTGTTGCCATGATCTCTCAAACTCTGACTCCAGCGGCCAATATTTGATCAGTATCAGTGTCAAAATTCTAACAATGACTGTGTACCACCATCCACAATAACAAGATAAATAGCACTGTCAGTTGATCTACGACCCCAAACCATGAACAACCTGAGGCAGTATTTACAAAAGTTTAGGGTGGCTTTTAGTATTTCTGTATGAAGTTTGTCTAGCTTTTCCATGTTCTCTGAAATAATTTCTCCCGTGCATGCTTGTAACAGACAAATTGAGATGATAGGAAAGCATCTTAATGGATGACATGCTATAGTTTTTATCCTCTTTAAACTCTACCTCCAAGCACACATTTTCTTATGTACATGTATATCTTACTATCTTGTGTACAGTCAACTCTCGGTAATACGAGCTCGGGTAAGATGAGACTCTGGTTTAGACGATTATATTTGCCAGTCCCAGTCCCTATGATGGGAAAAATGCTTAATACGAGCTCAGATGTTACGAGATTTCAGTTAAGACAAGGATTTTCTGTGCGCTGGCCGAGTGCGAATCTATTGTTATCTGTCTATAAAGCACAAGCTTTTTTGACGGCAACTTGTCAGTCAGCCAGTCCATTCAATTTTGAAAGGCGTTTCCGTAATTTATGTGTGTACAGTAGAACAGCGCTGTGGTTTTCCCTCAATGAATCAAGCCGTTTGTGTCGGGTGCTCCAAGAGAGACAAACAGTGGGCATTTGTGGTTCTCGTACCCAACGTAGAAATTCTCTGTGGTGGCTCTCGTACCGCCTGAACACAAGCGGAGTGCCGAAAGTGCAAGGGTATTTAGGAAATTCATGAACAAAAGAAATATTTTGTTTGACCCCCCCCCCCATTCCCCAAGACCAAAGTCCCGCCAGGAAACTAATAAATATTGTGTTCTGTAACCAAACACCCGGCCCAAAAACTGCCCACCCTCCGTCTAAAAATCGTTACCTGCTTCCCACTGGAACATGAAAACTCCACCCCTTCCAATTTTGACATTTCTATAAATTCTCAATTTAAGAAAATCATTATTAAAACCATGTTTTTCAGTCCAAAAATGTTTAAGAAAATAACAACCACTAGTTTTAAAGAAGACAGTGTATCCCTCGCTAATCATTTGTAACCAAACCCACATGTCTTTCCAAAGTAAAATCTGATATTCGCCCTCTGCTCTCCACACCACCCAGGGTTCGAAATTCGTTTTTTAGAGGCCTAGGCCATTTTGGCCTTGGAGAAGTCAAAATTTCCAGGGACACCAAGGTCACTAAATGAAATGGGCACGGGGGCCATTGTTGAAAATTGATAAGGGCCTAAAGGCAAATTTGTCAAAACACAATCTGTTCAACCTCTAAAATGCATTCTTTGCTTTATTGTGGAAAAAAGTTGACACGAGCAAATGTCCAATAAGCAGTCAAAACCTAACACCAGGAATTGTTACCCTCTATGAACAGGGCATGAGTTGCACATGAATGATCGTCAAATTAATTTTTTTTTTTCCTTACACTTGAAGATGTGTGCGCATCCCTTTTGCTGACTTTTAGACTTTCAAGTTACCAGCTGAATAATCTACACTGTATCCAAGAACCCTGCCGTCCCCTTAGGCTTCCCACCCTAACATGAAAAAAAGAGCAATAAGGGTTAAGGGTTAACAAGTTCTGCTGCCCTTTTACTTTTTTTACCCCTTACTTTTTAGCTAATGGCCTCTTAATACTGAAGATGGAAAAAAAAATTAAAATGTCACTCTTCCAGTTCATCATTTACTGCACTTCATATGCAAACCAGTTTAGCCATTACTATTGGTTGAGAGCCCGTCACATGGTCATAAATACCAGTATTAAATGTAAGATAAAGACATGGCCAGCATTCTAGCATTACGTGAAATTTGGGTAAAAACAATAATCCAATGCTAAAACCAAATACTGATGAAAATGTATATATTTTTCCAAATTCTAAGTTTTATTTTAAAACAGTAACAGATATTTTGCAGGTGACAGCAACGGTTTCGCTAAGCCATTTTGTCTGTCATGTGTTTGTTGCCAACAATGCGGGCGGGAGATATATTTAGACGCCTGCATTGCCGGCATGGCCGCATCTTCACCCGGCATAGATTTCGGGAAATCACGGTGCCGTCAACATTACCAGAGATACACACGGTGACACCACACTTACGCAGGCATAAAAAAATCCAATTTCTTGCATTTTGTAGCAGAGTTCCCTTTAAAAAGGAACGTTTCAAACGTTCTTTCCGAGGCATTGTGGCGTGTCGTACAAACTGACAGCGGGCCAGTAGCGATAGGTAAACTTCGATTCCACGTGGCTGGTCCGTGTCCCTTGAATCACGTACTATACATGGCACGGATCAATGCGGAATGCACTTGTGGTACATGTACTTGTATATGCAACAATGCATTATACGACACTCCGATTAGCTACATGTATCCATAAGGGTACGGATTTGTGTTTGCGCACGTGCAGCGGATCAAGGCAAAAGTGTGCAATAGCGGTATATGCAGCAATGCATTATGGGACACCGCGCTTAGCAATCCGTAAGGGGTGTGGGTCTGTGCTTGCTATCATGCACGATGTTCATTGCTACATGAAGTTGAAAAGTCAACGCTACCCCCTCTGGACAGTCCATGTAGCGCACACGTGGCTTGGCCTGTAATGCAGGGGGTGTGTATAACTATAGTAACAGCTCGCTGCTTAAGAAATTTTGTGAATACGCGTTTGCGTGAGTGAAGGCAATGTGGCCGTTTACCGTGCAGGCTATGCAAGCCTGATCGCTCGTGGTATGGTCTAGCCGATCGGCGCGGCCGGCGAGCGCTAGCGCTGCGCTGAATTTATTGTTAATTATTTTGACAACTCACTGGAAAGGGCGCAACGGCCAAAGTGTGCATAGGGCACAGCAAAAGTGGCCGTGGACAATGCAATTTTCCGAGGGGCATCACGACGAGTAAAAGGGCATCGACAGCACTGGCCGTCGTGAATTTCGAACCCTGACCACCAATAGCTGGTTTCCTCACATTTTTATGTGCTACAAGCGGAGCTGTGGTGTTGGTTACCAACTAAAATGTTAATGTATTTACGTTACATGCGTGCGTGTTTATCTCATCACGGCATGCGGGGCCGGGGACGTGTCACTCCGAATCGACATGACTGGTTGGAAATTCCACTTACTGCATTCTTACATTTTGTAATTGTTCTTTATTACAAGTCTTCATTCATTAACCCTAACCTTCCTCAATCCTTCACCTGTTGGAGGATTGAGGAGGGTTAGGGTTAAACTGTATCTCACTTTCATAAACAAACTGTTTAAAAGCAAATTCATGTAACAAAACGATACTGTGTGCCTTTAAACAAAAAGTTATGCACACTTGTAGTTGTACACGTGTACGCTTTATGTACGGTCAATTGGTGATACATACGCCAAGCAGGAGGGCAACTTTCGCGTAAGGCGAGGTCCAGATAATACGAGCTAATTTAGTAAGGCCCTCGTATTAACGAGAGTTGACTATGTAGTGACGGGATCTCATTACACCCAAAGCAGTGTCTTGTTCATACATGCAGTTTAAAAAAATGAAATCCAACAAAATGACCATCACTAAGGGTTTAATTATCGGAACATTTGTAAGGGAATATATATGTGCTTGGCTTAAACATGCATTTAAGACTGGCTTAGGAGCATGGACGCAACTAAGCTTTCATTCTCCTGAGCCGGTGACTGACCAAGCACATACATGTATTTATTTCTATTCATAAATACCGTTTTACCCAGAGAGTCAAAAGAAGTCAATATGTGATGGATTTTCAATGATTTTGTGATAAAATTCTACTTTTTTCCAAAAAGCCCGTCCATTTTATGGTACATTCCTTGTGCTAGTTGTCCAGAAGAATCTCCACATGTGGACTTGGCACGGGCATGGCATGTTCAGACTCTCGACCAATAGGGATGGATTAAACTGTCTCATATCCAGGTGGGGGGGTATTTTTTACACAGCAGGCATTGTCAAATCTTAATACGCCGTCAAGTTGCATGTTGTTGAATAGGGAAACTGAGGTATTTATGAATATCATTTAAAACCTGGTTGACGGAAGAGATTCAAAGGTTTTTTTTTATAGTAACTGTAGTGTTGAAGAACCAGGCATCATGTGAAGTGCATTATATGGGTGGCATGTCTTCTGTTGCCTACAGGATTCCTAAACTGAAATCCAAACATTTTGTTTCAGCTGGTGTAATTGACAGGGACTATCGTGGTAACGTGGGTGTTGTGATGTTCAATCTTAGCAAGACAGACTTCAAAGGTTAGTCTGGTGTTCCATTTGGTTCCCTGAAATTTTTTCATGTGTGTTTTTATTTGTTAGTTTTGTCATTTTGTTCTTTGTTCATGGTTATTTACTTTTTGCATGTTGCTTGATTTGCATTCTGTAATCTTATTTTTGCATGAAAACCCTTGGAAGATTGGTAGGGTAGGCTTTTCTTGATGGTCTTGAGGATACTCTTTTCAACGTAATTTTGTTTACCTTTTCAGTGATTTCTTTGCCAGTCCTGTTCCAAGAAAGATGTGGGGTTTTTTTTGAGAACTTCTTTTTGGTGAGCTGCGAAGCAAGTGCGAGCCTATGTAATATTGATTTCTGTCATTCTGCCGTCCGCCCTCAAATGTTGAAGTTTTTCCTTGCAGGTCCATAGGTGTTTAAATGTGCCATTGAGTGCTTGTTTGCTTCTTCTTGGAATTCCATCGTATTTAAATAGTCTCATATGGCATTAATGCTTAGAAACTTATGGATTTTATGAAAAAATTATAAAAGTTGAATGTTAAAGTTTTGAGTTGTATTGTGTACTTGCCCTGTGGTACATAGAGTACATATGTACATGTACTGAGCACTCCTGTAATGTTCATACATTTATGTATGTATAGGCAGTGTTCAGACACATACAAATGTACATGTACAGTATGTGGGAAAAATGTAAGGGGGGGGACTCCCAGTGACAGATTAGTTTTTTTGTTTGGGGGGAGGGGTATCTGTAGGAGGAGGATCATGGGGACAAAGTACAGGTATGTAGAAAGTGGATGAAATGCTGGATAAGGTTGGTGTAATGGTTGGGGCTGGATTAGTGGGATGATGGGACAGCCAGAGTAAGAAGTCAAGGGAAATAGGAATGATGGGCAGGGGTGGAGTAGGAGATGAATAGGATGATGGGACTGCATACAAAGTGCAAAACTGTACTTAAGAGGAATTTTAATCATGCACCATCCATCAAACTCACAAATGCACTGCTTATATAATCATCCAGGTCTAGTCTGACTGCACTGGATCCACATTCTATAGGCATTCCTCTCTCCTGTAAAGAACTGTGAAGCCTTTGTGCCTGTATCTCCCTTGGTGGTGGTCTTTGTTGATTTACTTTTAAATGACAGGCGCCTTTCAACGCACAGTCTGCACACAGCACTGACTAAGTTTTTTTCTCCTAAAGTACAATGAATTGTATTGATAAGGTCGATAAAATAACTTGTACATCTGTATTGCAGTGGTATGTCAACTAACCTTGTAAAAATAATTTGATGAAGCTTTGTTAGTATTTACTTGTTTGATTTAGTAACCATATTTGTATAACTTGGATGTCTCTTTCCTGTTATTACAAGAAAGAAATTCAAATTCATAGCAAGCAGCAAGCCAGGCGGCTTTGCCGTTCTAGTTTAATCCCAATTTGATTTTGAAACAAAACACATCCACGATTTGCAGGGTTCCTGCGGCCTGGAAAAGTTGTGAAAAATTTGAAATGTTAACAGTCTAATATTTAGTATGCCCTCCTTTATTTCTGATTACTTAGACTGGCTTTTTTACCCATCTGCATTACAAAGTGTCGTACAAGACCTGCCTTTGCAAAAAAAATCATTCAAATGGGTATATAGCACAACACTGTGCATCACTGTAAAAACATGTTAAGTAATCATTCAATGAGACAGTGTAATGCAGGGCCAGTGACAGAAATGCCAATAAAATTCCAGGTGATCTTAACCTTTTGCAAATGAGCGTGACGATTCTACATTGGACTGTAGAGCATGTCAGCTGCCTTAAAGTGTCCGGAATCTGCTTGAAACAAGCATTTAAAGTGCCATTTTTATCATGAAAAAAAATAAAATTCTTTTTCATGAATATTGTATTTGAATATTTGAATTTAAAAAAGAAATAGTCGAATATTCGATAATCCGTCAAATATTTGGATGTTTGTCACAACCCTAACCCATACTTGTTAATTTGGACAACCAGTCAAGAAATGCCAGATTTAAATCTACAATTTTTGTGATTATGTGAATTTTTTCTCAGTCTTCATGTCGTGTTTTGTTTCAGTGGAGAAGGGAATGCGCATCGCACAACTAATATGCGAGAGAATATTCTATCCAGAGATAGAAGAAGTGGAAGAAGAAGTGAGCATGTTTTATTTGCTTTCTGCTTCAAGGCAGACTCATATTATTATTGCAGTACACTGTATTGATTTCATTTGTTTTTTTAATTGGTCAGTGTTAGTAGTGCATAGTGTAATTTGTCAACCAGAATTAAAGGAGATCACTGTGGTGGCACAGTGCTTGCAGACAGGTGATATGCACCTGTTACATTCCTCCTTGACCAATAGGATGTCTCAATTGCCCTAAGCACATGCGAGTCGAGAATAAGAATACTTGTGAGTGAGGTGCCACTGCAGTCATTCCTGAGATTTTCTCAGATCAGTCTGTCTGTAGCTTTCCAATATCCAAAATGGTAAATGCTGTCAAAAATTTCGTTCCATGTATAAAGCTGCTTGTATGAATTGTTTACAACCAATCGAGATTGTTTTGAAACTAAAGTGATTGTCATTTTTGGCTATCAGGGATGGATTTTGTGAAAGAACTCAATTGAAAGGGAGTGTGTCTATTACAACTTGTACATGTAAACTGCAATTGTCAAAACGTGGTGTTAGGAATGTCTGCGTTATTTGGAGGCTTGGTGTCATTTGTTTTTTTCTACCTCGTCTCTTTTTGATAAATGTCACCTTTCTTCTTTTGATTGTTTTCCACAGGAACTAACCAAGACTGAACGTGGAAGCAGTGGGTATGGTTCAACAGGGACCAAATGAGCTTGTCCACTGCATGTTCAACTGTTCAACTCTAAAACACGTAGACCTAACAGGGCAAGTGTACATAGCTGGTACAGAAGATTTATTTGCACGGGGGGATTAAGGTTCACTAAAGTACTGGAAAATACAGGGCCATGGCTGGTCCCCTCTGTCCCTTTATTTTTTTCTGTATTTTCAGGAACCTACAGTGTAGATCCACTGCTGTTATGCATCACTATATCCCTTCTCTTAATGTATTTGAAGGAGTGTCTGAAACTTTGAATGCAGCAAAATTTAAATATGGGCATTACGAAAGCCGTTCATTCTTTCAGGTGTCAGTCTTTGCTGTAATGTCAGTACTATGGGAAAGGATACAGAGAAATTTAGAAGGAAATACAAAACCTAATGATTCAAGTTTTCTGGTGCTACATGTATTCGGAGGCTGAGCACAAACACTGGACTTTGGAAAGTCCTTTAATCTTCTCCTACCTTACCCCACCCCTACCCCACCCTCAGTAACCGTTAGGTCTCATGTAGCGGGGGGAAAAAAAATTTGGGACCAAAGTGAATTCTCTGGTTTAACAGTCACTCAATTTTTTTTGCCAACGTGATATCTTGTAATTACAGTGGAGCACTGTCATATTAAAGTCCTTGGGACTTCACAAATTTCTATGTCATAATACATGCAGTTACCTTGTACATGTTTAGTGAAAACCAGAGACGCTGTACCTAAAATTGTCCTTGTTATAAATATGGCCTTTTGTTAAAGGTGCTTTCATTTGTGTTCAACTGTACACACAGAAAGTGGCTTCGAGTCTAGCTTGTCTGAAAATAGGAATACATTTTGCTGTGCATGAAACAGTAAGCTGCACAATAATTTGAGCATTATTCATATGGATAATTCTACATGGTGATTTTTTTAGATTGTTTTCAAACATTAAAACTGAATCAATTTTTTGGTTGGTTACGAGCACTCAACCGTAACACTTTTGTCTCAAGTATTCAGGTGCCATTCATTCCAAGTATTTGGCTTTTTGTACAAACTCTGTATTTTGTTTCCTTGACTTTTTGCGAACTCTAAATAAATGTAAATTATGGGCTTTATTTTTTCCTGACTTGGTTTGGATTTATCCACTTGTTTCTGAAACGATTTAAATTCCACTTAATGATACCCACTGTTACCCCCATTTTTTCTTAAAGGACTGCTGAATTCCCAGGTCCCTGGAAATTTTTGAAAAGCCCAAAATGTTCTTGATTTTTTTTAGCCAAAATGTCAAACTTTGTGGTCTTTCCAGCCAGGCTGTATTTGTTAGAAATTACTTTGATTTTAATATGCAACACAAATTTCCTTGAAACCTTTATTGTTTGATTCCCCCATCACCGCCACACAAAGCCAAATATTGAGCAACTTTCAAAAATAAAAATTAAGTCGCGGATTTCAATGTTTTATTGTAGAATTTTTGTTAAAGATGTTCCTGGCAATCTGTATCTTACTTATGGCGCTCTATTTAAAGAGCACCTCTAAGGAAAACATGTTTCTCTGATTTTATCTATTCAAGTAAATATTTATTCAGCATATAGAAGGTTTATCCACCACGAACACAGGGCGAAGGTTCCCTCGTTTTCTTGGTTTTCTGCGAATGACGCAATTTACATTCAGAATTCGCATCTTGGCATGAACAGAAAACAGCAGTTTTAGCTTGTTGTAGTTGAGCTCTGAAGATAAATGACACTGAACAGATAAAATCTGCGAAAACTTTTTTAGAGGTGCTCTTTATGATGTGTTCAGTTGTGCTAATCTGCTGGAAACGGTAACTTGCATAGAGAGCTCATGGGTGCAGACCACAAATTCAAGTGAGAATTTCTGACCAGCTCATTAGCATTAAAAGTGCCCCCACACTATCTTTTGCAAAAGGAGATTGTTTGGCCCCCAAAATGGTGAGATTGTGTTAATCGTTGCCAGGATCAACTCCCTGGGTCTTTGAGCTTTCATATGAGGGCAGAAGGTCTGAAAACTACGGTTGAAAAATGGTCCTAAGTGCCCGAGAAAGTTGAGGGTTGCCACTTGAAAAATGGCTGCAATCAGACGTCGGATAAATCACTTTTTGGGGGGGGATTTTGTTTTGTGGGAATAATTAAAAATGTAACTGGTTAACCCACAAAAAATTGAAAAGAAATTGAAAGATAAGTGACCAGACAAGAATTTCATTTGTGTTTCAGAAATCTAAGGGATGTTGGCGTGCATGCTATTGGGCCCTGAACGGTGCTGATTTTACACTGTTTTCAATGGGGCTTGAATTAGTGGACTGGACCCATAGATGGACGTGGGGATAATAGATGTAGAGGGCGCACTGCTTGTCGGTAGCTGGCACGTACGTATACGCGTAGGACATCAAAATATATGCACCGTCCGTACCGTACCGTAGTGTACATGTACATGTGGCAGAAGCCACAGCAAATGTTGCCAACTTGCCCCTAACTAATTCAAGCCCTGTTGGAACCGTAAAATCAAAGTTCAGGGCTAGCCAACATTGCTGGAGTTTCTCAGACAAAATTTAAATTATTGCCCTGTCGTCAATCCATTTTTTATTTTGGGTGAATTGGTCCATGATATGTGGACAAAACAGACTCGTCCTAGGCCCTGTCCTTTCCCCCGAAAGCGATCACCGGAAGGCCGTGGCCAGGACTGTCGGAAGAAGCTAAAGCCTCTAGCTCAGCCCAGTTTCGGGCAAATATTTCACTGTCGCCATGCTCAACAAAAAAATGCATGCCAGCACATAAAGTTTCCTCTGTCACAAGTTCAGCTTTGTTTTTGTTTTTTCCCTCCGGAGTAGTAATTGTAATTTGTACTCACTGAGCTTCAATATAATAACGTGAAGCCCTGTGCTTACTAGCGCCGTGAGAGGGCGGTCTTTCGGAGCACCGTTAAGTTTTCTTTGCAGTCCCAGTGAAAGGGTAGGAGTGTTGAGCCGCGTCATCATTAGTTTGGTAGACACAGAATTCAAAGTCCAAAACCCCACGCAAATTCAAAATTTCAAAAGTTTCATGCACATACCTTCAGGTGGTCGATCGTCTCATTTGATAGTGCAACTTCCATGCACAATTTGATAAATACTGCAAGAACGCCATTGAATATAACTAGCGGCGTAGTGCAAACATCACTCGGGCCAGGGTGACAGGTTGTACCCTCCCCTCACCCTGGATACGCCACTGAATACAACTCAAGCAAATTGTTGGAGACTTCGAAATGCCTAAGGAGCAATGGAAAACAGTTTCATTTTCAGATTCTAAAACTTTAGTATCATAGTTTACATGTAACAGCTCTTCTTGCGGCTTCACCTGAGCGCGCCCCCGCCGAAAAGAGTTTCGCAGCACTGGTCCGTAATAACCTCATCCTCCACCCTCGGTTTCTCTCCAGTTCCTTAATGCTCATGTCTGAGATCGTCGATGTGGACTTTCACCTATAATTTTGTACATGCCTCCTCCTTGGTGTCATTAAGCAATTTTGGCGAAACCATGATCTTCTTGTATAAAGGTTGCGTTCATTTCGAGCTTCAAAGTAGGAGAACCTGTGTGAGGGTTAGTGATAGGAACATCCGCACAGCTGGGTGCCGTCAATAAGCGGACGAAATATAAACACATTTTCACCCTTTCCACTTCCAAGGGGAGGGGAAGTGTGGTAGAAAAGGGAATGAAGTAACCATGTCCCCATTGGGTCCATCATTACACCATGACCATTGCTCTCAGGGTATGCGCGTCATACATGCCTAACAAAACGAAGGCAGGTGGGCAAGGGGTCGAGCGAGGACGGCACGCCATAACTTGAAGGGTGTTCTTTAGTTCGCGTTATCCCCACAAAGTCCCTAGGCCTACTACAAAGTAGCAGTAAGTGAGTAGTACCCGCCCATTCCACGCTTTGCTAGCTGCGAGCACTGTCATTTCCGTTCAGGAAGAAATTAATCGCTGAAGTTATTTCCTAACACGTTGACATTTTGTTAGCCCGGAAAGTGATGCTAAAGAATGCTGACACTGACAGGGGACAGATTTTTCTAGAACTTAGAAGCAACATGCGCAGCTCTAAACATTTTAAAAAGAGTAAAACAAAATGAATGGGCAGAAGAGTGGTCCCGTACAGAAGCGTATCACAGTACTGGGCATACGTGGTGAAAGGTGGGCATGGCTTTTACCGGTCACCCGACCTAAAATTTAAAAAAATGGCAGGTTGACGCCATCTTTTATGGCATGTCTTTGTCCTATTTTACCCCATTAATTAATTAATTTTTGTTTTGCTTTTGCCATTCCAAAAAGATTTAAGCCTTTCCTTATACGTGCTGATACGAATGCCCATCATTCATGAACAAAATGCGTTTTTATTCTGGGTGAACCCTTCAAAAACACCACTATATCAACAAAAAATTTTAAACTTCGTCGCATTCAGTATATTTTGAAGTCGTGCATTGTGTCATACATGGAAGTAATCCAGTGGGCAAACCTTTATCACAAAGAATAATTATCGATGAGCAGTCAGTTTGAATAGAAAATCCTGGAAGAGTTAATTCCTAGGATGACATCACAGAAGAAGCGCCCTCAGTTCCGGCAAAGTATGGAAATCATTTTAAATGATTAAAGAAGTGCACGAGTCGATCAAGTTCACCACATTGGACGTCACATCGTTTCATATAATTATTTCTATAAGAATGGAAAATTAAATTGTGTAAACTAAGACAGATTAATCGCACAGCCCCTTTAACAATGTGGAGTTCTTTGAGACCAGACGAGGATGAGTGTGAGACTATACGAGATGACATAGCAACCACAGCAACAGAAAACCACACCCATAACACTACGACCACACCTGGTAATTCAGTTCAAGATAAATAGCATTGGTTACCTTGGTAGCACGCGTAATTTATAACCAGCAAGCTCTATGCGTATCATACTGATTCATGTGTGACAGGAAATTTGTAGCCTGCATTCCAAACAAATTTATCATCACCAGTCAAAATATCCAAACATTTTCAAAATCAGTAACGTAAACAAAATATAATTCTACATAATGAATTCAACTTGATGGCGTAAGTGTGATATGCGTTAGTGATGATAATGATTTTACACTTTTTGTTAATGTTGGGTCCGGGTCTGACGGTCACGTGCCCTTTGCCCCTTGCATGTGCTCGCATTTTTGGCCAATTGTGCTGATTCATTTAAGCTTGTAGTTGGGTACAATGCGAAAGTTACAAGTTAGTGACTCTGGATCTCACTTAATAAATAAAAGTGTGGCTAAAATCAACTACATTGTGACCTAAATGGAATTCATGAAAGAGGAGACTCACTGTATGACTTATTTCAGTAATTTGCAAGCACAATCTTTTCACAATCTACACGTTAATTTAAACAATCACTACGCGAATGGCCGGCCGTTATAGTCTGGGCTGATGTGTAGGCGTACCCTGCCTGATAACATTGTTTTCCGTGATCCCGTTTACAAATCATGAAAACCATTGAAAACCCGGAATGAGAATGTTTCCATGATCAAAGGAGGAAGATACCGAGATGTCCACACAAGAGCTGTATTGCAAGGTAAGATTTTGGTGGTGAATTTCGGTGGGAATTTGACCAAGTTGACCCAATGGGAATCGCACCCATGTATCCTCTCCATGCAGCATCATGCGATGGGTGAACAGGTGTTCACAGGCATTACAGAGATTGAGAGTTCTTTTACTCCACTTCCTTCCTCATGATCGGTGTACCGTGGACATTTTGAAGCTGTCGAGTATTACAGTAAATGTAATAAAAGACTTCCCCGCTACCTGAGATTGGCTGTGTGAAAAAACCTCTGGGGCTGTATTTTTGATAGTTTCACATCTGGTCAGCCATGTCAGCTGGTCATAATTTGAAATGTTGATTTTGTCCAGACCGGGTAGATGTTACATATCCATACATGTAGACGTACATCATCCATTTCACTGAGTGTGTATCTGTAGATTATGTTTTTCATGTTACTTAACCACCTCTCACTTTTTTATTAGGATAGTCTTTCAACATTTCATGGCAAAATTTACAGATCTCATGCGTTGAGGTAAAAAAATTACAGTTTGTTTGAAATCTAAGCAATGTCTGGGCTGTACAGTTTACTGATTTAGGGGTTCCTCTTCCGGATTTAGTGCACCATTTCCAAAGACTGCATTTTAAACTTAGGGAGTTACATTTAAAGACACTTTAGTCTTCTCATATGATTTTTATGACCATTGCTTTCAAGGTGATTTAGTCCTACCTATTTAAAAATATGAGTTTGAAGTTTATCAATTCAATAATACACATGTAAGGCCAACTTTCTGGTGAAAGTCTGTAAGAAAGGTTGACTTTTGAAATTAGGAAACTCTACACTTGTGTTGAGACTTAAAAATGGTGGAAAGGTCTTTTTTGCCCCCTATATCCTTCACTGAAGACAAATTCACTTCGTAAAGTATTGGAATACACATATTTTTTAATTTTGATCTGCATGTATAGAGGGGCATACCCAACATGGCACAGTGTAATATATTCGAAAACACAAGTTTTTGCTTCATTCATTTATGAAAGTAGTGGCCTAGAATATTTGAACAATATTCACCTGGTGTTATTTAACCCTAACCCCCAAGTGTGTATGTAAAATCGTTTTGAAATTGGAGGATTTGGGACTGTTAGGGTTTGAAAAAACTTTCCCATCAGACTGTAGGCTACATGTAAGCATTTGCATAGAAGTAAATACTGAATAAAGCCTTTTATTTACTTTGCTCAGTTTGCAATTCTTACATAAAATCTAGTCCAAGGACACGGCACTGTTAGGCCAACAGTGTAAGTCCATACATGTACATTGTACATGTACATGTACGTACATGTAGGGTACATACTTTTATACGTAGAGCTAATTTGTGGGGGCATCAGTTGGTAAAATGATTAGATATGGACATCAATTGGGCAACACAGTTTGTAAAACCTGTTTTTATTTGAACAGTTTACATGTCGGCCATGTTGACAGTCGAGTTCCAGAGTTCAACTTATGTCATGAAAAATTCTTCTGTTGCTTGAAAGATGTGCTAGTACAGTGACGAGCTGCTTTGTTCGAATGGAAGGTGCGGCTTCCTGCATAAAAGAGTCCTTCAGTTCTAATAGAGTGCATTGTTGGAAGCAATGTCGAAAGTTCAACATTTTGAATGTCAGGAAGATATTCATGATTTCATACCAGTATCAATATGGCTGTGTTTAGCCGTTTGAGTCATGCTAAAACTTTAACAGAACTTTTCTGTAGGAAATTGGTTTGAAAGTGAAAAGTACAGGTACATGTACATGTATGTAGCTACTCATTCAGTTCAACATTTTGAACAAGCAGGACCAAGAATTTAGAAATGACATCTTTGAAGTTACCGGTACATGTGCATGTACATGAAGGTGTATTTGTTAAACAGGTGTATCTGAATAGTGATGCCCCAAACAGGTGCATTACTTTACAGTTTGCAGGATTCATGGCTGAGCGACTGCATTTCCTGAGGGCAGGCATGCAAATTTTCCCCGGATCTTCTGATTTCCTCATTTTTCACTTCACACTCATGCCATTAAAAATTGAAAAATGTACAAAGTCTTGAAAAAGATTGGAATTTCCTTGTTTTTCTCAAAGTCCCAGTTACATGTGCAATAAACATTGAGGGTGTCAGACAGTACAATACCAAGAACCACAGTGTTAGAATTTCTTCACTTACATGTTGCTGAGAGGGCAAGGCCTATTGTTAAACTTTGGCAAGTTACCTGTGTTTGCTATTTTCATTTTACAAAATCATTGTAAATTGTGTTCTGTCAGAGCTATCTATATATGGAGGTTTTTGACAGTGTAACTGTAAATCAGGGTTACACTGTACAGTGTAAACAGGCAAATGTGTATTGTGACAGATGGTCTGACAACTGTTGGTGGTTACAAATTGTGGCTTTATCCCTGTCACTGACTTCTCTTGATGTTTCCCCTCTGGCTTTGGAGCTTGTAGCCAAGTGAAAAAAAAAATCATGCGTTGCTAAGAGTGTTGAAGTGTTTGCTATCAACCAGACCATGGCAGTTTTCCCTTTAGACTGAACATTTACAGGCCGACAAGTTCTTTCAGTGTCAGAGACGAAGCATGAGACAAAGATGAACCTATGATTTGGGATTGGGAATCTACCGGTAGTCATGAATGCACTTGTGTGGATGTACATGTATAGTGTGCATGATTTGAACATGGGCAGTGTACATGTACAGTACATGATGTAAGTTGGGTGGATACCTTGGCTTTCAGGTGGGCTCAACCTCTCTTGACGCCGTCAGCACTGGGAATGTACATGTCCCCTTTCCACATGTGGATCCCATGGAGAGTCATGACTTGCAAAAATAATTACTGGGGAACAGTAACGAAAACTTGGCCTGGGAAAAATGTCGACCGGTACTCCAAATGATAAGCTACTCAGAACAGATCTTTATGTGAGGAAATATGCATGATTTGAACATGAGCAATTTAAACTGTGTGGGCACTGTCACTTACGGCTTTCAGGTGGGCTCAACCTCTCTCTACGCCGGCACCACTGGGGAGTGAGCAGTACGTGTGCACTTCACCACATGTGGATCCCATGGAGAATCATGACTTACAGGGATAATTACCGGGGAACATATAACTTGGCCTGGTCAAAGTAGTAACTCAAAATGATTAGCTGTGCAGAACAGAGCAGATATTTAATATTTTGTTGTAATTTTTTTTTGTCCTGGTATTGCTTTGTACCCTCTTCGTTTGTAGGAAACAGTAATCTAATTATTTAAATGTACCAGTAAATGTCAGAAATCTATACAGTCTTTTTACATTACGTACATGTACATGTACATTGCACTTGCTGAGCAATTTATCAGGATTAAAGTAGGATCAGAGTGTACATGTAGATAAGGGGTGGAAATACCAAACCAGCTGTCACATGTCCAGTTTCATATTTGGAAATTTTTAAGTAACCATCCTGTCATGGACCCATGCAGCAGCTTGACATAGAGTGTTTTCGAAACGAGTGGATTCGGCTTAGATTTTAGTTTTGCTGGTTCCAGCCATTTTGAAAGGGCATTCAAAACCACATGTTCAAGCTCTGACTAAAACCAGCAAAACGGAAGTCTAAACTGAATCCACTTGTTTTGAAAACACTCATAAAGATAGAAAAGTGTATTTTTTCAACAGACATGAGGGATAATATTTTGGGTAGATTCTCTTATCAATGGCACACATGTACACATGCAGAAGAAAAGGTAATTCCCATTTTTTCTTTCCTTTGTAAATTTCAAAATATCCCCCTGACAGGTGGTTGGAGTTTATGTGTGGTCCTCTGAAAAGCTCACCCTATGGTAAATGAAAAATATATTTAGTCAGTACCGGGTATTTGCTGAAATTTTTTGAGTTGAAATTTTCTGTGTTAATCCAGGAAATGACTTTAAGAGAAAAAAAATCTGTTTATGTTTGATCTGTTGTCACATTTCACAAAGGCAATTATGAGGTTTCAGGATCATTGAACCAGTACACTTCAGCCTTTGAGTCAGAATCCATGTACGTGTAGGTGTAGCCAAAGAATTGAAATTTTCACTTTAACAACACTTGGGCTGTACCATCCACCGCTATGTAATTACATTGGGTGATTGGGAAGGTGTTACATTTTCACCATACCAGTCATAACAAGTCAAGCTGGTCTGCCTCATAAATTAATTACAACAGAATTGATCAGGAAGGTCGGATAGAGGCTGTGCTTTATGTCTTGGGAATCTGGAAGGTTTTCTCATTATTTCTTAGCTTTCCAACTTTAGTGACAGTTAAATACACTGGTAAATCAACGGCATGTACAGTGCAACAAAACGAGGGCTCTGTTTGAGGTGGGTAAATTTGGAGTAAAAAGAAAGATTTTACCCAAACCAATACACTGTACCAGTACATGTACATGTACATGTTCATTAGCAGTGCCCTCCTATTGTGTCCGCCATGTACCGGTACATGTATACACGTACATGTACATGTACCTCAAATACGTTGTACATACATGTAGACTCTCATGGACTGGTAGATTAAATACAGAATTCATTCCACATATTCAAATCTAATGTACAGTAAACTGCAAGTGGTAATTGCTTCACACCAGAAATATTAAAAAAGGAGAATGAAAAATGTTGTTGAAATGACAAGTTTGGTAGTGGCAAGTGACCACATGTACATGTGTATTGTACTACCGGTAGATGTCCTTGTAAATTTATGCAATGTGAAATGTGGGTCCTTTTTCAGGGAATGGGCTGTTTTGCAGTGTATTTAAATAGCGATATTTGATAATGGACTATAAATTATCCAGGTACTGTACCTGTACTCAAGATAAAGTTGTACATGTACTTGGCGCATACAGGGCTTGTACACTTACTAAAATATTCATCTCAACTCTTTCAGGATGACTCATAGGAATAAAGTGCCCAGCAGTACTTTGTACACAGACCACAAAACACCATTGTTGAGTGTGCAAAACCTTCAAGACTGCATCTTTGACCTTAAGTGATGAGGAGAAAGGTCAAAGTTCTGTTTATCTTCTGCAGATCTATATGGCATAATTAAATTAATAGGAGTAAACAGTGATCATGTAATAGACATGTACAGCATTATAATGTACATGCACTGCACATGGTACAGTACAGTAAGTACATGTGAGTACATGTACATGCACCTGTACATGTACATGTTTATTTCCCACATCCCACCCACCAAGTACAAGTACTGTTTGCGTATTATTCATTTGATGCTTTCCCATTGATGAAGTGTTGTACACAAAGCTTTCCTGGTTTATAATTTGACAGGGAATATTGAAAAAATATTGTTGAAATCATTTTCCACAAGCCTTTAATGACAACTTTATTCATATAAGAAAATGCAATTTTTTAAACAAAATGGAATTTATCTTTCAGAAATGAAATGCCATACTGCACATGGCTACATTTACTGCTTTGTCCCATGGTACATGTACAAGTGTATCAAGTGAGCGTCATTCCAATATGAAAACCATCTTATCTAGCATGTGATGACCTTAGGCATGGATGAGATTTTCCATGATATCAAGCACATGTACCGAATGATAAATTCATGTGCATGTATCTATTGGGATTTTTTCCCTTCATACTAATGCTATACATGTACATCAGGTCAGTGCTTCACCTTACACTATTCCTGCATGTGAGGGAGATGTTTGTACTAAACCGGGTACATGTACATGTAGGGTATGTCAGAAAGCCATTATTTCTGTCTGTAGCACCTGCGACTGCAAGCTTGTCAAGTCATACACTACACTGTGAAAACGATACACCTTTGTGACTTGTTCTGGCTCAAAGCCCCCAGGGATGGGGATACATGCACATGTAGATCTGCAGCAATCAGCAGCAGCAGTGGAAGCTTTTTTCCAGTGTAAGAGAAATGGGAGATGCAATCGGAAATAAGTGGTGGGCATTTGGAAAGATCAATAACCTGCGTGGATGGCTTGACGTGCTCAAGTACTGCAGATGCTTACAGCTAGGGAAGCAGAAATTAGCATACATGTACAGCATTGTTTTGTGAGTGACTGTCACTGTAAGATGCTTTTTTTAGCGAACAAAAAACCTTCTGACATCAGAATTTGGTTTTCCTGCTGTTGTTTAACTGCCAAATGTGCCATTCTGCTTCTCCTTTTCAGTGCACTAAATGCCAGATACCAGTGCATTGTACATGTACATTAAACAGGTTTGTACATGTGTGCACTAACTCAATCATGGACATCCCTTTCAGTGATTTTCATCACAAACACAAGCCCTGGACAAAAATCACTGTAGGGCTGTTTTGGGAAATTTTGTGAATCAATCAATCAACCAACTGATAGACAATTTACAAATGTGCAGAGTTCTCCTAATGTCAACTTTCCCCAAAAAGTCCATTCACCATTTTTGTAGGATGATGGTGCATTAGTGGGAACTTGGGAGGAAAGAACTTTGAGTTCTCAAATTCTTGTACTGTATACGCGTAGAAAATGTGCAATGAATTGCAGCTGTGTTCCTACATGTACCGGGAACTGAAAGTGGGTAATACTCACATGAGGATGACTAAGCATCAAAACTTAAGGTGTTTGGGATTTCTAAGCTTATTGTTAGAAAATCCAATGATAATTTAATCTTCAGTGCACACATTGGATGTGGACATTGTTGAGTTCCTACAATGTACATGTATGTAAGTACTTACATTGTACCAGTACATAAAGTCCTTCCTCCATGTATATGTACATGTACATGTATGTAACTTACACTGTTTGATTTGGAGTTTGTCCCTGCCTTAAATTTAATTACACTTGCAGTGTGAGTGTCTTGTGGAAGTGAATTCATGCTTCATTACCAGTACATACCGGTATGTGTACATGTACATGTACATGAACATACATTGTACATGTATGTAACTCATTCTGGACAGCATTTATTAGAATGGTTCTTGGTCATGTACATACATGTGACGACTGACGATACACATGTATACATGTACCGATACATTAAGCCTGCTGGTGCGTGCATTCACATGACATATACATGTATGTAGTCATGGAGACCTTTCTCCGTGGTCATGGTGGTGCAGTGTAACAAACTACAGATGTATTGAGGTCTCCAAGGTTAATTTTTCGGTTGATGGGGCTTTTATAATCAGATGTCTGATTCACACTGTGACAATGTATTCAACCAACATGTGCATTGAATGAAAGTGGCATCAGCGAAAAGACAAGTGCAGATTTGTATGCCAGTGATAAAGAGCTGCTCGTACATGTGTCCACCTTGAGCAGAAGCACCCCCTCATTGGTTGAAAAGAGCCATATTGGTGGGGAGTGTTTATTTGTTGGTTCATGTACATGTACTGGGTACCGGTACAGTAGCAGTGTGACTACAATGCTTGCATTTTGTTTGGAACCAGCTGCATGTACATGTACACGTACGTGTCTACATGTACCATGTGCATTTTTCACCAAAGGAGCTTCCGTTGCCAGGTAAATTGCACCCACTCTTGGTCCAGTTCGGGGCCCTTAGCGCAGGTGTCTGAAATTACTTGGTTTAAATTGTAAAGAGTGTTAGGACATGTTGTTCACCATAAATCAGCTTTGTGTCCATCAGGTAAAATGAATTAATAAATTGGTTGATACATGTAGCATGCTCTTCCCACTTGAGCCAAACACCCATACCTGGAAGCATAGAGCAACATTGTCAATAGCCTGTGAACTTGTAATTTTCTCAACAAATTCCCATTAAAATTTTTGTGCACATGTTGAGGTGGCTCAACACTAGCCATTGCTTTATCAACTGGGTAAGACTAGACATTGCTTTATCAACTGGGTAAGACTAGCCATTGCTTTATCAACTGGGTAAGACTAGCCATTGCTTTATCAACTGGGTAAGACTAGCCATTGCTTTATCAACTGGGTAAGACTAGCCATTGCTTTATCAACTGGGTAAGACTAGCCATTGCTTTATCAACTGGGTAAGACTAGCCATTGCTTTATCAACTGGGTAAGACTAGCCATTGCTTTATCAACTGGGTAAGACTAGCCATTGCTTTATCAACTGGGTAAGACTAGCCATTGCTTTATCAACTGGGTAAGACTAGCCATTGCTTTATCAACTGGGTAAGACTAGCCATTGCTTTATCAACTGGGTAAGACTAGCCATTGCTTTATCAACTGGGTAAGACTAGCCATTGCTTTATCAACTGGGTAAGACTAGCCATTGCTTTATCAACTGGGTAAGACTAGCCATTGCTTTACCAACTGGGTGGGTAAGACTAGCCATTGCTTTACCAAAAGGGTAAGACTAGCCATTGCTTTATCAACTGGGTAAGACTAGACATTGCTTTATCAACTGGGTAAGACTAGCCATTGCTTTATCAACTGGGTAAGACTAGCCATTGCTTTATCAACTGGGTAAGACTAGCCATTGCTTTATCAACTGGGTAAGACTAGCCATTGCTTTATCAACTGGGTAAGACTAGCCATTGCTTTATCAACTGGGTAAGACTAGCCATTGCTTTATCAACTGGGTAAGACTAGCCATTGCTTTATCAACTGGGTAAGACTAGACATTGCTTTATCAACTGGGTAAGACTAGCCATTGCTTTACCAACTGGGTAAGACTAGCCATTGCTTTATCAACTGGGTAAGACTAGCCATTGCTTTACCAACTGGGTGGGTAAGACTAGCCATTGCTTTACCAACTGGGTGGGTAAGACTAGCCATTGCTTTACCAACTGGGTGGGTAAGACTAGCCATTGCTTTATCAACTGGGTAAGACTAGCCATTGCTTTATCAACTGGGTAAGACTAGCCATTGCTTTATCAACTAAAGACCAACCACGCATGCGTACATGTAGCTCTTGACCAGTAGGAATGGCTAAACTGGGTGGTAAAATGAACACAAGTGGGTCAAACGTATGTACTAGTACACTGTTCGCATCTACGTGTATCATGTTATGCATTACTGTACTATATCACATGCAGTAACTCATGAAATACCCCAGGAAATGAATGCATTAAATATTATTCAAACCTTCTGAAAATCAAATTGATCTGTTTGATATCTGATCTTAATCAAACTTGAGGGTACCCTTCATACTGGTATTTCCATAAATTAACAGATTACCTGTTTTTATAGCCGGGGGAGATTTTTCCTCATAAATACAGGTACCTGTTTTTCAGATTATATAAACTTGAAGTTTTACAGGTTTTAAAATGCACTTGAATGCAGTTGATTTAGGGTTTTTACTTTTTAATACCAGATGTTGCCCTTACACTGATGTACAATTGGAAGGGCAAAACCCTTTATCAAAAATTAACATCTCCCTGATGAAAAGACACCTTGCAATCAAGATTTTTTTCTCTGTTTTCCTTCTTGAATCTCCTAGGCAGGAGTACATACCGGTACAGAGAGCATTGAACAGAGTATCGTGTATTCATTTTTTTGTTTTAAATACTTTCCATTTTCTTAAACATAAAGAAACATAGAACATACACATGTATATGTTTGAGGCATTGTACATGTACATGTATGCAAGTTGTTTCATCCAAAGGGAAAATGCCAAAACATGAACTACATGTACATGTACATGTACTACATGTCGTAGGATTCCCATCTGTGTTGAACACTGCCCTCTTTTGGTGAAAGTGTGTTGCTAACTTGCTGTGGCTGCTGAAAAGGTCATGATACCATACCAGTACATACAACCTGTACCACTGAACAGGCGTTAGAAGCTATAAAACGGATATACCGTTGATTGCCTTTGACTTGGCCCAAGACGGTTGACCACATCCATTGTACCTGTACATGGCTAGCCACAGTAATGATGTAAACACGTCGTACAATGTACATTTAGTGTACCAGTATTTGCATATAAACGTACATACATGTACATGAACATGTATGTGATAACATTACACATTGGGACATTGCAGGACATGTTAATGTGATCAGGCTGTTTTACACAGGCACCTGTGATGTGCCTCTGCTCACTTCCAGCTGATGTCTAAAAACACTAGTTGCCCATCATTTGTTTATGTGTACATGTGTACAAAGTCTCAGAAGTCAATGGAGGCAAATTGTGTGTTGAACTTAAACCTGTATGGGTTGCAAAGTCACTCCGTAGTCTCAACCCAGAGTGTCAAAAAAGACGAAAAAGACATTGTGTAGAAATTGTCTAGAAAACTTTTGGTTAAAAATAATATCGTCCATAAGTGGTTGAGTGAATTAAACTATAACCTGTTCCCTGACCTCCTCAATCCTCCAAATTCGTCCAGTTGTTTTGAAGGATTAAGGAAGAATGGGCAAAATGATATGACTAATTGAAAAGGATGCATTGTGTCAAGGTTGTGGGCTAGACCTTGCGTTGTTTACTGTATGCTCAGCCATGCATAAATTCATGCCTACATTATATATGAAATCCTCTACACTGCACCGAGATACTGGTACCACCAATCGCACTGCATCAACACACAATGTAATAGCAGGTACCCTGATACAAATGTATTACTAGAGGATTTTGAAGGATTGAGACAGTGGGCACCCCCAAAGGGAGTGTGTATTCAAGACATTTTGGAGGATTTTGAAGGATTGAGGATGGTGCCTACATGTACATGTATGGTAGCAAAAAGGCCCAGGGGTTTTAAGAACATACCCCATAATCACACCAATATGAACAAACCCAACTACACATCTCCAACTTCAAACAACTATTGGATTGAAAACTCAAGCCCTCACAACCTGTACTTTGCATCTACATTGTAAAAGTATGTACCCAACCAGTGTGTAAGGCTTGGCGTTGATGACATGCCATTTAAATTCTGATGGAGATTACTTGTCAAAACATTTCTGTAGGTTAAGCCTCTCCAATATGGTTATTGATCTCACCGTACATGTGTGTATTTCAATATACCCGGGACAGTATGTACATGTACATACATTACCAGGTACATGTACTATAGTTTTATACATTGTACGTGTGTCCATTGAATGACATGAACTTTCATTGTGCAAATACAATAACATCTGAGATACAGACCTGTCCAGCTTGTTCTGCATATTGTGACGTGACAGAGGGCGCTAGACACTAGGCGTGGTGCAAAGTTATAGATGGTGCTCTGCCCAGTAACAGAGGCAGATGTTAGACGCGCATACATGTAGCTGTGTGTTAAACGAGCGCGGCGCATAGGCTCCGCCTTGTGCGTAGTGCGATAGGGCAGCGAAAGTCACTGCTTGGTCACTTGAGCGCATGCGCGGGCGTGGTCACAGCAACACAAAGGCTATAAAAGGCACGCACAGGCAAGGTTGAGTTGTCCTGAGTTGAGGGCTGATCCTGAGGTAAGGGTCAAGAGTCCTGTGCAAGGGTTTAGTCACCTAGCCTAATGTGACTGTGCCTAAGTCCCGAGTGGTGCGTGTGACGTTGAGGGGCTCGGTACATGTAGGTTGAGGGGCTAATTGGTGGTGCGATATAGTTCCTGATAGGAGCTTGCAGTCGATATAAGGGTGGATTGCTACCGGTATCTCGTGACGTGAGCTGCATGTAGTGCAGCCTTGACAATAAGCCCCGTAGACTTGCTAAAGTCCCTGATTCGGCACTGGATGCCCACAAATAATTAGTTGTGGTGTTCGCTGCTCTGGGCGAAGTCCAGTCACGTTTAAGCACACCGTCTCGCGTCAATAGCGCCTTCTACTGGTGTATTGGTTGAGTGTAATTGAAGGAGGGTTGATGAATAAACCAGCCACTTTGTTATATATGTAAGTCAGGTGTCCAGGCGAAGTCTATTTCCAGTCAGGTCTGTCTAGGTTACGTCATTAAGTTACGGCCAATCAGATTAAGCGTCATCTCAACGAAGACCTGAGATCATTGACCTTTCTTGGGGGATGGTATACTTCGGTCCCAACGGACCCGCTCAGGGACTCTCCGGTACGTGCTGTCCGACGCGCCGCGCCTCGAGGAGGAGGGCGCCCTCGCCTTCGTCGGAGGAGCGCGGCGCCACAATATCATACGTGAATGGTACATGGTACGGTATGCACTTCATGTTTCAAAAATTAACTAGGGTCATCAAGGAAATCTGGAGGATTCAAGAGTGTTGTGTGTCATTTCAATTACCGAGTTCCCTACCGGTAGGTTCCTTGATACGTATCTGCAAAGCATACACAGTATGGAACGTATGTACTGTAGCAAGCTCAGTTGAGCCCCCATCGTGCTTATTACTCATCATGTTAGATTGATTCTGGAGGAGAAGCTTGGCTTTCTGAGGGCCCCTCTTTCCTCCCTTCCTGTCTACAGGTGAAGATAAGACTCGGGGGCTTGACGTCTGAGGAAGTTGGCAGACTTAATCGCTTTACGTGTACATGCATGTATATAAGGTGCCAACTCATGAATCCGTATTTCCAAGTTGTGATATGTAGCGCAGCCGACACATGTTGCATTTGTACATGTGCAATGTACGTGTACATGTTCACCTACTGGACATGTATGCACTGAGTTCTCCTCGTGATCTGTTTCATGGGTTGCTTCAACTGGTTGTCAAAATATACTTTCAGCTTCAGCTTTGAGTCTGACTGATAGACATCAGAGCTGTTATGGCTTATCCAGTCTAATGGCAATCCAGAAGATTTCTGGCAGGAAATGGCCAACTTTGTGAATAGGGACTTGGAGAAGCTGAAATACTTTGAGTACTTTGTTTGCTACTTTCCTGGTGGGGTAAGTTGCCACATATGGGATATATGGGTAAATTTGTCTTTGGCCGTGAGGTTTGGGATGATGATTTGGGCAAGACAACGTTGAATGGTGGATTAGGGTATTTTGGCTTTTGCTGCTTTTTTTGCACATTAGCAAGGCATGATGGGTAATAGAAGGCTGGATTCTGATCATGCAAATGTTGCCAAAGTTCCTAACTTCTTGGAGCACGTCTACAGTGATAAATCGTTTGCTAACATTGGCTGGTTAGCCTCTTCGATAAGCATGGAGAAAAAATCATACTCGTACAGGTCATACTCCTGTGTAAATGACGGAGTTTGAAATTTGTGTGAAAAGTTTACTTACAGGAAAGAAATAGGACAAAAATATGTGGATTCACACCGGTCTGTTTATGGCAGGTACACGTTGCATCAAGGTCTGTTTTGAGAAGTTTGTTTCTAACACAATATTCCAAAGGTGAGCAGTGAAACACCAAACCGGTGATACTACCGTACGGTACATGGATCAAACTTGTTGGCGCATCCTGTTTGAAAGATTAACAAATTTGGGTGGTCTCTCGGTGAAATTATTCAAAAGCTACATGTGTGAATTTTTATGTACAATGTACATGTATACTAGTACCATATTTGTAGAACATTTCAGGCATTAAAAGGTGACTTGGACCCAATATAATGCTACAGTACCGACATACATGTACATTTAAAAACAAAGGCTTCGCTACCAGTAATTCTAAATTCGAAGCAAAACAACATGTCCTAATGCTATAAATACATGTTCATGTACATGTATGGACATGGTATGTGGGTATGTTCATTTTTGTATGGGTGTACAAATACATGTACCAGATGAGGAAAGGTACTGGTACAGTGTACATATATGTACAGTACATGTACCTTAATTGAATAACTTGCCCAAAGAATAAATATAGAAACCACAATTCAAAGTGGGTTCAAACCCACTTATCTGTACACACTGTGTATGTACACCGGTGCGAGTACATTTACATGTATAGTATTGGTGCATGTCTGAAGCTACAATGTACACTGTATGTAAATTGCAATGGCACTCTACATGTACACTGTACATACATGTACATGAACAGTACATGTAGGCGCGTGTACGTATACATGTGCATTCCTACACCTCAGCTGTGCTTGCAAACTTGGGGTTTTGGCAGCTTGGCCAATCTGGCTTTTTTTGGAAAGCATTGAGTCAGGCTCCATTACATTGAGGGTTAACGAGGCAAAGTATGGGCAGAGGATTACAGCTCCATACCCTCCCCCTTCCTCAGCCAAAGACTTCCATGCACACGTGTAAGGCATACATGTACATGCAGGCCTGAGTCATAAATCCAGTAGTTGGATTATAAGTATCAAACTGTTATCCTTAGACTATAGGGAAAACAATAATGTACAATATGCATGCAAGAAAGAACTCCTCATAAGAACTGCCTGTAAGGTACAGTGTATGTACATCTACTTGTACCGGTACTTGTACATTTTTGGTCGACGCACATGTTAAGATTTTTTGGATTTGCATTAAAAACGTGAAACAATTGAAAAAGTAACAATTTATGATTAACTTGCACTATGCAGATACACATCCATGTACATGTTCATGTATATACATGTACAGTACAAAATACTACATGTACATAGCGGTACTAGTAGAGACTGCATGCTAAAGAACTTACTGAGTCAGAGGGAAAATCGTTTAACTAGTGTCTAGAAATAAGCCTTACATATAGAAATCTCGTCTTAAGCTTTCAATTTTACAGAAGAGAGCAGAGCAAGGACTCAATGCAGCAGTGGCATACTAAATGTTGTTGTCAAGACTCAAGTACATGTTCAAAACGAGTACTCAGGTCCTCTTCCATATGTTGAACTGGTTGAGAGGGATCAAAGCTGTTGTTATGGATGTTGGCTGGTAAACGCTCAAAGATGTACAATGTACATGGGGTATGCACATGTGTTTTACAAAGCCAGGAATGTCTGAAGTTTACATAATACTGGTACCTTTGTGCTTTTACCTTGCAAGGTCCATTGCTCTCCAGCTTTGCTCCCCGATTTGACCGTGAACTTGAAGTGTTCTAGTCAACTGCAACACTGATGGCAAACTTATTCTTTGAAATAAATACATACATCTGTTACTCAGATGACAGAAAAGATTCTCAAAGTTGACGGAAGATACTGGTAGGCTTTTAAAAAAAATTTGAGCTGTATTTAGGCATAGAACTCATATTTAGATTACTTTAAAACAGATTCTTTGAATAATTGTAACTTACATAAGTATGGTAGTATATACTGGTACCGGTACTCATGTACACGAACATGTACATGTACACATATACAGAGTGTATGGTACAGATGTGCTGGTACTCTGTACCAGCACTTGCAAATCATACACATGAATTTAGAAGGTGAACGGTGCTGGAATCCTCAGTGAGTGCAATGTACATGTACATACAGTGTACATACCGCATGAACAATGTACACACCCTCTATACTGTACATACCTGTATACTGGTACCAATTTTGCACACTATACTGTTTATGACTTTTGTAGTGGTACAAGGCCTGCAAATGTGATCAGCTGTAAGAACGCTGCTGTTGGATTCATTTAACACTGCAGTCACATCAGTGGCTGGGTCTATCTGTTGGGCTCAAGCAAGGGTCAAGAAATATGAGAATATCCATTTTGTGACAGGTGTATGTACATGTAGGTGTGTGCAAGCAGGTCTACATGTAGCTTGACAAACATGACTGTCTGGGGACGTACATGTAGCATTGGCAAATGTCCAACATATTGCCCTGGAAGCTAGTACATGGTACATGTAAGCCACATTATGCACAGTGGTACAAAAATTTATGTTCCTGAAGCTGCCCTCGGTGACACAGCAGGGTTCCCATTCCAAGTGGTGTCCTTTTTAAAAATAATTGCTGAAAGTTAGTTTGTCAGCACAGGTTTGTGTGCAAGTGAATTTCTTCTCATTTGCATTACATGTATAAGGCTACATTTTCACCTGACATCAAATTTTCATGAAATTAATTGTATGTGCCCTTGAATTGAACTTGAAATACATGTATAATTAATGTGTATGTACAGCAATGGGTATTTTTTCTTCTGAGCATCTCATTGTAATTACATACCTCTGTTCAAAGCTAAACATCCATAGATGCCTGTCACATGATACCTGAAGAATTAACTTGAGATTACACATCAGTTGAAAAATGCGCATTTCAAAAATGTACTGGTCCCATGCATGGAAGGCTGAGGCCAAAGCTTACTTGCACTTACGGTATGTAAATATTTGCTAGGCATTCTGTATAATGTAGGTTTACTGGTTCAGTGCCAAGTGGGCCATACAATGTATGCAATGTGCAGCCTACACCCTGCTCGCTTGTACACAGTACATGTACATCTACTGTACGTAAAAAAATTTACTAAAGTTTTCAAGTGGCATGCTGGCTTTTAAACCGTAGTATTTAGGGTACTCCGGAACATTATTAGCTTACCTGTGAAGCCATGACATTTACGATCGGCGTCGAGAGTCCAACTCCTACTGTCACCATGTACATACATGTACATGTATATAGCATCACTTGGCGGCATTTCATTTTTAGCAAATAGATTTTACATGCACAGTGCACACAAGTTCAGCATGTAGGCAAGAAATTTTCTTTTTTTGCTGGTACCATTTGGAGTTCATAACCACCAAATTTATGTATAGTCTTGTCACTGTGTACGGTATGTAATTGCCTGGCGGGCCTACACTACTTCTACTACTACTTTTCCAGTGCATGCTCGCTTTAAAACCATTCAGACAGAACTGGCTGAGTTACATGTATTTAATTTCAGAACAGTTGAAACAAACTGGAACCATACATGTACTGTATTCTTCCCTGGGATGTGTGTCCACTGTTGGGCCTCCTGGTGTGTTGATTTTAATTGTCAGGGAACAGTTATTCTCCGGGAGTATAAGCTGCTTAATGACAGGCCTGATCCTGGCTGGTTGGAATAGTCTACAATGTATGTACATGTATTTGAAGTTAACAGCGATCAAAGTCAGTACCTGATGATTAGGCCATGACAAAAAGGTCATGCCAGTCAGCCTGGTGTGATTATGATTGGCGTGGGCTGGTATCCCAGGCTTGATTTTCATCAGAGTGGCTTCTGTCTTCACCAGGAGTACCCTACATAAAGTGATGCCCGCCTGCAACAATAGGGATCACTTACATGTTGATTCACTGGCGTTCAGTTGGGAGTGGCGTCAGTGGGCCTTACAGCAAGACTGGCTTAATTAATGTTGTGGATGGATTGTCAGCAGTGCCATCTTGAGTGGATACTCCAGTCTTCATGTGTGGACATTTTGAGAAATCATCAGTTGACAGTCAAAATTCTGCATCTTGTATCTTTGGTTGGGAAAAAAATCAAATGGAATTTACCAGTTCATCCATTTCTGAGGAAACATGCACATAAATTGTACAGTACCTGTACTTAGTACGTGTTCCATTTGTACATGAATGATTAGACAGAAAATGCACCCTTCTGGATATCAACAAAGGTTTTTCCATCTGCATTCTCTTGATAACATGTTGTCTGCAAAGATCTTGGCAGTCTGGGCACTGATTTGGAAAGAAATCTGATTGTGTTCATAGTTAGGTACCGGTACCTGCAGTTGGGCTTGAAGCTGAAGGCTTCTTTGAATAATTTTCTTTTATGCTCAGTGCAAGCAAGAATGCCACAGGCTCGGTGAGGTATACGTATATAAATGCAACTTCCATCAGACTTGCTTGTTAGGAATATAGTACACACAACTGAATGGGGTACGTGCTGGATTTACCGGTTCATGTAAAATTGAATGACCTCAAACACTTGTTGTTAGCCATAATTCCTGCATCAACCTTCTCGCAACAACATAAGTAAGCTGGTTGTGCTGCCGATACAACAAGAAGATATTATCGCAGTGACATTTTCAGTGATGTAACCTCTGCTGTCAGAAGTGTCTGTGGTTTAGGAATAATAGACACTGCATGTTGAAGTACAAGGCTGGAGTAAATTGTGAGCAGCTAAGAAACTTCAGTTCAGCAGCAGCAACGTGTAAATTCTCTGAACCTAATAGAATACCTGTTGTGTGGAAATACGTGGTCTTTGCCAGAAGTCTTCTCGAGGACTTCTTTCCAAGTTTTTTTGACTGTCAACCCATCTTGAAAGCCAAGAAGAACCACCATCGAAGCGTCTGTGCACTGAGGGGAGGGGACAACACTGTACTGGGATGATATTTATTCCAGACTGGAAGTGAATTAAATATAGAGTACCGGTAGCTTACAAAGGGAAAGTACAAGTGGAAATTTTCTGCCAACTTTGACCTCAGCTTCCACATGTTTTCTCAATTCAGCTCTGTCATGAGTCTCATATTTCACCTGTGGATCCAGTTTCCTGGAGCCTCACATGATTCCCAATAACTAGAAATCATTCAACCACCGGAACTTGGTAGATCTCTCTCATCTGTACAACGGGAGAAAGGATCCTTGGTGACAGATCAGCTTGGAGTGTTATTTTTTCCAGTCTGACCAGCATTTTGAATCATTGATTGTGGAATAATAGTTTTGTACGAAAATGTCTCTGGACTGGGCTGGCAGATCTGTCAACTACACCGTTGTTGATACAGTGGTGTACTGCAAAGTGAGTACCACTATCAATTTGTCCTATTCCCATATCCCTTAACCCTAACCCCCTCAGGGCGTACATTTATGTAAATCATATCAAAATTGAGGACTATTACAGATAATTAGGCCTATTGGTACAGGTGTACTGTACGTGTACATTAAATTTAGACAATTTACTTTTGTAATCGGAACCCAAAAGATTGACCATGAAACTCAAACAAATAAAAAGGGAAATTTCATCCTACTGTTCATGTTGCTTTGTAAACTTCCAACATCATCTGTGTTTACCTCTATAACCAATCTGAATCTTCTGAATTGACATTTTCTGTACTATTTTGAAGAACTCTGTTGTGTCGAGCCATCGGCCATTGTTGCTACATGCAAATGAACAATAGAAATGAGGAACAGTTCAAACCCTAACCCCTAGGGTGAATGTAAAATCATATTGACATTGGAGGACTGAGGAGTGTTAGGGAGAAATTTATATCATGTTAATGAACTACAGTACACACATGCATGCATTCCTTGAGAGGTTTGTATTGAGATTTTTAAAATACTTTTTCTGTATGGTCTTTATTCATTAATTTTCCCAATTTGACATTAATTTTCCCAATTTGACATTAATTATTCCATACTTACACTACAGTAATACACGTACATGTACCAGTAGGCCTAATGTGGGTGTGAGTTTGTATACACATGCAAATCGTGGACCTGTAATACGGGACAATAGGGTGCACGTTTGCTGAAGAGTCCACGGTTGGAAAACGTGTACAAAACATATGGGAGGTCTTCCGAAAAAGTTAGAGTACATGTATGAACAAAAGAGGAACAATAGGGAGTCCATGATTGAAGGCGTTTACACACTTGTATGGGTGTGCGGGGTGTGAAGACACAGTGTACATGTACAACATGTTCCTGCACATCGTGTACTGTAGCACATACATGTACAGTATGTGTACACCCACATGTATGCACAACGAGAATGTGTAAACTGGATGTACACTGTACGTGTACACCTGTACATGTATGTACTAGTACATGCATACTGGTATACATATGTACATGTACCAAATCGTGCCTACCATATGGTTTAGTTGCAATGTATTTGGTGATCAAGATGCTCAGTCGTGAGCAGAAGAGGACGATTAATCATTTTACTTTCATCCTTTGATTCAGTTAGTAATTATTGGTATTATGTAACAGGTGGAAATGCTACTGCAGTAGTGGTACTGCACAACAAACAAGTGCATGTTCACTCATGGAACATCTATGAGCCATTTGAATACTGGACCTGTAATGGTAACCTTGTTACTGGTTATGTGCGCAGCCTCCATTAAGGCCTACCAATCAAATTGTGTCGGACCACATGACTGTTAACTATACTGTATATTACTGTTCATGATGGTGAAATACCGGTACATGTAGAAACTACATGTATATTGTTTCTGCAGGTGTAGGACCTACATGTACTTGAAATATAATTATACCCAGCCAGAAATGATACCGAAGAAGACAGAACCTGTGTGTGTAGCAGTGCTACATGCTACACAGACTGTTTAGTCAGGTGATATGCAATAGGATATAGGCACAGCCGATCGGATGGTCTAAGAACCAAACCTTCAAGTGCACACTAATGCTACACAGTGCTACACGAAAAAATGAAAAAGGAAGGGGCTGCAGCGTGTAGCAAAAAGTGCGCGAACCCGGTTCTACACAGTGCTACATGGGAAAATGAAAGGGAGGGCGGCCGTGGCGTGTAGCAAAAAGTGCTACACCATAGACTTGTGCACAAACCCGGTGCTACACAGTGCTACACGTGAGTCAGACATGTCAGAGGAAAACGTGCAACGTAAAGTTTCGCGGGTGTTCTGTTTTGTTCTACGCAAATGCGGATATGTGATGCTTTCGCAGCGTACCTGTGAACTTCTGCTCATTAATGCACATGCTCAGTTCTGCAGCGGTGTAGCGATGCTACAAGGAAGACCATGTGGATTCGGCTGTCTCATTTCTGGCTGCATATGAATGTAATCCTAATCCCACAGTACATTGTACATTTATGTACGGTACATAGAGTTGCATAGGCCTACTGTGAAGATTTAGAGTGTACCGGTACTGTACAGGTGTACATAGTGTACATACATGTACATGTAGTACGTTAAGGGAATTGTAGGGCTGAAGAACTGAAGAGGGGAGCTTAATATGCTGAGAATGTCGACAGTCGCACATACTTGTACATGTACATTCATTGCCAGATGATGTTTGTTCAAACTTTGTTGCAAGTACATGTACCGGTATGTACAATTGGTTTGTCATTTGAAGTAAATGAAAAGGTCAGATTGAAACTTTAAATTGAATATAAAGGGACTGTACTATTGTACACGCACATTGTAACTAACAACAGATAAAATGTATCGTTTTAACTCTAGTAGATTGGACCTATCGATAGTTGCATACCAACTGCATATGTACATATTTGTATTGACATATTTAAAAATGTGCACATGAACAAAATGCAAGTCAAGTTGAAGATAAAAATTAGATTAGCATTTTGGGTGTGTTAACCCTATCCCCCTAGGGCGTATGTAAAATTGTATTGAAATTGGAGGATTTGGGAGTGTTAAGGTTAATGTGTACTTGATACCGGTTCATGTACGGGTATTGTAAGTGCGGTGCACAGTATTCTGAGTTTTCTGACAGGGGATCACTGATCTGTAGATCACCTTCTGACACCTTCTAAATAGAGTGAGTGTCCTCCTTTAGGTACCTATCATTTTAAACAGGAAACACTGAATTATTTTAGGAGATCCTTTGGACAACTGACATTCCAAATCGGGCCAAGTATTGACGGGATGATCCTGTGATGTACCATTTCCTTTCCATGAGCCCTTTAGCGTGAATCACGGAGTCAGGATTTTCTGGTAAAGTTCATTCACACCACCTGTGCTTCAGCCAAATTTGGGATTCAGTTTGCGAAATGCTGTGACCTTTTTAAATGTAGGGTTTGGGGTTATATTGGTTGAAAAAATGTTAACCCCTAAGTTTGTAGAAAATAGCAAATGTGCATGATATTTCAAGGCATTTTTTTCAGTGTTCCGAAGCAGTTACATGTACAGGTAGGCCTATGAGTGTTTAGTTGGACCACAGAATGGATGTGTTGGTGTAAAAGCACAACATTCACATGTTGCAAGAAAAAAGTTGCCCAAGCTTCATAAGCTTGAAGGATAGTGTTGTGAACGAAAGAGCCTTTAATCTGATCCTTGACTACCGGTATCTCAACCAACAAATGACCAAGGATCTTGTTTTGTGTCTCATGGTTTCTGAACTCGGAGTAAGTACCATCATCGGGTTTAATCTCACACCACATCTCGCATTGTGTAGTGAATCCCTCAGAACTCGGATGATAGCAATAGCTTAACGTGTAGTTCTGGCATTTTATATCCTTGCCTTGGTTGCCCCAGTGTAGGCCTTGGTGTCTTTGAAACACTCTAACAGACATTCAAAGAAACAATGGAGGTGCCCCAAACAATGGGAAATATTGGCAGTCCACCCTACATATATTGTATGCAGGTACATATAAACTATTCTAGCCTTGTCCTCAAGGTCACAAATCTGTATCTTTGTGCATGTACAAATGTATAACCATACACCCTCACCTTTGTACAGTATACACATGTACAGTGTTCATGTACATGTACATGTATGTCAGTATACATGTACATTGTACATGTACTGTACACACTGGTACATGTAACAGTAGGGTAAAAACTAGGTTGTATAGGGAGATTATTGGTTGCAGGGTGGGGTGATGTATGTGTACTGGGTATGGTGGTTTAATTGGACTTTTTAATTTTACAGGTAAATAGACTTTTGAGCTTATCTTTTAATCCCATTTTTAGGAACTACTGGCAACTGATGGATGATCCAAATTTGCATACAGTACATGTATAATTGATAAATATCGGTTGCCCTCTGCTAAAAAAAACTTAGGCTGAAAGTAAAGCGTTTCAGCAACCTACAGGTAGAAGAAGAAATGGCCTTTTCAAAAGTCTTTTTGTCCCATGCACTCCCCATGTGCTACATATATACGTACATGTACCTCTGCTGATAGTAATAAATTTGACTTGTAGATAAATTCTTAGCATGGTACCAATACATGTGCATGTATGTACCTGTACATTAGCTACCATAACGCGGCTACCATTTAAGGGGAGGAGGGAGGGAAGGGGATGCAGAATACCCCTGGATAGCATGCACTAAGTGGGCTAACAATTTCTGTCAGCTGTCAATCACCATGGCTGCCACCCAAGTGCTAAACAATTTGTAAACTTTAACTGTATGATCTTGAGCCGTTGGTGAAGAAAAACTTGTGCACTGTACCAAAAAGTACCTTTAGTGATTGTAAAACTTGTACCTGTACAGTGTACATGTAGCATGTAGCTTTGATTTATTGAATATATGAGCTTGACCTTGGTTAACATTTACAATGTACATCATGTTGATACCATTTTGATTTAAGGTTCTAAGTACCTTTCTGCCAGTATTTGTTTCAGGTTGGTGTTCCACTGCATGATCTGATAAAGTATGTTGATTTTGACCTGAACAATTCTCGCCCTCCTTTCTTACCCACAGGGTGCCCGGGTGTGGGTACGTGACCCCGACAGTGTTTGGCAAGGAGGGGAGTTGAAACAGGACTACAAAGATGGAGATAGAGTTGTCAATATTGAACTGGAGGATGGAAGTGTAAGACAGATATAGGAGGGCTACTCCTTAGTTTAACGTATCTCTCCGATTTACAAAAGTTCAGCCAAAAAAATTATTGTTGAGAATTTTCTTACATTGAAGAATTATGGGAAAAATGAAAACTGCTGCACTGAATCACTTCATATATTGAACTCTTATCATTGCTTCAGATTCCAATGATGCAGGTGAAATATTTAGCTGAAATGATGTTTAGAATTGTTTTTGGTTTGTTACTTTATACATGTACATCAAGGGAAATTAATCAGTTCTTGTCATTCTGTACCCGGAAGAAATTTTCCATGCTTGTGTTCCCTTTGAGCAGAATTATTAATACTTGCTGCCCATAGATATTCACTCCTTACATTATGTACCTGTATTGATGTTTGAATTTTTTCTCATTTTAATGTGAACTAAATAGGTAAGTGTATCTTTCTCTTGATCTTTAAAAAACATGCACTGATATTCATATGAATGTATCCTTATTAATGTCTCTTTACATTCCTTTCCTATGAATAATTAATCAGGAGAAAACCCTTCCACTGAAGAACAAAACTGACCTTCCTCCTCTGAGGAATCCAGATATTCTGATTGGTGAAAATGACCTGACGTCTCTGAGTTATCTCCATGAGCCTGCAGTGCTCTTCAACCTCCACGAACGCTTCATTCAAAACAATGCCATTTACACTTACTGCGGTAAGTTCAAAAGGGCCAATTTTGAATATTCAAGTTGGCTGGACCTATGTAATATATGGATGACCTTCGAGTGCACTATGTTGTCATGTAGCATTCCTAGTCTTCATTAGATTTCTTAGCTCAGTTTCCTGAGTCCCAGTCTCTGCACCACATTTGTGAACATATAAGTCAATACCAGATATAATCACATGCATTGCAAGTGGCAAACGGCAACACCATGGTATGGAAACACGGTGTCGATTCTCTTCATTGACTCTTGGTGTTATGCACTGGATATTTCATAATAATAATAATATTTGTATTTATAAAGCGACTTTAACACGGATCAAAGCGCTCTACATCATTATTACCCCTGTTCACCTGGCCCATGAAACATTCCTAATATCATCTTAGCTCCCTGGGAGTATACAGCCAGTTTGAAGTTTCACATGCCACGATCAGCACAAGGAATTACCAAATACCCTTTTTCAATAACTTCAATATCGTAAGAATATAGATTATTAGTTCTCATACATGTACACCGGGGAAGTTAAAAATAAAAGATAAAAAAATAAATCAAGCCTCAGAAACTCAACAATAATTTGTAAATACTTCAGACAGTCATAAAAGTTAAGTTTCTTCATGTATGGTTAGGGTCCAATACAAACTGTACATGTACCCGTATATCATATACATTGAGTGTGTATGTGCTCTCATAGATAGTTCTCATATCAGTTAGAGTGGTTTATTACCACCATGTTGTTTTCAGCTTTGAATTTTATTGCTTGGTCTGCTGTCATTGTCATGGAAACCATGTTGATACTCTGAAATTGATGAGTCAGCATCTGTCATTGTTTTTATTTTACCCAGGGTTTCAAAGTCTGAAGGGCATAAATACTGAATCTTTTATTGCAATTGTGGTCATGAATGCCTTATATTGGAAGCTGTTTTTATAAACTGAAAACGCAGTAAATCTAAAGGTAATTGTCAGAACTTGCTGGTCACAAGTAGGTGTATCTCCAATCTAAACACACTACGCCATTTCGCAAATCAATTGATATCAAGTTGTTCATCACTGTCCGCCAGAAAATTGCTTGAAATAATTTGTTCCTTAATCGAGCGTGTTTTTCTGTTTAGTTCTTACTTTTTGGTTTTCTTCTCCCTTGATGACATGTTTTATGCACATGAGATTAAAGTTTACACTTTTTCAGAATTTGTCAAAAAAGAAGCAAGCAAACTTTGTCTATGCCAGGAAGTTTTTGTAGCTGTTAGATAACTAAACATACTTGCACATTTTCTGGTATTTCAACAAAACAGCATTCTTAGACTGAAAGAAATCAAGCTGAATCAGTTCATGTTCCATGAATCCACGGCAGTTCTCATTACTTTTCCCTGTATGCTCTCCAGAACGGAAATAAACAGTTGAGACTTGATCAATGTGTATTATACAGACAGTGAGTCAGCCCTAGTTTCCCTCTTTTTTTGACGGTTGCACTGTGAACATGTATTTAACCAGACCCAGTGTTAGGGTGACTGTACTCCAAATAAGGCAGATTTATTCTTCAAGGTTTTAGCAGAAATGTGAACATGATCCGATAAGGTGAGCCGTCAGTATATCTGCCCGTCAGCAGTACCGTTAACACGAACCTGAGGAATCATATAATGAACCCTAGAGAGCACCTTGACCAAATGGTGTAATGGAATCCGACACATATACCCGGTAGGGTGTAAAAATGTACTGTTACACATATCTTATAAGGGGCCTTAATTAGAAAAGGTACGGTACCAGTCTGATCATGTTACACAGAATCCTGTTGTCGTTAATTTCTGAGTGTTGGATTCAAGCTTTATTTAGTGTTATGAGCAGGTTGGTTTGTCTGAAAGATTGACTCTCTTGAGGACAAGCTTTATGTTCAATGAATGTTCTTAAAGAATCAGAAACTCAGATTGGTTCCCATGCATCCTGCCAACTGAACTCTCAACATGACTGTGTCTATTCACAATGTCATGTGCGTGTGGATATTGAAATGAGATGACCTTTGCCAGAAATCATAAGGGCAACATATACATGTACATTTATTTTGTATTCTGCTTTATTTTATTATTGTCTGTTTTTAATTTTATGGTACCCGTGGAGATTGTCAAATAAATAAACAAACAAACATGTGCAAATGTACATGTACTGGTAATAGGGAGTTCTCAGAATCTTTACCAAAATGAGAATGTGAGACAATGTGAGAATTTTGGCTATGGCTGTGGCTACACTGGTACTATGCATGTTTAGTGGCTACAAGCAATTCCCACAGAGGTGGGTGATATGTGTTAGTCACAGTCAGAAGTTTTTGACATATATGTAGCCTTTCACAAGAACAAGGAATCAGTCTGTGCTGTACAGCTTAATTCAAGCATGCACCATATTGATGGCAGTGTAAGTTAATCAGCCCATGGAGGAATTTGATAGACTTTAATTGCTGGCACCGAGCACTCTGTCAGCAGTTGTGCATTCATCCGTAGACAATCTTCTGAACCATCATGGCTGCTAAGGATGCTGTTTCTGGGTGTAAACGTCAAATAAACGAAGTATGGCGTTTAATTTAAAAGCAGGAGCAATGTAATTGGAACTGTAATGGGAACATGGCTAGCTGTGTCAGAACTCTGAGCTTGCCGAAAGTTCCATTGGATATACTCCATGTACCTGTTCTTATCGGAAAATACACGCAGTTCCCCTCAGAACAAACCAGTTAGCAATGCCAGATGTTGCAAAATAATAAACACACTAACCAAGGAACAGCGTGATGCACCTCCTGGGAACTGGCTAAAATTACTGAGTTTTCCTTCCAGAATGTGTCATGATTCGAACAAATCATTAGGAAAGAAGCAGGAATGGTACAAAGTCTGAATGTCCAAATCAACTGGCTACGGCTTGGAGTAACACACAAGCCTATGGCAAGTGGCTGAAGAAGCTGCTTGGCAGTGGCTTTTAGAGATGTGTGTGTTTTTCTAGCCGCAGCCGTAACATTCAAACACAGCCTTAGCTGAAGATATGAACAGTAAAGCTGTTGACAGAATCTGAACTGGCTGTTTATTGTTTCTTTCACTGGTCCCAGGCATTGTACTGGTAGCCATCAACCCTTACCAGCAGCTACCACTTTATGGTGAAGATGTCATCTACGCCTACCGAGGTCAGGACATGGGGTCCATGGACCCCCACATCTTTGCCGTGGCTGAGGAAGCCTTCAAAAAGATGTCCAGGTAGGTTGGAAGCATTCAACAGACCAAACCAGAGATAAGAGCACGGTACAGTTAGGAATCTCCCAGTTGCTATGGAAGCAGAGTGCCATTACTTGTCAAAGAGCCAGCTACTGGTAAATGTATCCCATGATACAGTAGCTTGCACGGTGCTTCCTCCATTACTGGGGGCCATCAGAGTGGATAGTGAAGTGACCTCATACTCAGCTGAGTTCATGTCCCCTCTATTGATTGTAGAGACCTTCTCCAAGAACTTTCTCAAAATGATCATGATTACTGTTTAGTGGTTGTTTTGGCATCATTTAATCCCACTCTTTGATATGAACAGTAGTGAAGGCTTCACAGTGTCTGGGCACTGATTTGGGGTTTTAGTTTTTGGAGAGGAAGGTCTGATGAAGTGGTTAAAGAAGTTTCAGTTTAGTATTGATTTCAAACATTTTTTAGAACAACGTTCAAAATTCTGGATACGAATGAACTGTGCAGAAGGATTTTGACAATCTGTCAAAGTAACATTTTTAGAAACTTAACATGCAAACAGTGATTTAAAATGCTGACTATAGGTACCTGAAACACTTATTGACAGCCTGTTGTTTTATCTACCACTTTGGGAAATAAAAGCAATGCCCTTTTGGTTTTGGATCAAATAGTACTCAAAATGCCTCACCCGTGTCATTCTATTGACGTTCAGCTGGTGGTTGTCAACCTCTGCCATATGGTGTACATGTACCTGTACATTTCTTGTCCAATTCTGCGGCAGTGAGTCATGATATGTGTACTGTATAAAATGAATCCCCAGAACTGACCTAAATGATAGAGGGTTTCAATTTCTTTATTTCTTGCAGGTACATGTACACAGGTTTGGTCTAAGCACTGTTCTTGTTGTTCATATGTATTTAGATGGGCGGGGTTTTGTCCCTGGGAAAACATGCCCCCATGGCTGTACCTGTACATTGACATGTAGATTGCAGGTAATGGAGCCAAGCATGCAAATGAGGGTGCTGTCCAGTTTATCAATGAGAGTAGGGGGCGGCTGGAAAGTATTTCAATTGACTGGTTCAGATGTGCTGATTGAGATTAAGTCGTGGGGAAGATGTTTATTTTGGGAAAATTTGAGTTTTAGTATACCGTACGTACCAGTTCTTGTGCGTCCTCAGAAAATTTGTTGCTGTCGCAATGATCATTGTTCAACATTTAAAGTCTCTACGACATTGACTCCTGATGGTATTCACAAATCGGCCATATTGAATTGAAAGCGAAGTCAACTTTTTCATTTAAGCAATGGAGTAGAAATGAAAGCACTTCAGTACATGCTAATGTCACATATGCTGATGAATTTAAATTTGTAATTTATAATGATATTTAAGTGTTTTAAGCCATATTGAAAAAAGGAAGATGGAAGTAAGGCACGGAACCTACCGGTACAATGCCAAGTGGTCTGTCATCTCCCCATTTAACAGACTACATTAAATAAGATGGCTTCCCCGTGAACAAGGTTTTCTGTTTTTTACACTGTGGGGTTCCTGGAACTCTGGCAGTACATTTTGCATGTATTTGGACTACACTCTGTGGGGTCGACGTACCTGCAGCTGTAGAGTTGCATGTATTTGAACTTCAAGAACATCTTGCTTGTCACAGTTGCACTGCATACCTGGTATGTAAGTTCATCACAAGTGCAAAGTTTTTCCTTTTGCTGTCCTTGGAACATTTTTTTTTTGTTCTGACGGAGAGCTGTACTATCGTTGGCATTATTACCAGAGAGGTTAAACAGCTATCAATGGGTATTGCTAGCAACAGTGACATGATAAATATTGACCCGTCAGAACAAGGCTACTGGCAGAATGCTGTATCTTTTCGGAAATTTTGCTGGCGACGGCAAAAATACCCACTGCCTTAATGTATTTTTATACTTCCTCTATTGAATTTTTTAAAATTATTGCTGACTGAAATCTCTTGTGGGTAATTCCTAATCGATTCAAAATTTTGCTTACATCATAAAATGTTAGAATTGTTTAAAGTGTGAAGGTGAAATATAGAAGATTTATGGTGAAAACATTCTGTCAAACATTGAAACATGCCTTCTTCAGATTGAATTGATAATGTGATGCAAAGTTTTCCAAACTTACGTCCTGAAGCACATTCAGAGCCAGGTTAAAGTGGCAGTTGAAAAAATCTCACCCAATAATGATCCATTAATATTCTTCGTTACATGTTTGTACAGAAGATATGGGTACATTTGAAAAAAAGTCCACCTTTATTTAAAAAAAAAAAAAATTTATAGTCGGCTGTTTTAGCTGTGAATAACTGAAGCCAGATCAGCAGGGAAATCTGGATCCTGTATTATCACCAGTGCCAAGCCCGGACGTCGATTGGAATTTGTCCAAGAAGATCTCTTGTGATTGTACAGATTTCCAGTGAATGTTGAAATGATGGGTAGGGATGCATGAGGAGTGAATTGAGAATTTGGGGGAAGGGGGATTACTTTTTGGAAATGGTAAGTGGAATGGAAAGGAGTGAAGGAACTTGTTAATTTGTGAAGGAATTGATGTTGATGGGAAAGGAAGAGCCCTGTAGCCATACATAAATTCTATTAAATGCAAATCAACTAACCGTTGGCCAGTGTTGAAGAAATCTGTGGTCCAGGGGGAAACTTTTTGATCTGTACCTTTTCCCTTTTTTTGTACATGCCTTGACATCAGTGAAAGGAGCAAGTTTCTGGGAGGAAAGATGGAGAAAGAAATATAAGACATGGTTTAACCTCCAGGTAGTCCCAGATCCTTCAAATCCTTCAGGTGGTTGGTGAGATTTTATAGGATAATAAGGATGGTAGAACCTAGCAACTTTTTGTATTCAAGTCCAAATAATGCACCACCTACATGTACATGTATGCCTTGCAGAGAGGAAGATTTGGAAAGAGTTCTGGGGGTTCCTCACAAAACAGGCAAGGGTTTCTGTTGAGAACAACAGTGAGGTTATTCTTAAAGGAACATTTGTCATCTTGAGTGTCATCTTCCTTCAGTGTCTGAGACAGAGATCCCTGGAGGATCTTTTCTTCAGCAAACACCCTGCCTTCTTCCTTCCAAACAGGGAAATCACTGTTATATTTACACCCTTTGCCCTGTGCCTGCAAGTCACAACTGTTGAAATCATCAAAAGTGTACAGAACGTACACGTTTGAACATGCAGCTGGCTACATCTACATATGCAGCCCAGACATAACAACTTGGTCACCAGACTGGGCTCACAGCCAGGAATGGCACTTTCTGAAGGGAGTGTTTTTCAAAACCAACCTCTACAGATTGAAATGTCATCTAGACTAACATACAGACACGTATGCTGAATCTGAATTGTTGGCTATGGCCGGGATTAACAGGCAACTATAGGCAGTTAACAGCCATTGGCTTTTGTACAGTATGTACATGGTGCATTGTACAATGTAGGTACTGTACATGTACTTGTATAAAATTTTGCTATTCATAGCTACTTGAACGCGTTGAACAGTGTTCAATCAATCCTACTGAAGGGGAAATGGAGGCTTTGGATAAGTTACACTTGGCCTTGGGAAAAATAGACTCCATCATTGGAGAGGCAAGATAATGCTTAACCCATAGTGCTTTGACATTTCCAGTAACCAAGTGTTGAAATTTTGCCCTGCTTGAATATATGCAGATTTTAAGAACTACTGGGGGTATCTGGGGTTGTCTCAGTGAAGTTGGTGCAATCTCCCTTGGGAGACTAAGCAAGAACGAAATCTTTAACCTTTGCACATTTTATATCAGTGTGTACCACTGCACATGTATTCTGTTTGATGTCTTTGAGGTCTGTTTGGCAGTGGCTTTGACACTCAAGAGCTGAAAGTCATGGACATGAAGGTGGAGTGTGTCATTTCTCACTGGTCATTAAAAAGTGCAGAAGTACCGGTAATGTAAAGTATACACTAATGCCCACAAAAAAGGTGACAGTTTTGTACTTAAAGTTTGCTTCAATGGAACAGATTGATCATAGCAGGATTTGGCATTCATGTATGTGTACAGTGCACTTTCAAGTCGTTAAAGTCAAATCAAAAATCAAGCGCAACTCCGTCACAAGCCTCAATCACATAACCACTTTCCGGTCTGTCACCAGTCAATCACAAGTTTATCATAAGGCGCTCAGACGTCAGTCACAACTCTATTGCAGGTCAATTACAGATCAAGAACAAGTCGATCACTCTCCACGTTTCCAGTCAGTTACAAGTTATCACAAGACAAGACAGTAGAAGCCAATCACAACTCAATCACAAAATCGAGCACAGGTCAATCTCAAGTCCATCACAAGGCAGCCGCACTTTCGCACAAGGTATCAAGAGTCCAGTCATTAGTAATAGCAGATGAAGTCAGTTTGAATTTTGATATTCTTGTGACTTTGGACTAGAGAAGTTGTGGTTGCACATACATGTGCACTCAATTTCACCCTGCTTATTTGTTCGTGGAGCTTTTATTTGGACATGCACATGTACACCCAGGTCTATACACCTGGCACATGTAGCTTGACATTCCATAAAACAGCTGCTTGTGCACTCAAGAATTGTTTAGATGGAAACCTTGTGGGGGGAGGGTGTTTGAGAAAGGTCACCGTTTTACATGTGACATGCCACACCAGTGGTACATACAGGTACGTGTACATGTGGGTAGGCATTCACTGCGTTAAGGGGACAAGTTCTTTTGTTAGGGAAATTTGAACCGAGTTGTGGGGACATTTCTGAGTCCCCAGAACGTTTTGCAGTCCCCACAAAATAGGTGAAATGTTGAGTGTATGTCCCCCCAACTACGGTGCGGTAGTGTGTGTACATGTGTACATGTACATTATGAAATGATTGCTTGCTGTTACACACTTTCAAACTTAATTTACTTACTTAAAACAAGTTCTATTATGTAGCATACTGAATAAATTGTCTCAAGTATGTGCTCATGGCTGCTTAAAGACTTGTCATTTACACGATTTCCAGTTCTTCTTAACGTTAATATTATGCTACTGCAGTGGAAATCAAAACATTCAAACATTGTTATTGGTGGGAATCTTGTTAAACAACAAAAAATGTCAAATTCATTAAATAAATTTTAAACAAGTAAGTGAGGAAATCATGCCCTACAAGGTTTTTAAAGAGTTGCTAACTGTTAACAATACCTTCAAATCTTTTCCAGCTGGTTTTTATTTCCTTCCAAATGAAAAACCACCTGCTTTACATTTCTTAAACCATCCCAGCCTCCATTCATATTGTATCAATTATCGTCTCTGCCCACCTTCTGTGAGTCAAAAGACTGAAACCAGTCTGGCCCCGTCTTGCTTGCGCATGTACCAGTATGCCTCTCTGTCCTTTCTTTCTTTAGTCCTACTGTGCGTCAGTGTACGTCAGGAGAGACTGCTTGCCTGCCAGCTGAGTTTATAACAGCATTTTGGAGAGGTTTCTTAAACTGATAAGGCAGATTAAGAGAGCAGTACCACCATGGGTTTTATTTTTACCCATTGACGTGTACTGGTATATCACCTTACTCCCCTTTCCTAGCAGACAGTTCACTGGATATTTTCCAGAAAGTATTGTCCTTGTTGCCATCTTGTACTGTTGTTGAAAAAAAAAGGTCGCTGAGGAATGCAAGGGATGTTGTATCTCTTATTCTTTCTAAATGTTGGTAGATTTGATTAGTTACATCCTTGACCTAACACGGTTTCTTCGAATTGGAGACTGAAAAACTTGTATACATATACATGATTTGTGAAATAACTTTCTTAAATGTAACGTAACGTCAATGCTTTCATAAATGAAATTATCAGACCATCCCAGGAACAGGAAAATTACAGATGTCATAGAGAATAACCATTTACCAAACTTCACCAGCACGTGTGAGAAAATCCTGCCAATTTTTTTTTTTAGGGTGAGGGTCCCAGACGCTTTGAAAGTAATGACTCACCCTTGTTCTTCTCTTCTTTTCCTTTTTTCTCTTCAAAGGTTTGATCAGAATCAGTCAATCATCGTCAGTGGGGAAAGCGGAGCAGGAAAGACTGTGTCTGCCAAGTATGCCATGCGATACTTTGCTACGGTGGGCGGTTCCTCTGCTGAGACTCAGATTGAGAAGAAGGTACTCGCATCCAATCCTGTCATGGAGGTAAGTCCCAACTCTTGATGCTATCTAAACAAAATCTTTTGAAACTTTAAAGGAAGATTGCTTGAGGTTTGGCAAATGGTTGTTCCATACATCTGTTAAAGGGCAAGTTGTGGTATGCAGTGTTGTAGTCCAGACCATCACAAGACCAGACTCAAGACCATGCACAAGACAGTCACAGGTTACTGGGTGAGCAATGACAAAGGAATGCTTTTGTTGCAGTTCATTTGAATGGCTTGTGACTTGAATTCAGAATGGAGATCTTGTCTTGTGTGGTCTTGTGAAGGTCTCAAGTGATCTTGACTACAACACTGGTGGCATGTTGTTAAATAATGTTGAGGCAGAATGCTCATCAAATGTTGCTTTCAGGGACAAGTGTTGGCCTCCATTAACATGGCAATTAATCTAAAAGCTTCAAATTGAAATACTTTGTTTAATTACAAAGTGACTGTCTCCAAGTTGCAGGTCACATTGCAGCAAGGAAATAATACAGAAGGGAGAAAGGAACTTTAATTAGGGAATAAATATGAACTTGGCTGGTCGTAAACGTTTGTTTCAGAACCGATCAGGAGAATGGATGTCATATACAAGTATGGCCCAAGTCAAAGACGAGGAACATTGTCAGTTTCCATTCTCCTGAACCCATCTTCAGCATGTACATGTTAAACAAGCCCAGCACATATTTATTCCCATTCTTAAATACCTTTTGAGTCAGAAAATAAAACAAGTTTTAAAAAAATAATAGGTTTGCAATGATTTACATGTAGTTCAACAACTTTACCCCAGTTTTTCAAACACCTTTCGAGCCATATTGTGATACGTACATGTATGCGCCACTCACAATTAGTCTCCCTATCTGAAGATTTACATGTACTTGGTGTGTACTGCATGATTTTCAGAATGCGATTAGCCAGTGCATTGTGAATTTGGAACTCTCAAAATGCGGGCTGTTAATTTTACTCAAATGTAAGTTACGACTTTTAACTTTGAACCAATACAAGGGAAAAGGGATCAAATGTTGTAGGAGTCTAAATGTCATGTAAGAGTTGTGTTAAAGACCATCCAAACGGTGCTTATCAACAATTTAAGCTCTCGACTAGTAGGAATCTGTAAACTGTCTTAGGTATTTGTGAATATTCTAAAAAAGTTCTGGGCATTATATGGTCTTCTTTTTGTGACATCAAGTTCTGTTTGTAGAGTAGAGACTACCGTACCACCTCGTGTCAATTCTCATTGATTCAAACCATTCCAATTTAATTGTTGACATGAAGTGTGACAGAAAGTTTATGAGGTAAGGTTTATCTTACAGTGATTACTTTGGGATGTCGTAAGTGGCTTACTGTCAGAATGGGAAGCAACTTAAGCCGTCTTGATAGGTTTATCTTGTCAAGAGAATAGAAACTTCACTGACACTTTCCCTCTTGATTAGCCTTGGTCAATCCGTGGTCAATCCGTGGTCAGCTATGCATGTACGTGTACCATCATTGGTCACTTCCTAATCTTCTCACTTACACTGTAATCCAGGCCATCGGTAATGCCAAGACGACGCGCAACGACAACAGCAGTCGCTTTGGCAAGTACATTGAGATCAGCTTCAACACTCAGCACCACATCATCGGTGCCAACATGCGCACCTACTTGCTGGAGAAATCACGGGTTGTCTTCCAGGCTGAAGAGGAACGCAACTATCACATCTTCTACCAGCTGTGTGCCTCAAGCCACCAGCCTGAGTTGGCACAACTCAAACTCGGTGAGTCGTTCAAGTCAGTGAGACACTCAGACTGCTCCCTACCCACTGTAAAAGTGAACATGAACATGCAAATTAAAGCAGATACATGTATTCACTGGAGCAACTCACAGAAGTTGATGATCAAAGTCCGGTGTAGTTTGCTGTGAATCTTTTGTATCCTAAGAATTTATTTTACTTTCATGTTTTTGTCAAGTATAAACCAACGTTTTTGGCGAAGATTTATCTCAATCTTGGACATGTCTTCTGGCCTTTTTTCAGTTTAAGTGAGCAGTATATTTCAGTCTTACCCTCTCAAAGCCTGGTTTCAACTTTTAATTCTTCAAATTGTCTTGATTTTGGGACTTTTTAGAAAAAGTCTGACACGTGGTACGGTATATGTACATGTATGCTTCATAAATTCTGATTTTGGATGGAGTTTGTCTGTAAATCTCAAAAATGGATTTGGTGTGGGTTGTATGAAAGGAATTCTTTGTATACCTTTTTGCAAAGTTAACTGATGTCAGTTGCTTCCAACAGAAATTATCACTAGTTTTTTTCACAGTGGCAAACAGCTTCAAAACTTATGCTGGATTAAGAATGTTTAAAGTAGCAAAGACAGTTTATCACTTGGTGAAAATAGTCTCAAAATACAATCTATTTCAAGCAGGCGCAAGTAAAAGCCCTTAAGAAGGAAAAAACTAGATTCTTCAATTTTTCACATGTACAGACACGGCCCTACCCAGCTAGAAATAGACACTAAACATGCAGCAGTTTCTATCCTTTAATTTAATTGATGACTACAAATAATATTTTAGTGTTACACTTTTAACATAAAAACCCCATTTTTCCCTCAGATAGTAATCCAACTTAGGGAACAAAGACCAGTATTGATATTTAAATGTCAGAAGGAAATTGTTTGGTTCCCTTCCTCAATTCTGATGATAATCGGTTGGCCAGACCTGGTTTAGACTGACTTCCTGCCCTGGATGCCGTAATACAGGATGCGGAGTAACGTCAAACGTTTCCTCCATAGGCTGCTCACGTGAGCTGATCAATTACAACTGAAATTGGGGAGGAAATTGTCCCTGCTGTAGCTTGCCAGCAAATTTGCTGATAAAGTAGCAGGATAAAGCTGCAATAATTTGTGCAGAAGTTCAGGAGAACATAAGCACTGATTTGGGGGTTTCAAAAGTGTTTTTTTCACTTCTGGAGGTACTTCATTTCAGTTTGGAATATACTTGTAAAATGTGTCACGAAGCTGTCAATGAATATACACGTACGAGTAATATCTACTGAAAGTTGTTGAACACCAAAGACCAACGTAAGACTTCTGGTCAGAATTCAAGTCACAAACTGCTCAAATGAGCTGCAACAAAAGCATTTGTCATTGTTCATCCTGCTTCACTGTACCTTAAAATCTGTCACCACACAGACATGGTCTGAGAACATGGACAGATTCAGGAAGGTTCTAACACGAAGCCCTGTGGAGTTAGGGCTCACATCTTATATCTTTGTTTCCTTATGCTCGTGTATATTTGATTAACATGAATTCGTCATTAGAAATAGAAACTTGCAAGCCTACAAGCCTCATGAGAAATTGATTATAATTGACATCCGTTCACTCCCTCATCGACACAAAACCCAAATTAGTACACTGGAAAGCAAATGTCAAAGGGTGCGCACATTCTTTTGAGCTCTGTGGCTGGCTGCAAGACATTTCCTTTTACACCTGCCGAGTCTAGATTTGACATTATTTATAAAGTAAGTGTATGTTAAGGGTGAAAGCTAGCATGCAGTACAGCATGTATGACATTGGAAACCTGTTTGACGTTGAATTGTATTTGACATCTATAGATGTACGTAAAGCTGTTGAACTGTGAAACTTGAAAAGGTTTCTAGATTAATATAGTTCCCATAAAGTTGGTACATGTACACGTATGCGTATGAAGTATACCATGTCCACTTTTAAAAAGAATTACTTTTTTCTAGTTGTTACTTTTTTGTTCAGTGTTTACTGCTCCAACTCTTCCTCACTACAGCCATTATACTTCGTAAAGAACTTGAAGAAAGTGTTGGTAACTGATGTTTCTGGTACAGTTGTAAAAATCTTGAAAATGACATGAGGTTGCCGCAAGGGAGTCATACCAAGTTGGAATGTTTCTTGACACCAAAAAACAATGATGAAAGAATGCTGGAAGATGATATTTAAATAAGTAAAACAAATGCAGTCTTCCTGCAGGTGGCAAGAGACCAATTCATAAGAATAGGACAGTGATGGTCCTTTCCGAATCATTGATTTCAATTTTCTTCCTACAGGTCACCCTGATGAGTTTTTCTACACCAATCAGGGAGAGAGTCCAACCGTAGACAGTATTGACGATAAAGCAACATTTGAAGAAACAAAAGATGCCCTGACATTGCTAGGTACAGTACCTCTCAAATTGGTGGTTTTCTCTCCTGCGTTTCAGTGAAGGTTGTACTAAGTTCAAGCAGCTTGTGTATGGTGTACCTGAAAAACTCTTGGTGCTACAGAACAGGTCAGAATTTTAGCTGACAGGTGAACACGCTTAGTGTGTCAGCGTGTATCCAGTCAAAAAGACACGAAAGGAGTTAATCCCAAACACGAAACACGCTGACCCCTGCATAACAGAGAACGCCGATACTGCAATCCGATCTGCTGAGTATAAACATGCACACGCTACACGCAAACCCTAGAACAGCCAGGCCCTTGTTGACTGGAGCAGTCATTTTCCTAGTTTGCCACAACGAAAGGTATTCAGTTTGACTGCAGCTCAAGTTATCCAGGGAAGTGTTGTCAGTAGTTTACCTTGTATGTAGCAGGCATCACAAAATCATTTTTGTTTATCCATAGAGGATTGATGAAAGTGCCACGCAGGCAACACTTTTGGTTTTTCCCATCAGTTTTCGACCTTTGAGCTGGAAAACCTACCTGTACCATAAAAAGTCGCTCTGATTGTGACAATATTAGGACCAAACTGTATGGCAAAGATTGTACCAAAATGAAAGGAAGTCAGGTCTGCGCTAGCACCCATGTGAACTTCATAAATATGCATGTGACATGTAATGGCTGTAGCTTTGCATTTGTTGGCGCTGTATCGAAATGAATATGCCATACACTTGTTTGATTTATGATTGATGGTTGGGATGAAAGTGCTGGGAGGGTTGTAGTTTCGTGATTGCTTGGTCGCGGCATGGTCAGCGGTCGCGGCATGTGTGGCATGGCAGCAAATGAAAAAGTCAAGTTAAATTTATGTAAGTTCAGTGGGTGTTTTTTAATTTACTGGAATTGTGATACATGAACTAATTTCCATCAACCAAGAAATACTTCATTGTAAAATCAGCTTGTTATAATAGTTTTGGCTAAGGAATGGATTTCTTTCGTGGTTCCTGTTTATTTGTGAAAAAGTTCTTGCGCAATCGGGAATTGCTTAAAACCGATCTAGGATTAGAACCAGCAAGAAAAGCATCGTCATCACACACAGCCAAACACACAGGGTGGACTACTGGCCACCGTGTATTTTCCAGATGTAATCTGACTGAACAACTTTCACGATCCAAAACAAAAAGAAAACGGCCGCTATAGTAATACATATTTCGATACTTCAAGACGGTCATCTTGCCAGCCAGGCACTACACGTACATGTACGTGATTTCACAGTGTACATTGTACATGTACATGTATGTACATGTACAAGCATACTGAAGCTGGCTGGAGCGACGGCCCTGCGTGTGTAGTGGTTCACTGGACGTTGTCGGTCAACTTTGCGGTCTGCGGTCACAAGCCCTGCCGAGATAATGAGGTCCGGGGTCAGGCTAATCGTGCATTGGACCAGCAATGCATGTAAAAAACGCAAAGCGTGTATACGGGCGATTCACAATAGTGCGCCACCAAGAGTTTGCAACGCATTGGCAAATCACAAAGCGCGAGATTCATCGCGCGTATTGAACAGCGTGTCAGGTTCACTGATTGTGTTAGTGTGTCGGCTAAAATTCTGACCTGTACTGTATTCAGTTTTGACAATGAAGGAGCAAGGGTTGTTTGATATGTGAGGTTAATGGTACACATACCAGTCCAGCAACCTTACTATTGATTTACGGTGTCATTTATTTTCAAAGATTTCAAAGTTGACAAATAATGGTAAATATTAAAGTGCATTTCTAAAGTATCACAAATGATAACAGATAAACACATTGCCGTGTTGGTGAAAGTTTCATTGATTGTTGCAGTCGTTAAATTTGTTGAAAAAGGGTGTGGTGGCAGGCTGAGCGCAAAATGTGACAAAGTCCAACATGATTTAAATAAATAAATGTTAAGTTGAGAGGAAAGAAAATGTCTAATCATCACTGCATGAACTGAAAACAAACGAGAATATTTTCTCTCTGCTTTGAAGCAGTAAACTGGGCATTAAAGCACTGATGGAACAAACGAAATTCCTCTTAAAAGCTTTGAAATCAAAAAGTTAAATCTTACATTGTGAATGAAGTAGACGTGCAAAGCATTGTTGATGTTTTACTTAATTAACTCTAAAGGAGTAAACATGCTTGCCTGGGCTTAAATAAGGGAATAAATGTGTGCTTTGCCGGTCTTAAATGTGCGTTTAAGACCAGCTCAGGAGAGCGGACATGACTAATGTCCGAGCTGCTTGCAAGGGCATTATCAGCAATCAGTATCCTGAGCCGGCCAAGCGCATACATGTCTTTATTCCCATTTATAAATGGGTAATTCCAGAAATTAGGGTTCCAAAAGTGTGACATTTTCATGTCCCTGTTACATCTGACCTTTGTTATTTGACATGGAAATATCACCGGAATTGATTTCAAACTATTACTATTTGTTTGACAGGTACTAGTACTCTGCATTAATTCATCACTCTTGAAAATTTGAAAATGTGTTCTAACTTGCAAAATCATATGTCAGAGGTGACTGGGATACGAAAAAAATGGACACCTTATTTCTGGAATTACCCAAATACCTTTTTAGTCCAAGTCAAAAGAAGTCATCGTATGATGGATTTCCAGCAATTTCGTTACAGAATTTTACCTTCAGTTTCAAGAAAATACATGTAGATGCTGATTAATGGAACCAAACGTAGGGACATTATCAGGATCCATTTTCCTGAGCCAGTCTTAAATGAACGTGTATGCACATTTATTCCCATTCATAAATACCCTTTGAGTCAGGAATTCCTAACAAGTTTTTAAAAATCCTAACTTTGCAGTGATTTTGTTCCAACAATTTTACTTAGTGTTTTTTTCTAAATGCCCTTCTAGCCATGCTATGGTATGTGCCTCTTATGAGTATGTAGTTGAAACAATCTCCTTATTTGGAGATTTGCGCTGACTGTTAAAGGTGGTGCAGAATGCGATGAGCCAGATGTAGTGTGCATTTGGAACTCTCAAAATGCTGACTCATTGGTACTATTACACAAACATAAGGAAAGATTGAAGGTTCAACCAATACAAGAGGACCAGATTTCATAGGAGTATAAATTTCATGTTACACCCAACTGTGTTAATGATTAGTCAGCTGATGTTTTTCAGACTTTTAAGAATGGCCATGTGACAGGCTCTCGACCAACGAAATTGGCTAAACTGTCTTAGGCATTTGTAAATAGCAATTACTGCCATACTAATCGGTTGATGATGTTGAATCTCGGCTGCAGGTTTTCAGGAAGACCACATGACGCAGATATTCCGGGTAATTGCTGCTGTCTTGCACTTTGGGAATGTTGACATCAGGCCCGGCGATCATGAGAGCAGTAAAATAGAGGTTAGGGATCAATCTTTTTCTTGAAGACTATAGAAAATTGAGAGAGCTCAAGGTTTTGATCCAGCAGTTGGGCCCCAAATGTCACTTTAGGCAGGAACTGTCATTCCAGTCAGGAATTGACTTTGCTGCTGTTTCAAACGTCATACATGTACGTTCTGTATAAGATTGTGAAAACTCCCATGACGCAAGGTAGTCAGATCTATTTATGTGTCTGACCTTTTGGAGTCTGGAGGCATTGACATTTTGAAAGCAGAGTCAGGGTGCCAAGCGAGCTACATGTATTTGCATTGTTCACAGAAAAATTATCAAATTTTCCTTTTAAATTTGCAGTTATACAGATTTTACACTTTCAAGTCAACTACTAAAAGTCTAAACCAACGAATTGTTCCCAGAGGCTAAGTTATGGGAAGTACAAAACTACCACCAACCATTATTCTGTGGATTTAATCTTAATTAATTAATCTTTTAGGCAACCAAAAGTCCCTGAAATAAGGATATGATTATTTTTGTATGTCAAATCATTTAGAAACTACAATTGATACGTGTACATAACAAGTTATGAAGACATATCTACTGCGAGGACGAACAAAAGAGGGCGTGTTTTGAAATGAAATTGACAGTCGCTTATTACGCACTCACTGTATAGGCGTGCAAGTTTAGGCGTGTTTGATGCAAGATATGCTGAATATGAGCAATAAATTTTCTGGAATAAATGGTCTTTGCGTGCACACTTGAATGTATGCAAGAACCCGCTTGGAAAACTTAGTACCAGATGTCTTTCTTTCACCGGTAAGGGTACACTTCAGCGCTGGGCGGATACTTTATGAAGTCTTGATAATGTCAATTCAGCTGCTTTCTAGTTTTTATTCATGTTTGACTAGACCTTAGCGCTTGCTTGCAGACTTCAAATTTTTCAAATTAAGTATTATGTTTCTGTCATCTGTTCGTATGTGTGAACATAATTGCTTAAAACGAAGAGTTGAGTTGTCATGAAATTTTGATTCAGAAATGGCACGTTTGTTTGCATTATTCAGAAGAACAATGAGAGTCTACCAGTCTTGTGTGAGTTGTTGGGCATCGAGGAGGTACAGATGAAGAAATGGCTCTGCAATCGCAAGATTATTACAGTCCGTGAGATCCTGACCAAACCGCTCACCGCAACCCAGGTACAGTACCCGGTAGCCCTCTGACGTCATAGAGTCTGATATTCCAGTTGTAACAGGCTCTTGGGGTTTCTGGACTTATTAAGATAAGGAAATCAATGTTTGTACACTTCAAACTAGATAGGAGCCGAGCACTGAAAGGGGCTGAACTGAAGGCTGACTGATTTTTAACGCTTGTCATCAGAGGTTTAGACTGTCACTGTAAAACCTCCCACCTGACAGGCACTGGACCAATCAGAGTGCCCAAACTGTCAAACTATCTATGACATATTGTAAAAATAGGTGAATGTAGAGTTTTGGTATTACGTGACAGATTAAGAATTTTACCTCGGCCCTTACAAGAAATCTCAGCTTGATTCTGATTCTATCCCAAACCCTTCAGTTTCTTATTTGAGCAATATCATCAAGGTACAGATGTTATAGAATGTTTTGATTTCATTGAACAAAGTAATAAAGTAGACCTCTGAGACAGTCTGAAATGACATGACTTTGTTTCTTTGTTTGGTACATGAATATCCAGCTCTTGTAATTCCTGAATGATAGAGATTCTCTCGGAATGAGTCAGTTTCCTTTGAACTTGAAAATCTTCTGAACCCTAATCAATACTACCAGTCCTAACCCATCTCTGTCTTCTCCCATCTTTTGCCAGGCTGTGTTCTCCCGAGACGCTCTAGCCAAGAGGATTTACTCAGAGCTCTTCTCTTGGATTGTGTCTCAAATCAACAAGAACATCCAAGCCACCTCTAAGGCCAAGAACTTCATCGGTGTGCTGGACATCTACGGGTGAGAAACTGAAGAATTTCTTCTGACTTGAGATTAGAATAGTACGTGTATGGGTCAGTCCAGCCATGCAGGATGGTTCTGTGCGGTAGACATCAACTTCATCAATTCTTTTTGGTCTAGAAGTAGTCTGCTGGTTAAACACACCCCGTATGCATTGCCATTGCTGTCAATCCGCATAAAACCTTGGTCTCTACTAATACGCAGGATTGCCAGAAATCTTTGTACATTCTCCAAAATCCTCCACTGTGTGTGGGGAACCAGTGTTACATTTTTACACCAGCTCTCTTGCTCAAAGTGAAATTGAATGGAATCTACTGCCAGGGCTGTTGCTCACCAGCATTCCAAATCGCCAGCAACACTTGGGTGAAAATGAAGCTTGCCAGCTGGTTCAAATTTTAATGCATTCTGTGATCTCCAAAATATTAACAGCGAAAAACTTGGAAAACAGCTGAATGTAGGCGCATTGGATTTCTGCCTAATGAATTGAAAACATGCCCAGGTTGTCACCATGTGGAGGGGACAATTCCTTTTGTTAGGAATGTAGAGACTGAGAAACGGGACTAAGAATTTGTCCCCGTAATGTTTTTGGTCTCCACAACAACGGAAGTCGTTTAAAACTTGAACACATGCGCAATGCATGCACTTGGTTGATCTGTATGTCTACGCTTTGAGCTGATACTGCACCAGCTCAAAAACAGGCCGCAAACAAGTTTCCAGCTTCAACTCCCTCTGTTTTCCTTGGTACTTTCAAATGGCATGTTGAATTTGGAGGGGTTGGGATAAATATGGCCTCTTTCAAAAAGATTGGTGGGGAAGAAGGAATGAGAATTGTGGGAGGTTAATTTCAGCACGCTCCAAATCTGGCTTTACCGTTGTGGATAATTTGTGTACTGGTAGTTTGCATAGCCTCACATCTTTACTAGAATGTGAACCAGGACAGAAATGATGGAAAGTCCAGATACAGGTATTGTTTCTCAGAAAGAAAGTGCATGATTCATAAAAAGTGTCATAATTGATTGGTACTCGCGCGCAAGACCTTGAAAATGTTTGTATCTCGTGAACCACAGTTAAGGCAGTTAATTCCTTTGGTAATCTAACATTATGCATTAAGCCAGACCTCCTCCTTCACCTGTTGTTACCTTCCTGCTCTGAAAGGTGCAACATTTCACCACTGCCTTCTCACTAGAGGATGCCAACACCGTATGTACTTGGCTTGTCAGAAATCCTCTTAATCTCCAGCAAATTTTGAGTGTCACGTTGGCACACTCATCGTGTGCTAGGCTGGTAGCAGAAGCTGATTGTGCGTTGAGTAATTGCAAAGGGATTATTCCAGGCGTCAAATTTTCTTGTCCAATGTGCAGGTTTGAGATGTTCACCATCAACAGCTTTGAGCAGTTCTGTATCAACTATGCAAACGAGAAACTACAGCAGCAGTTTACACAGGTAAAGATGCGGGAAGAAAGCTCGCTGAGATAGTTGAAGTGGAACCGAGAAAAATCTCTTCATAACAAAAAATCAAATTAAGTTTTGCATTTGAAGTCTTCCTTACAGCTTCATTGTCCATAAATTGATTCATATTCATGTAAGCAGAAATGGTGCTACCCATCTATTGCTTGTAGTCATGGACCCCGCCCTTGCTACTCAAGATGGCTTCTCTTTCAATGGCTTCTCTTTCAATTTGAACCCAGAATGCTTTTGTTCTTATGGAGTCTATTTAACTGGCAAGATTGCTTGAAAGGAATTTTCGCAGTACAATTTCATGGCACTATAGACCTTGAGAATCTGTTTTTGAAAAGGCGTTAATAGTTCCAAGAGCATTCGATGGCTATTAGTAAAACTTCTTAGTAAATTTGTTTCAGACATTTTCAGTCATACTGCTTAGTTTCTATAGAGAGCCGTCTACTGCTCATAAAAAGCCGCTCACACAGTGTACGAAATGTATAACGTACATAAGATACATCTGTGTACAAATGATGAAAGCTCTTAAACACTTGTCCGACCCTCACACCTCAGAGTGGAGATTTCAATCATTTTATCCTTTTACTTTGTCTACTTGCAGCATGTCTTCAAGTTGGAGCAGGAGGAGTATGTCCGAGAGCAGATTGAATGGTCCTTCATCGATTTCTATGACAACCAACCCTGCATAGACCTCATTGAGAATAAATTAGGCATTCTGGACTTGCTGGATGAGGAATGTATGGTCAGTGTGTAGCAATAGATACCAGGAGAAAATATAAAAAGACTTTGAAACTATTTTTTGCATAAAGGTAAAACATCTCCTGGTGTTCTGTTTTTGACTTTGAGTATGAGGCAAGCTTGTAGACAGTGTCTCAAAACTGTTTTCTGTTTCTGGTGTAACCATTTGACAACTGAATTATGCCACAACAATCTTGTCCCAGACACAGTGTTAAGACTACCGAAAAGACTACCTTCTAAAACAACAAGATCCCACAATCACAGTCCTTTACAAATGCTGACCTTTGGTGGTCATCTGGTCAAAATTTATGTGCCATTTTTTGTTGCGTCGTGGCTTTGAGACAATATGGCCATGTCTGAATTACTTGGCTATGGCCGGAATTTACACACGACTTCATATGAAATGGCCATGGCCTCTGCCATAGACTCGTATGTAATTTCCGGCCGTAGCCAAGTGATTCCAACACGGCCTATCACTGAACAAGATTAGCTACAACCCAAGCTGTTACGCACAGCCCCTTTAGGGCTCCACACCCACACTCAACCTCCATGGACTAGTGGGAGCCTCTGTATGTATACAAAAGCAATAGGAATCACTTAAACATGGGGATGAGGATGTACATGTCAACCACTACTGCATGGAGAAATCGCCACAATGTGCTTAACTGACATCCTCCATGTAACTGGCACAGAAAATCCCTACCTGAATACATTATCTGGCATGATGTAGGTTAAAGAAGATATTCTGCAAAGGAAGCCAGCTTAACATCAATCTCAGATCACAAATGTCCCATTCAGTCTTGAAATATTGATTTGAACCCAGCTTCCCAAAGGGTCGGACGAGAACTGGTGTCAAAAGCTGTACAAAAGCCTCAGTAAAAGCAAGCATTTCTCCAAGCCGCGGATGTCACAGTCTGCGTTCATCGTTCATCACTTTGCCGACAAGGTGGAGTACCAGTCAGACGGCTGTGTAGAGAAGAATCGCGATAACGTCAATGAGGAACACATCAACATACTGAGAGGAAGTCAGGTAGTTTTATCCCTTCCTGCCGTGAGGGGGCGCTGTGTGACAGCAACATGGAATGAAATCTGTTGTTATATGGGTTATATGCTAAGATATAATGTGACTTTGTTCTCTGGGGTATTTGAAAGTTGACATAATACCCATATTAACTTGGTATAACAATTTGCATTGAGAAAGCAGTATTCGGAAACAAAGTTTACTAACTTCAATTAGTTTTTTGGAGAATTGTTGCTAAATGTAAAGTAGCAGACTGCTGACTACAGTGACCTGAAATATAGAAATTAAAGTGACAGGGCCTGGCGTTTTGATTCTAGCAGCATCTCTCTTAGGAGAAATGTCTTGTTGCTTTGTAGAAGTATTCTCCAAGGATCAACATGTCAGGCCCTTCAATTTTTGTCGAATTTTAAATAGTAAAGAATTGTCATTGTAGTTGTTGATCATGAAATCTTTGGGTCTCTTTTAAGTGAAATAAGTAATTAATGATTTAGAAATGTTTTAGATGCTCTAGTACCGGTAGAATGCATTTCTTTTAAAGCTTGATTTTTACAATGCATTAATTTGGTTTCCCATCTTGTTTGTATTTAGTTTGAGTTTGTAGCCGATCTTTTCCGGGAGAAGAAGGCAACTCAGGAAGTGCAAAGAAAAGCTGTGGTGAAGCCAGGCATTGGACCAGCTGTGAAAGGCCAGAAATCCTTCAAATCATCTGTCGGTAGCCAGGTGAGAATGCTAAAATTGCTGTGGCAACCACCAATGCATCCATCTCTCTTGGTAACTCAAGACTTGGGGTTTATTGTAAACTATACAGAATCTTGTTGGATTTGGCATGGTTGGTGTTAATTATGTAAAAACTAAAAAAATAACATGCATAACTGAAGTAAAATTTTACCTCCAAATTCATTGGAATAGTACTGCTGCAGGCGAAAAAATGCACAGGGCTGAGTTGGATGGAACTCAAATCTACGAGACCCACTTACTGGTACAGACTAAAGTGTTTATATATGCACATTATAATGCATGGATTTTACCCTTGACAATATACTAAGATTTCCCTAGTGCAAAGACTTGGCTTCTTATGAAATAAATGAGTTAATTAAATTAACAAATGCAAGGACCCAAAAGCGTCATTTGATTCAGAGTTTAGTCTGGTCTTGCTTGAGCTGCAGTTGTTTGTAATTTGTAGTTTCGTGAGTCGCTCCAGTATCTGATGCAAAAGTTGAACTCGACCATACCTCATTATGTCCGCTGTATCAAGCCGAACGACACCAAGGCAGCATTTGAGTGAGTAATGCCAAACTTGTAACGTAAAAAACTTTGTCCCGGCACAGTTTGAAAGAAATCATATGTTGAGTAAATTTTAAATGTTAATAAAGAAATTGAGTTTCTTTAGTAACAAATTACCCCTTCCGTCAAATATTCAAGATTTTTTTCAGACTGGTGATGCCTGGTTTGTTTGGAGATGGCATTATATATGTACATGGAAGAAATTGGATACCAGATTTGAATTGTGCGTGCTCAAGATCCCTTTCTTATAAAAATGTCTTGTAGAATTATACTGTCTGATTATGTACACTAAAGGGGAACATCAAGTCCAGACATTTCATTTTTCCATTTTTATTTCAAAATCATTTTTATTTCAAAATCAGGTAAGTAGCTTCCTAGTTTGTAGTCAACAATTTTTGTCACAAACCTGACCTGAACTGTTTAACTTTGGATCTTTTTTAAAGCCGAGGCAAAATGCTCTCCATAGCTGTAATCACACTGCATTCCACTTCTAACCTGGCAGGTTTGAGCCCAAGAGGGCGGTAGAGCAGTTGAGAGCTTGTGGTGTGTTGGAAACCATCAGGATTAGTGCGGCTGGCTACCCATCCAGGTAAAGACCCGATTCCTTCAGTGTGACAAGTCCTTTGAGGCGGTCTGTTGACCTGGAAGGCCATTTTTAGCAATACGTATTTGCAGTTCAGAATAAGGGCCTGCCTTAAATTGGCGGTTGAGAGAAATTGGTACGTGTATAAACTCTCGATGAGAATTTAGCAAAGGAAACTGATGAATTTGTTCAGTTTACATGTACCTGGTTGTACTTTCTTTGTTCTTGAGAAAGGTTTTTGAGCATCTAGCCCCACGTTAAATCATCATACCTGGTTGTATAATACTGGATTCATTTAACCACTTGCTGCCGAGTGCACACATACGGGAGATTTTCAAGATTTTCATTTTTCAAATTTCTTCAAAAATTCATCATTTCATTTAATGGACGTTTACACCCGCATGAATTACTGTTTGGTGGCAGCTCTTAGCTGACAGGCAACCTTCACGGACTCCTGAGTATTTCAGCCAGGCCTGCTGCCCTGTAAAGAGAGCCCAGAATTGTGAGGTGTTGCATAATTTCCTTTGTCCCCAGTGAATGCAAGTGGCATTTTTTTCGAACGCGACTGGATTACCATGCAGCGGTGCCGTGTCGCTCGTCAGTGGGGCCCTGGAGCACTTCTGTCCGCGGTGCTAATCCGCAGGGGCGCTATGCCCCAAACAGTGGTGTACTGTTTAAAAACAGTGACAGATTACCTTCGAAAAATGCAATTCGAAAAATGATGGCAATTCCCAGCAGCAGGTCTTTTGTTCCAAGAACGGTCTTTTGTCACACAGACCAGCTCTTTTGTTCGATTTCGGGCAGCCTGGCTCTGCATATATAAACCCATGGTGCTCGAAACGGGGTTCCCAGCAGCAAGTGGTTAAACTTACTGCACACTATATGTTTGGTAGGGGTGTGCATTTGCGGGTATTTTTAGAACCAGGTACCCGTTTTTTGTTAACATCGGGTACCCGGGTACCCGGAAAAGAGATCGCCTGATAATGGCATTGCGCGCAACCCGGTGGATCATGTGCCCGAAACACGGTTCTTTTTGGTACCTAGGAAGCAAGCAGAACATTGTTCCAAATGTTGGAGATAATCTCTCCTACCTTTTTATCAAACGAAACTGTTACCTTCAGTTTTCAAATTTTGTGTGGGTGTATGAAACAGAAAAACAAATCTTCACGGGAAACGTCAGAAAAAAGAACAGAGCTGCAAACCACGTACATGATATACGCACCTGCAAACGCTCAAAGGAAATGTCCCGGATGCTGCATGACCACGGACACGCGGAACGCATGTGGCGTGCACGAATGGTGAGCGCTGGTCGTGTCACGTGCGGACCAGATCAGTGCTATGTACGTCACAGGTTAAAAGGCTCAAAGTTTTATGTACAAAAATACCACCGTAAGTCGAACAATGCCCACACCATTACATCCACTTATTTTGAAGTTTCTGATTCAAAAAAACCGCCACCAAAATGCTTCAAACGGCGTTGAAAGAATCGGAAGTCTAGATAGGGTCAGGAGTCATCGCAAGTTCATTTCTTTTCTGACGAGGACCAGCACGTTGCATAAATCAACGTAGCTGCAACTGTGTAATCCTGGCTTTCAAGACGCTGAAACTAACCTGATTGCAACGCGGGCCCAATTGTAGTCCCCTTCAGGCAGTCCAATCGCTGACACTGCAGCAGTCATGTGACCGTAAAAAGAAAGGTCATGTGACCACACATAAGGAAGCCCAAGTGAAAAAAATAGCAGCACTCCACGTTGTTAAATGACTAAGTGATACGAAAGTTTTGCCACACGAAGGTACGTACCACGATGAAGTGGTTTAGTTTTATAAATACTTTTTCAGGATAACTCCATTCCCCTGAGGTTCAAATTGTCGAGATTTTAATGCACAAGTACTTCGACAAGTGATATTTGATTGGCCGACTGTATTATGACTTGCACCTGTCAACATTTCCTTTTTTTTCGAATGAAAAAATACTTGGATTTGAAATGCTTTAGTACATACAGAAAAAATCATTCCTGCTTTTTTGGTCAATTCCTCATCCACAGTTCCGCTGAATCACTGAGGAAATTCAAGTTGCTTTAATTTAAAAATAATTTTGAAACGGAATATTTCTTGGTATAAAACTTAACTAAACTGGTTCTCTGACTCTTTGGGTTTGTAGCGCACATTTAGTGCTTTGATTATAAAAGAGGCCGATCAACCGCACAATTTGTGCGTGATCGCTACTTACCGCACGCCGTGTGGAGTCCCAGTACCGCAGGAATATTACACAATCCGCTCTCGCTTCGTCGTCAATCCCGACATAAAGTAATTTTCATTCATATTGTTTTATTTGACAAAAATATTCTTAATTCAAACAGTAAGCACTACTTATTCTGCACAAAAGTCATTTAGGCCGACAGGGTTTGATGGTTACAAATACAGTCATGCAAGTGTACATCAACAGCGCTCCCCCCTCATAAGACAAAACTCCTTCGGTCTCTTGTTCATATAGGTTTGGTACAGTCATTTTCCTAGTTCCGGATCGCGAAAATTATTCAGTAAGACTGCAGCTAAAAAATCCTCAAATTCGAGTGAAATATGGTCAGAAGTCAACTTTGTGTTTTGGATATACTTCATTTTTTTTTTCGAAATCTAAGCTTTTATATTTGGATTCACAGGATCGATCAACGAAAGTAATGACACCTTCCTAGTTCTGGATCGGTTTAGGATCGAGACAAAAACGTCTTCACAAATATTAAGTAACCACACGAAAAATCCATTTTCAGCCAAAACCATTGTAAAAAGTTGCTTTTCTAATAGAGAATCTTTTAATTTTGAGAAAATTAGATGAAAAATGAGAATTCTAATGAATTAAAAAGGTAGAAATTGCGTACAGTTTGACTCGACTTTTAAACTGTACAGTGAGCTATCAACGTTATCCTCCCCGCGCCGCACAGTTGACGAACCCATTACGTCACATACATTTCTGCTGCGCCCGTGTAGTTGAGTTCGCAACGACTCTGCATGGTAACGCCGCGCGATCCGAGAGTGGGGAAAAGCTTGCAGTTTTCGCTAAATTAACAAAAACGGAAACTCTAAAAAAGTCATTTTGATTAAGCGGACATTAGATGCAAAGGTTTATATGACTATTCAATTTAAAGAAATATTTAAAATCACACGTAGCGAGTGACCTATCGCCCGTGAATTTTAGTGTTTTTTTCGCTCTTGTGAACTAGGAAATTCCGGAACTAGGAAAACGACTTGCGGTGCAATGGGCGGAGTGGGTAAAAAAATTAGCTGTCGATCTCCGAATTCAAGTTTCATGTATGACCGCGGGACCGGATTTTCATCGGCACGGTGGTTTTTTCCATGAAGTCTGTTTTTCAGTAAGAAATTTCACAGACATTTTGTGCATGAATGTTTGTTCCTAATTTATTTACTTTTTTACGGGTACCCGGCCCGGAAAAATGGAACCGGGTTTTGAAATCGACGGGCGGGTACCCGGCACAGGCCTAATGTTTGGATTGGCAGATGTTGTGTGTGATAAGGGTTCATAATTGTAAACACTATGCCTTTCATTTCCTTGTGAATTGCCTGTACCAGGAAATGATTTTTCTTGTCTTTATGTTATTCATACTTGTATTAGCCTGGCATAGTAAGTCAGATTCAGATCCTGCATAAGGGTAATCAGTGTGAGTGATTTTCATCCAAATTCATTCGTCAGACTGAGTGACACTTTGGTGGTCTGTCCCACAGGTGGACCTATGCAGAGTTCTTCACTCGTTACCGGGCACTGATGAAACCCAAAGAAGTCAATCGCAAAAACGTGCGGGGGACCTGCGAGAAGACACTAGCGAGATTGATACCAGTAAGTCACAGTTACCAGCCTTTCCATTGCATGGATGATTGAGGCTAAGGCTCTGGATACTCACTGTAGTGTCAGTGTCAAAAGCAAAGCCATAGCCACAAAATGCAAGCTGTAGCAGATACCCTCACATGTGTGCCTTAACATATTGAAGATTTTTTTCTATCAAATATATATATTTTTTTTAGGTGTATTTGACATGTCAGAATAAAGCCCCTGGAATTAGACTGCCTTTCACAAGTAATTTTTCTAACATTGTTGAATAATGCACTGAGTCCAAAGTTGGAAAAGTACAGTTTAGATTATGATTTCTGATTTTGTTTTCTCCTTTCTGGCATAATTTGATGAGCACTGTATCTTCATCATTTTTGAGAACTTCTTATTTATTTGACTAATTGTGTGAAGAGCAATAAATTTCACTCCATTATGTGATGGTCTGCTATCTGGGGGGACTTAATAGGAATATTAAAAAAGGCAGTCGTTCATTTTACTACTTTCAGAAGAAAGTGCAGTTGTGTCAAAGTTTACACTTGGTCCAAGTAGCAGAATAATCTAAATTGATTCTAAGTCCTTGCTTATTATCACATCATCACCTGGTACTCCTGTGTCAAATCAGTATTGCCCGTGTTAAGCAAATTCGCCACAGTTTATCATGTTTATCTGTAGTCTTCTGTCGGTATGTTCAACAGGGCTTCACAGTATTGGCCCAATGCCATTTAAGAAGTACTTCTGAAATAATCACCTTTTCAAACCCGGAAAGACTGACCCCCAGATAAACTTAATCCCCTTTTCCCTTGCTGAGGTTCGGAATAGCTAAGAGTGCATCAGTGTTAATTAAAAGGATACGCGAGGCTTATTGCTTGGACTGATTAGCTGAAGTGGTTTGCTTGTGTGTGGCACTATGACAAAGTTCTGCATACTCATCTTAGTAAAAGACGTGTACTGCCTTGTGATATGTGCCTCTCACCTCCACTGAAGCATATGTGATTTCATTCACTGAGACGATGTCTTTTAAAACTTCTTTTTTCCTCCGTGTCAATTGTGTAAAGTACTTTTACATTGTTCTGGTGGTGAAATACGTGATTTAGATTACTCTGAAGAAAACTGAATCTTTAACAGTTTAAAGTTGTCAAACATTAGTGGTTGATTTCAAAGAACTCACTGCTTTAAGCTTTTACCAACACATGGAATATAAACTTACCATGAGTCTGGGGTGACAGGTCTCTCACATTGCATCAGGTTTTTTCTGTTCCCAAATTTACTGTTAAAGTCCAATATGGATTACCTTGACAGGATCCTGACAAATACCAGTTTGGTAAGACCAAGATCTTCTTCCGAGCTGGCCAGGTTGCCTACATGGAGAAGTTGCGCGCTGACAAGCTGAGAGCAGCCTGTGTCTTGATGCAGAAGACAGTCCGAGGTTGGGTCCAGAAGAAGAAGTACATGCGCCTACGCTCAGCCACTATCATCGTACAGAAGATGGTCCGAGGCTTCTTGGCAAGGAGGTAAGTTGGCACCCTTCCCCCAAGAACGCTGATATTGAGCCAATAGTCTGAGAGACTCTGGACATCTTGTACTACCGTTGCATTAAGCCACATCGGTGGACTATGATGTCACTATGCAGACATCTTTTGGGGATCAAATTCAGTCGCTACCTAAGTGACGTACGTAGCCACGGCACTTCCTCCCGTGTGTGACCTTCTCTGGACCCAGCTCTCACAAAACATTGGCTTTTGGCCAATTTGTTAAAAATTAGTCACCACTGCAGACAGTTGCGTTGAAATGCTAGCCTGCTCTCTGGACAGGATACCGGTATAGTTTCCTGGTGCAGTCATCACACCCCAAAAAAAAGTTGGACGTAATCAACCGTAGTTTTGCAGGAGTGCCTAAAGTCCACACCGTACCTCACAGTTCAGTCACATCTGTTTTTTGGAGTGTAGTTTTGTAATCTTTTTCTGCCAACTCACGGAGTCTTCCTCAGTAATGCCATGGTAGAGGGTACAGTATTTTCCACTGAAACAAGATGGAGGACTTACAGTCACGTCTTTCTGCCACAATCGACAGGTTAACCAGGCACATGCGCCGCACCAATGCCGCTACCTGCATCCAGAAGCGATGGCGGGGTTACCATCAGCGGCAGAAGTACCTCCACGTCCGTCATTCCATCGTCACCATCCAGGCCTTCACCAGAGGCATGTATGGTAGACGGTACTACACCAAGGTGCTTCGCCAAGCCAGGGCCACAACAATACAGAGGACGGTGCGCGGTTGGTTGGCTAGGAAACGATACCACAAAGCAAGGAAGGCTGTGATCCTGCTTCAGTGCTGCACTAGGAGAATGTATGCCAAGAGAGAACTCAAGAAACTCAAGGTAAGCAAACTGTCCTCTCCACTACAAACTTGACCTTACATCCAGGTCAGTTTCACGTTGACCTGGCTCCCACTCATCTTGGCCAGAGGTCAGTTTAAACATGACCTTGGGTTGTACTTAAATTGACCCACTGAACTTCACCCCCTAGTCTTTGGACAGTTCAGGGTCAGATCCAACTTCATCTTTGGTCAGACTCATGTTGACCTTGGGTCAGACTTATGTTGACCTGAGGTCGGGCTTAAGCTGGTCAGTTTGGCTCTTCATCTTGCCATTTATACCTTTTACAGTCCATTCATCACCATTTACATTTAACGTACTACATGCAGGTGACGATGTACAGTTTAATAGGTCAGTTGTCTTAGGCAGATTATGTAAATGCCTTAAATGGGCGCTTAAAATAAAACATGGAATTATGTTAACTTGGTTAGCTATGAGTTACAAAATCAGTTTATTTCCTGTGTGAAGTCAACTGTAACTTTTTATTCTGCATACATGTGGTAGATTTGATGGACAGCCTTGTGTTTCAGTAAACCTCAGAGTAATTTAAGGCCCCTGGATTGGATCAAGTTGTCTCCCAGGGCTTAGGTCCGAACCCTTCTTACCCAGGAAATCATTGGCATGCCTGCCCTCAACCAGGGATGCTGAAAATAACTCAGGTCAGGTTTAAGTTGGTAGGGATCAACTTGAGCTACATGTATATTGGCTAGTTGATGTCTACTGCGTAGCATGGCTAGCTGACAGATGTTATGTACATGTAGGGTTCTTTCTCAAGACTCTGTTGTCAAGGTGTGTGTCAAGCTAGGATTTAGTCTTATTTCCTCCCCCAGATTGTCAAATATCAGGTCTTCACAGATATAAAGCAGCTGTGGCAAAGCCCCCCCCCAAAAATAATTAATGTGATCTAATGACAAACTGCCCTTGGCCAGAAAGAAAAATACATTATTTACCACATCAAATGTTATCTTGGCTTAACCACAAAGTTATGTTTAGCCTATATTATTTAACGAGGACAACTTGTTGTAATCCACTGAGATAGTCTTTGCATTTAAAAGTGGACATCTAGCTTTATTGGACATCTAGCTTTATACATGGAAATAGTGACATAACCGAACTCTAGAGGTCTGAATTGTCTATTTTGGATGGCAATGAATGCATTGATAATTTGGCCCTAAAAAACATAATTTATTTTTTGGGTTTCAATTTTCACAGTTCATCAATTTCTTGGAAATGCAACATGTAGATACCCATAAAGAGCACTTCAATAGGGTCAAGGTCCAAGGGTGTTATTTGTTGTTATTTTAATCATGTAACCGGGTACATGTAAGTGATAGCATAGCGGCAGATAAAACTGTTTATTTTCAGAGAAATTATCAATCTAAATGTAACATGTGGAAAGAGTGACTTACAGAGATTGGTGGTGTGTTAAATGTCTGAATAGTTGTTAACAGGTGTTTACAGGTTAACGTTTACAAGTCCAATGTACATACATGTACCAGGTACTATACCTGCTTCTTCAGGTGAAATCGCTTCATGTATCACAGACACAAGCATGATCCGCTTGAATCATCATGTAGCTTCTCAATCCAATTTCGTAATTACTGATCTTTGAGACCTGATCTAGCACAGTCCACCATCATTTGTTCTTGCATGATTCGCAAGTCATCCTCTGCCACACTGAGGCATTTAACAGAGTACACCCTACTCTCTCACCCCTCCACCCTCCCCACCCCAGGGGAGGGATGACTCAAAACCATACCGTTCTGCATCCATGGCTGAACCCCCGTTCAAGTCCCCCTGTACCCATCTTTCTTCCCTTCTCTCGTTTTGACTTCCTCTCCTCAATTCAGCGGCTGTATTTCAGAATGTCAGCTGGATGTCTGGTTCCTTGTGCGAACCCCTATGTGAGTCCTGGATGCTGCACCAGGTGTACGAAATGCATTGAGCATGACCTAAGAATTTGATCTTCACAACAAATTAAAGGACGATCGACGCTCATTTACGATGCCCTTTTTTTAACTTGGGGAAGATGAACAATGTTTGTGCCTGGCTGAAGAGGTACATGTACAAGTTGAAGATGGCTATGACCTCTCAAATTTAGTAAATGCATGGGATCTGTAGAAAGTAAGAACAAGTTTTGGAGAATCAAATGATCTGAACAACTATGTTTGGAAATTTGTTGGGCAATTTGTAGAAGCAATTTGTAGATTCACAAATATTTGAAGTTTATACAATTATCAGATGATTTACTGATGCCAAGGAGAAAAATCGTTTCTACCAGACCTGCCCAAAACTTTGATAGTTTTCTTCATTCAGGGATTTCTTTACATTTGTGCCAGTTCACAAACTTTGAAAGACAGTTGTCTGTAAGCTGAAATGCATTCCAGAAAAGAAGGTTTATTGCATGGTCGTGAAGTGTGCATTTTGAGTTTATTTGAAACCCTTGTTTGCATGTGTTAAATAGAAAATACATGTTCATTCTTCAAAGAAACTTTACTTTTGCATCATGGAATTTGTTTGCATGCTGAGTACAAAATTCTGGCTCAAAATACTGATTACTTGAATGACGATTATGCCATCCAAATCTGGTAGAATTGGCTTGTTGCATTTTGGACTCGTTATTCAGAATCATAGGATTACCATAGAGCTTAACTGAGCATTAGCTTGTGTTAAAATGTTGGGAACACATTTTTCATCGGCAGCAAAGCTGGCAAAAAGCTTGAGTCAGAATTTGTTCCGGGGCCCTTGCCTCAACTTCCTCATACAGGGTGATTTCCTGTGGAACAGGACAAGTGGCAGAAATCTCTCCCCCCAAAAGAACCAGGCAGTCTCACTTTAAATGGACTGATTTTTCACACATACTGTATTTGCCATTTGTTTCAGATTGAAGCTCGCTCGGTTGAACACTTGAAGAAACTCCAGAAGGGTATGGAGAATAAGATTATTTCCCTGCAGCAGAAGGTGAATGACTTGGTAAGTTCTCCCTTCGTCACATTAGTTCATTTCCTTTGCAATCTGTTCATTCAGAACTCCAGTGGCAAACTGGAAATTTATGTTTGTGTCACATGCCATGCACATGTGTTACTGTGTACTGCCAATTATGTGTGATAGGCCATTCAGATAAAAGTAATGTAACTGGCATTCTGTCTTTCAACACATCGTCTATATGAAGAAGTTATAGTGGAATGTTCCCTGATCGGCCATTTTTTTTTTCTGCCAAATAAGTGCATGTAAGGATGATTTTCAAGGTTGCTGCATGGATAAGATAAGTCCAGGGTATTACTCAACACTCTGGGTGTGCCGCACACATGTATTTTTAGAGTTAGGGGAAATTTTTCTCTTGAATTGTATTTGATCATGAACTCTGATCAAGAAGATTTTTGTCTGCATTGACAAATTGGTTACGTGTCGGATCATCTCTGCGACGGAGCAGATTAAGGCATGTCTCATCCCCCTTACTGCCTCTTTTTGTATGGAGGAAGGAATGAAATTCTGATATAGTTGGTGGGCATGTACTAGGGACATTCATATCTTTGTAGTATATTTTTGATAAGCTGCTTCTAAATAACCTTGTCTTGTTGGCAGTCTTCTGCCCTTGAATCAAGCCAGTCTTCTGGCATTGCTCCCCTCCGCCCTCAGTGCCAGATCTTGTCATGGTCATTTGGTGTGCATGTAGTAGAGCGACATTCGTGAATTTGTGGCATATTTTGATTAGCTGCTTCTAAATAACCTTGTCTTGTTGGCAGTCTTCTGCCCTTGAATCAAGCCAGTCTTCTGCCCTTGAATCAAGCCAGTCTTCTGCCCTTGAATCAAGCCAGTCTTCTGCCCTTGAATCAAGCCAGTCTTCTGCCCTTGAATCAAGCCAGTCTTCTGCCCTTGAATCAAGCCAGTCTTCTGCCCTTGAATCAAGCCAGTCTTCTGCCCTTGAATCAAGCCAGTCTTCTGCCCTTGAATCAAGCCAGTCTTCTGCCCTTGAATCAAGCCAGTCTTCTGCCCTTGAATCAAGCCAGTCTTCTGCCCTTGAATCAAGCCAGTCTTCTGCCCTTGAATCAAGCCAGTCTTCTGCCCTTGAATCAAGCCAGTCTTCTGCCCTTGAATCAAGCCAGTCTTCTGGCATTGCTCCCCTCCTCCCTCACTGCCAGATCTTGTCATGGTCATTTGGTGTGCATGTAGTAGAGCGACATTTGTGAATTTGTGGCATATTTTGATTAGCTGCTGCAAAATAACCTTGTCTTGTTGGCAGTCTTCTGCCCTTGAATCAAGCCAGTCTTCTGATAGCATCGTCCCTCTCCCAGCTCCGTGCCGGATCTGGTCATGGTCGTTGTAATGACAGCACAGGATTGTTCAGATTTGTTCATGGGGATTAAACGATCGAAAAACGATGCCAGGTTCTTGTGCAAACATTTCCTGTGGATTCCAGTATCTGGGTCTCCTTTGTCTTTGCCTTTTCTTGTGATGTCGTGCTTTTCTGAGCAATGACATTACAAAGATATCCACCCCACCATGTCTTCAAGACCAGAGGTGCAGGTGTTGAAGTCATTTTTAGCTGACTCTTAGTTGAAAATTAAAACCCAAGCGTCAGTCACAAGTCAAACACAATTCAATTCACAAGTCAGTTGAAAAAAAAGAGCTGAACAACTTAAATACGGATAGCTTGTGAGCTAAGGCTCAATTACAACTTTGGAAGCATCTGCCAGGTGAGACATTTGCCAGTGGCAGTTCTCTCCTTCCTTGACTCAGTGGTCAAGGCATGGTCTGGGTGTCTGGAGATTGCAAATGTCTGGTCATTACCTACAGATATTGACCAAGCCTACCGAGAAATCCTTGGCTTGAAGATGCTTGGTTTGTTTGAGTCAGTAAGCCATACTCACATTATCAAGGTGCAGTTGGCTCAAGTTTTGCCGTGATAGATTTTGTAATAACCACAGGCGTGTAACTTTTCCTCGGATCAGCTGATTTCCTCACTTTCCACTTCGTACATGTACTTACGATTTGCCATTGAAAACTGAAATACATTGTACAGTGTCTTGTAAAGATTGGAATTTCCTTGTTTCTTAAAGTCCTACTTGTATACCTGATCCCAGACTCACTAGAACAGACAAAAATCCCTGTCATCTCTATTTCCTTGTGAAAATTTGAGCATATCCAATTTCAAATCTTACTCAATAAAGCGCACTATTTTCTGGAAATTGAAACACAAAGGAAATTGACCAATTTGACTTTGAAAAATTACACACTCTGTAAGTAACTTATATGTAAGTTTGAAAGAAAATTCGTTTTCAATTTCAAATGTGTTATACATTGTTGAGATCTTCATAGTTATTTAGGAGGCACACTTGGAGACAAAGTATTTTGGGGTGGGGGGATGGATGATGACTCAAACATCTTGATAGCCACCCAAGTTGCTACTCTCCTTCATGACAAGATGCCATTTCATATTTTGTGTATAATCTGATATTGACAGCAGCAAGCATTCTGACATGTTCCGGTACTAATCGTACCAGTCGACCAAGCCCAACAGGGTTGAGTCTCCATCTGCAGTAATACACACAGTGCTTGAATCACACCCTTAGTTTCACACGCCCAGATCTTAGTCTAGTCTCTATCACCTGGGCTGAGAACTTTTATATGTGAATTAATGAAGGGTGCAGTTAATGACGACCAGATGGCAGACTCGTCTTCCCCCCCCGTCAGATGATGCTCATCGGATTTCCAGTACCGGTACTTACTTGTATTTCCTCGGGTCTGGTTTTGTCACAGGAAGTTCGGTTGACTTTCTCTTCAAAGTGTAAAAGATTCCCTCCTGTTATCTTTCATTGGACTCACCTTCAAATGTCTCAGAAATGTCTCCCTATTAATGCCCCATAGGATCAGTTGCACTTTAGTCATTGCTTTTGGGGTTTCCATTCAATTAAACCCAGCCTTCCCAAATCTTCCACTTTTAATAAAAATTCACATATGCCTCGGGGAGTTATGATTAGTCTTCGTTTTAACTATGTCACATACATGCACGTTACGTTTGAGTTTAGGTGCCCTAATTTGACTGACAAAGCAAATTGGATATCACAAAGCCTCAACCCAAATGCACCACTTTAGATAGACAACGTTTCCTTGTAAAAACATAACCCCATTAAAGCCCAGTTGTATCCATGGAGAAATCAACATTGATTTCCACTGGATCGTGTAGACTTCAACAAGCAAGAGACTTGTCAAGCTTCCCCCCTCTAACTCAACAAAACAACCCCTCCCAAAGCTGTACCCTTCACTTGAACTTTATTTACTGATACAGTTTTCAACATTCCAGAATTTTTTTCAAGATAATGCACGCCAACTGAGTAGACCTTGAAAGAACCTGTGGGGGGGTCCTTCTCACAAAGCCCCGTTTTCAAGCTATCGCAGTGAACATTCTTCCCCTCATATTTAGCCAATCTGCCCCTTCACTCCCTGAGCCCCCTTTATGAAAAATTACAGCAATTGTTGGATGTCGCAGGAGGCTGGACCCTCTATTCCTGTACGTAATCTGACCATAAGTGAATTAGTCATCTAATATCCTGAACCGGGGTAGGAATTATCACGAGTTGGGGGGGAGGGGATGGATTCTTTCCCGGCTCTACTGATGAAACTGAAACTAGTTATCTGAAGACACTGTTGCCATACGCTCCTCATTAAGCAGTCTTAAAAGACAACAGCAAAAATGGTTTCGTGGGAGGTGCTGTTCTCATAAAATTCACGGGTACCACCGGCAGCTTAGGTGCTTGGGTTACACGTACCGTAGACTGATGAAATGTGGTGATCACTTGGGCTCGGAGCTATGTTGTCTCTCAGCAAGTGATGCCATCCTGGAAGTTGTAGAAGACATTTGTTCTCCAGAGGTAGAACCTCGGAGTAATACCTCAACTCTCCGGCACATCTTTTGTTGTTGCTGTAAGAGTAGGATACATGTATTTTTAGCAGTCGCTGCTGCTGGAGTTCATTGTTGAATGAGTTAGCCTTCCGACACAGTTTTTCTGGCTGAGGTACCAGACTGTGAAAACTCTCAATGGAATAAACCAGCAGATGGTGGTTACTGCATGAGGTAACACCATTGAAACGAAGGATGTTTGCAGTCTTGCTGACTGAATAACAACATTGACGTTACTCCTTCTCTGAGCCTTGTTTCTAGTGGGTCATCCAACGGAGTAGAGTACATGTAGAGAGAAACTGATCCTGTTTTCCAGAAACACCGTGTTGGGAATATCGTAAGCTGTAAACCAGATCACACCAGAGACTGCTCAGATTTGAGGCCAAGAACCTGCTGAAAAGTATTTCATTACAGTTATCGAGATAATTCAACAATTGTATGTTTACACTCTCGCAAGTCAAGGAAGGACAGTGCTTCATGTATGAGTGGTTTCTGTTGCAGATGCATCAAGCCAAACCTTCTGCCGAGAATTTCCTAGTATCAGTTTCATACTTTACAAAGAATATTTGATGAGGTCTGAACGGTATGATCAAATTGTAGTGATTTCTGATCAGTGCTTCAGTTATAAAAGTGACTCTTGGCCATCGGCCAGAAGACCAAGTGAGCAGGACTTTTTGGAGAAATGAGCTCATTGTTTCACTGAATCTTTTGTGAGTTAGGATCCTAAGCAACCTATGCTCCATGTGGGATTGGATGAATTCAGCACCAGCAGGAGTCCACAGTGATTAGCGTGAAAGGAAGGAACATGCACAGAAGGCCAAGTTGATTGTAGGGGGCCGTCAACTACAGTATTTCATTAACAGGAATGCATTTCCATGCAGATCAGGCCTTTCCAATAAGCTCCACCGTTCAATTCTGCAACCTCATTACTGTTGAAGAAGCTTTGCGAGTTTGTGTACAAATACCCAAAAGTGCTTAACTTGTAGAGGTCCCTGTACTTGTGAAAATTTTGACGTGCAAAACTTGTGTTAGATACTGTTCCGGAATGCACAGATCAGTGGAACCTTTGAAGTTTGCTCTCACTGCAGAAACCAACTGATAAAAACACTACACGTACGTATACATTCTTCAGGAACCACAAGGAAAACAACTATGTCAACACTTTAATAGTCATCTGCATTCAGTATCTTCTGAAGGACTGAAATTGAATAGCTTAAGAATACCTGCATCTCCTTTGAGGTTTCAAAACCCAAGAAGTGTTGATCATCAAGTCCAAATAGTTACCAACCATGAGTCGGTTCACGTACTCGCGATATTCTGGTCTGCGGGGTGACCCAGTCAAACTGAGGGTGTTATTTTTTGAGGTAAGGGTCGTTCCTTTCCGTTGTTTCTGAGGGAGATGCTCCTAACAGGTTGCATTCAAGAACAGCTCTTGAGCTTTTTCTTTTATAAGAAAATTGTGAAAATATTTACAGACCAATGATTCATATAAAAATTTACATTTGTTCCCTAACATCCAACTCTGAGAGAAATTACCATAACCGTAAGGGGAAGTTGGCATAACAGGCAGTTATTTACATTGATGAACTGTCTTTTCATTTATTTGCTGTCTGGTTTGAGAACGTTATTGTTCTCCTTGAACGTTGAAGGATTTACTACATATATTGCAGCAGGAAGTTTTAACCCTCTGGGTGGGTTGAACATTGAGTCAGAGTTAAATTACCAAGAAATATTGCAAATCCAGTGGTGATATTACTCTCATTCAACACGTTTCTGTCTGTGGTTGTAACATTGCTGGTGTAATGTCATGTGGGATATCTGTGATAAGGATGAGCGATATAGGAAGACCACATTCAATATGCTGAATTTCGATAACGGGAGTGACTGTGTCTCTGAATCCTTGATTCATTGTCTCTGAAATTTGCTGAATCCATCGGAAACGTAGAGTTGTATTCTTGTTAATCTCAAAATCAAATCAAGTACCTGTAAACATCACGAGTGATCACGTAACAAGGAATAAGGGGTTTGTCCAAATTTATAACTTGTGACTTGAGATTGGATGACTTGCAATGATCTGATAATAGCTGTGGAACAGGTCTTTCAAGAATTTTGGTGATTTTCATGAAACCAGTTACTTATTCCTTCTGTAGACCAAGGAGAAGAAGGAGAGAGAGGAACAGGAAGCAGTCATTGAGAAGCTGCGTACCCAGGTCAAGACCATGGAGCAGACCCAGGCAGAATCCGTCTCCCTCAGCAAGAGGCTAGCTGACCTGGAGCGGGAGAACGCCAAGCTACGGCAGGAGCTGGACCAGACCATCCTGGAGAAAAACGAACTCCACGATGAGATGGGCAGAGTCTTACAGGAGCACAAAGAGGTGAGTCATGGTGGGGGATGAACTAGTCAGCTGATCTGGCTGCCCAATGGTGGGGGATGAACTAGTCAGCTGATCTGGCTGCCCAATGGTAGGGGTGAACTAGTCAGCTGATCTGGCTGCCCAATAGTGGGGGTGAACTAGTCAGCTGATCTGGCTGCCCAACGGTGGGGGTGAACTAGTCAGCTGATCTGGCCGCCCAATGGTGGGGGTGAACTAGTCAGCTGATCTGGCCGCCCAATGGTGGGGGTGAACTAGTCAGCTGATCTGGCTGCCCAATGGTGGGGGTGAACTAGTCAGCTGATCTGGCTGCCCAATGGTGGGGGTGAACTAGTCAGCTGATCTGGCTGCCCAATGGTGGGGGTGAACTAGTCAGCTGATCTGGCTGCCCAATGGTGGGGGTGAACTAGTCAGCTGATCTGGCTGCCCAATGGTGGGGGTGAACTAGTCAGCTGATCTGGCTGCCCAATGGGGAATGGAGTTTTTGGTTAGGAGCAGTGTGTCAGATGATTGCAAACCTTGGATAGCCCCACTGTTGTCACTGACCAGGATTTAAAGAAGACGTGTAGAGGATGAAAAAAAGTACCAGCGAAAGGTAGCTTTTCAACCATAAACAGAGTTGTAGTGGTGGACTGTAGTTCGGCCTTGGATGGAGCTTGATCAGAAAACCATTATCATTTGCTGCCTCATTTGGACATGTCAAAATGCCGAAATGCATAAGAAGGAGCAAACCTCGTTCTTTTAATCGGTTTTGTAATATGCATTAGTCATAAATATTACAGGACAATCACAAATTTAGCACCAGGAACATATTTCAAACTGTAGTACATTTACCCGTGTAAATCTATTGTGTTTGTACTCAAAGTCATGATTATTTATATGTCTCGAGACACTGCACTTTATTATTTTACTACTTACACTGTTCTGAAAAGTCAACATGTAAAATATAAGATGTGTTGTTTCTTGAATTTCATGATACGGATTACTTTGGCTTCTCCTATGCGCTTGAATCACCTCTTGAGTGATTTGCACATCTCCAAGTTTTCCTGCACCAACAAAAAGACCACAACTTCTTCTCAGTAGTTCTTAGCAATCCATTCCTTTGAGCATCAGAGAGGCAACTACCCTCTTTATCTGATCTTTCCCGTCTTCCTCAGGGAATAATCTTTCACAGTTTTTTCTATGGCAGCTGTTTTGTACCAAGAAATAATAAATGTGTTAAATAGTAATAGAACAGCTCGGAGTAGGTCTTTTACTCTTTCAGAATGGTTAAAGCTAAAATTGAAAAGTCACTGTCTGTACATTGAATATGCCAAGTGATCAGAGATTGTTAGTAGAAAGTTTTAATAAAGTGGAGATCTTTTGGGGAGATCAGAGCACGGTCTTAATCATACTACTGTCATTGAAGCCTCATTATATCAATTGTAGGATTGTCCCACAAATTACCTCTCTTTCCGAAGCAAAACTGAAAAATTGGCCTTTAAAAACTGTGTGTCAGGCAGGAACCTGCTGGCTAAAAGCGGGGACATCCCTGGGGCAGAAACATTGGTTTTGAGATTAAAGAGAGTGGATATGATTCATTCAACTTCTTGTCCCAGACAAGTCTCTTATGGGGAAATGGGAAAGAAGTCTGTCTTAACTATATCAAGGATCATGATTATCCAGTATGGTTGAGGGAGATTTCACAAGTTTGCATACAGTTTTTGTGCTCGGTTTTATTTGGTTGTATTCTTGGATGGCCAAACAGTTTGAAACCTAGTGAAATGTGAGCATTTTCAATTAAATTCACCTCAGTCTGTTAAAATCAGACTAGTCAACTTTTTTTAGCTAGCTACTTGTACTTGTGCATTCAGAACAGACAAGTAGTATGCATGTTTTAGTTGAAACTGATCCATCTCATTTATTCCTTTTTTCACACCTTTGTGACGTTTTAAATGGCAGTATATTCATTATCCTTGAAATTTAGCGGACACGCAGGGATGCTTATATTTTCCAAGACTTCTCAAAATTTAAGTTCCCCACTCGCTTAATTCATGTCATTTTTGCTATGCTGTCTTTCCTTTCAACTAGTGATTCTATCAGCTTCAAGTTTGAGTTTAAAGTTCATCTTTAGTTAGTGTTTCTGTTTGCTGTGTAGTGACTGGTGTCAAGGAAAGTTGAGCTGGTTATTCTTGCTTTCCAAGCTAATCCAATTTAACCTCATAACTTGAGCAACTCAGCCTGACAAACTCAACCTTGCTCAGCCCAGCCTCCCCCAAACCTATCCAACTCTACCCAACCCTACCCCACCCAGTGCAACCCAATCCAACCCAACCCTACCCTACCCAACCTAGCCCTACCCGGTCCAACCCTACCCAATCCAACCCAACCCAATCCCACAAATTCATCCCAATGTGACTCCACCTACACAAGATAGCCCATGTTGATCATAACAAAACCTGTGAAACCTTAACCCCGTGTGCATACCAACCTAACATGAACCCACTATACCTATCAGCCACCCACATCTGACTTCTCTGCACCAAGCACAACCCAATTCTACCCATCCCTACCCAGTTACAATCACCCTATCTCCTATCAACTTCTCACATCCTGCTATTTTGTGTCCAGCACAAGCCAACCCACCCACCCCACCAACCTCATGTAACCCGTTGCCACCCTATCAGTTGCCTGCATCCCAATGCTTTGCACCCAGCACAACCCAACCCAACCCACTGCAGTGGAGGACTGCAATCACCTCACTCCCACTATCCTCTGTAACCCTGTTCCTACACTTTCCCATTGTCATGATGGGCTATTAACCCACTTGATGTTGTTGATTCCTTTTTGGCAGGCTGTCAAACAATTTCTCAAGGTAAATATACCTTCTGCATGGTAAACAGAGAAGGAGAAATTACATCATACCGCAGATGCATCATGGGAGTTATGTTTTTTATGTCATGATTGATGTTCATCACGATACAAAGGCTTCATCACAAGAATGCAGGTTGCTTTTTTGTCACCAAGAGGCATCCATTTTTGCTGCTGCTGCGGAATGCACTGCTTTTTTTTTGGCATTTATTTCAGGTTGGCTGGAGGCTGCTCTTCACCACAGCTTAGTTTAGAATGAATGAGTTGGAGGTTGCTCTCATATTTGGCTGATTTTCTTCCTTAGTTTGCTTTGCGTTGAGGCAGTTTTATTTAGGGATGTCTTGCGGTTGAACGATTTGAGACTTTTTTCAGATTCAATGGCCAGTGTACTTAATATGCCTGCGTGAAATCAGCCATCCTGCTAACTTGTTAGAGCCTACCGGTACTGATTCTCTATAGTTGATTGCTACAAGCTTCACAAGTGATGCCGAGAATGAAATTGTGATCTCGATAACAACAGAATTAATTAATGAGCAGAATCCTACTGGGACACTGAGACCTGTTGCTTTGCAGTTTTCATGCTCACTTTCAACTTTGTTTAAGCTAAAGTTTGGTACTGTAGAGTGAAGTGGGTCGATTATCAGTTGGGTTTGCTCTGGCATGTGGGGGGGAGGACTTGGCTTAGAATTGACCTCACCTGATTCAGAATGTGTCAGACCAGACACTGCCCATGGGTTAGAACCCAGGCTGTGACTAGAAATTACTGCTGCGTAGTCCCAGGTTACCGAGAGACGTGATAAGTTCTTGATAAGTTCGTAATTGGTCCCTCTCTAATTGGTTAAGCTGCAGGAAATGGACCAATTAACTGATTGATTGACTGTTGCATTATGGGACAGCAACCGTGTCCTAAAAACTTGTGGCCTGGGGCCGCTGCATGATCAGGGAAGTGGTTGAAGTTTTTGTTTGTGAAAACTGAACAACTTGCAACCTGGGGTAAAAAATACCATTGTTAATATAACCACATGTGTGTGTCAACTTGGGTAGGTAAAAACAAAGAGACAGAAAGAAAAAACATACATGTACTTGTTCATGGTTGAAGGAATCACTGTTTTCCTGCTGTCATCCCAAGTTAGATTTGAAACAAATGCACACGTGCGAACTTGCAGCCTCACTGATAGGGGAAAAAAATGCAGTAAACTTTCCTGCCAATTAGCATAAGTCACAGTGTGTGCAGGGTGTGCCATCCATGTGCTCGTAAGAAAACTAGCATGCGTCATGCACCCAACGTTCTAGGTGGGGGCAAACCAAGTGTCCTACTTCATGTTTGAACTTGTCACCTTTTAGCAATATGCTGAACACGACAGATTTATTTGGGTTATGTGAGCTCCAAAGGTGACTCGACTCTAAATATGGAACGATTCATTTTAAAAAGTGTGTCATTAATTCTTTTGCAATATAGCACCATTAGGAAACAAGGAAACCATGGCTGTATATGTACATTTAGTGACTCCTTGCAACTTTCCAGGTTTATAGTGACTAGGCCAGTTATAGAGGGTTGCATTTGGCAAAGAATAATACCCCCAAGCATATGTCTGTGTTCATGCTCAGCAAACAAAAGCATAACATCAGTTTGCAGCAGAGCATATACTAGTAAGTAAAGAATATCCCTGCTTCCAGATGCTTAGTGAAAAATGTAAAGTTAACCGTAAAATGATCATGCTATCGCTTGTTAAGATGCCTTTAAAAAGTAGAAATAAAACTTCAGCTTTACCTGTGTTAAATTCCTAACTCCAATGTAGTGATATGATGTAAGAAGTGCCATGCCAGCAAAGTTTGATAAGAGTGCCTCACACATTGTTTGAAATATTCTTCTTGGCCAGACCCACATCTTTGTACCGTAATTTGCCACTTTCTTGCTAGGTAACCCATCATTGGGTAACTTATTCTTAACTCCAATTTTCTGACCAATGATGTTTGTAGCTTATAATCATATACATAGAGAGCCCTGACGAGCCACTGCTTAATTGACCACAGACTGGACATGAGTTGAGTTGTCGAGTTTTCATTCATCTTAGTTCTCATCCTTGAGCCTCCCTTGAGCAGGAGTCTGGAATGAGAAAGTGCACTATTTTACTTCTCGTTACCATAGCGATGCCACAGTCAGGTCAAATGCAAATGACAGCAAGTCGCCGATCTAGCTTTACTTCTCATTTCTGGCTGGCCACATTTTCATTTCTGGGCTGCTTTGGCATTGTCTTTTTACGTCTTGCTTTCAGTGGCATGTCAGCATGGTTCATTTATGAAGATTTCCTTTTTTCATTTCACTGATTTGAATTGGAATGTAGAGATACAGGAACATGGATTAGACAAATTCAACTTGCAATTGTAGAAAAGGGGCTAAAAGTTGATAAAAATCTTATGCATGTAATGTGCAGATCTGAATAATGGTCGCATCAAGCATCAACTGTGGATTGAAATGATTAGCAACGGTGTAAGAAACTGAAATGATGAAAATCAAGATGATTCCTCAGTGCTTTCATTCATTCATTCAATCATTCATTCATTCATTCATTATGGTTTATTAAAACATGAATGGCAGCCATTAGGCTGAATTGAACATGTTTTTACAAGTTAAAAACCATTAACATATTACAAAATAATTACAAAGAATTAATTAAACCTCAAATCGTAAAACACAAATATTGATATTAAGAAAAATTAAGTGTCATTTAAAATTTTTATCATAGAAGGTATTGCGCTATTTTGAAATAGCTTGAATGGAATAGCTGTTCTGAAGTGGTATCTCTTCTTCTGAATAATTCAGCTAAATTTATAGTTTCTTGAATAACAAAAGGAGTGCAGAATACTGTGATTTGTTTAAGTCCAAAATTTGGGTTTGTTTTATAATTGGTTTCATAGGCATTTAAATATTTATTTAAAATTTTACACATTGTTCAAGCTGTTAACTTCCTGCAAATGTCGTATGAAATGTTCAAAACTAAAAGTACTGCTACTGTTGACATATCCAGAGAATCTCCTACATGTAGTGCACTAGCAACTTTCTCAATATCAAGCCCACAGAGTTCTTAGTTTCTGTCTTGTAATTTACACTGCAGTTCAGGCTTCCTGTCCTTGCTTTGTGGGTATTTTGCCTGGGAAATTACACACCGCCATCCTGTCTGTGAACTCTTTCCTTCTCCCTTTTTCCTATTTTTTTCTCTCTCCGTGATGAACTTTACTGTAGAAAATAGTAACTTGCCTTAGTCTGAGTCACCCGCATAGAGCGACTATCTGAAATCACCGTGTGGGAGATTTGAGCACTTCACATGAAAGACTTGCACCACACTGGTTGGCTAATAGTCTTGCTTTAATGCACTGAGGGAAATTAACATAATTTTAGTATTCCCCGACATCATTTCATATCTTTATTAGGAAGCTTTCAGGAATGTTCCAAAGGCATATGATATAAAATATTTGTAGGAATGTACAGTGCAACAGTGAAAACAAAATACTGTGCATTGTTCAGCGGAGATACAGGGCTGGAGGATTTTATTTACTGTAAAGGGAATTTTTAACGGAAGAATAAAGGCCGTTCTCGATAGCTTGAAAAATTTCCCTTATTAGTGCTTTGGTTATAAAATCAAATCACAACACATTCCTCAGTTTTTTCTTGCTTCATGTTTTGGTTAGATGTTTACCTCTCCAGCTCTAAAATCATGGGTCACATTTCCAGAAGGACACCTAACCAGAAGTCTTGTTTATTTTATCTCTGTCGTTGTTGGTACAGGAGAAAGACAAACAAGAAGCCGAAAGCGAAAAGTTGAGGAAAGACCTGCAAGAGAAGGAGAATCAGTTCAAGGAGTTGGAAGAGAGCTCAGAAGGTAGGCAGTGGACAGAGGAGAAACTGTCCTGCCACAGGTCAGGTTACACCCAGATTATTAACGTCATTTACGTTTAGGAAAGTTCTCATGAACTTTCATTGATGAGTTTGCCAGATTTCACAACCAGTCATAACACCCAGTTTGTTGAAGAGGCATTTAAAGCATGTATACCACCTGCCTGTGAGCATCCTACCATTCCAGTAATGGTGTCTTATCCTGGTTGTCTGATTAGTCTATTGTGAAGACTCCCAAGCCTTCTATCCTCGGGGGCAGTTCCATGGGGATCCAGTAAGGCCATGCCCCTCCCCCTTCAAAAAAATCCAAAATATCTTTCGAAAAATAATGAAAAGGCCATTTCATTCCCTTTCCTTCCAAAAGCATGTAAAAGGCCCCAAATGTTTCCTCATCCCTCAGGAAGGCCAAAGAAATTACATGAAAGATCTTCCAATCCCCCCCTTGGTTCCGGATTCACCCTTTGATATCCTCATTCTCTTGTCAGAGCGCATCAAGCGGGAGGTTGAAGCCGCTCTGGAGGAGGTCCGTAAGGAGCTAGCTGAGGAGAAGGAACGGCACCAACGGCTTCTCCAAGACTACTCACGAATGGAGCAACGATGCGACAACCTTAAAGAGGACCTGGAGGCGGCCCAGCACCCACCCCAGTATGCGCATCACGTACGGACAGACAGTAGCGAGGGAGGGGAGTCAGGGTATGGGACCCTGTCTACTAATCGAGTTGAGGACGTGGAAAGTGTGGAGGATGAGATACAGGTAATGTGGGCAGATTTGGGACAAAAAGGTCCAAGCTGTAACTTCCATCATCAAAAGGATAAAATGTTTAAAATAATACATATAAAATAGAATCATTGACAGAGGTCAGTTTCATTTGGGGGGAGTCATTAACAAATCTATTCTGAACTGTGAAATTTTTCTGAAATACCAAGTTTATCTGTTTAGTGATATCACATTTTTAAAGAACTTGTTGAGAAAAAAATGTCTTTTGGATAAATGCATCTGTCAGATTTCTACTTTGTGATCTGAATATTCTTGCTTAAATAGTCACATTTTCAGTGCAGTTTGATTTCAGGTTTGGTTTATGAATTAGTCGGGTTAATTATAACAGTCGTACGGGATGCAGATGCAGAATTTGTAAGATCTAAAATGTGGTCCGTTGATTGTTCAGCAAAAGTCTTGTGGAGAAGCATGGCCGTGCCTTGCACTGAGTGTCAAATGATATAAATTCTTAAATTTAGAAAGAGTAACCCTCAGTGAGCCTAGCACCGACAAGAAAAAAGGAACCCCAAGGACAGGAAGAATGCAATTAAGAAATGCTCCGTTTTAGAAACAAGAAGGCAACCCACAGAATATTCAGGGACAGGTCCACATGATGAGGAAGGGACTTGGTAATGTGATACACATGTTGGCTTGAGCAGGATCTGAAATCTTGTCAGCAGGATGGATGTAGAGATAAATGGAATGAGGGAATCAGTCGTTAGCACCTGCGTCTGGACTTGATTTGAAAAAAAAAATGATTGAATTGGGCTGGACAGACTGAACACGGAAAGATGGACAGGTAGCAAGTCTTGCATTGCCAAGACCTTTTTTCAAAGCTTGGCGTTATCTCCTATTATATCCAGCTTAAAGTTTGTCTGGGACCTTTGAACCATGATCAGATGTAATGTTGTGGCCTTATGAAAGACTCATCATTGGCTTCACATTGCATAGCCTGGATCAACTTACATTGAGTCCCAAGTGCCACTGTCAAGGATCTAAAATCATAAACTGAGTAGCTTTAAGTCAGGGAAGGTGATGAGGCCAATTTGTGAGAAAAGGTACTTGCCTGAAATGAAACCAACGATCTCAAAGTGCTTAACAATTATTACCCCTGTTCATCAGGTCAGATCATTTGGCACAAGTACGGTACATGTACCCATTTAAAGTCTGGACGGAACAGGACAAGGAGGAGTAACTTGACTTGCCCAAGATCAAAACTGTCTCTAGTCATCGGATTCTGAATGAAACCCTAACATTATGATCAAATTTGGGTTGGGTTTGTTTGCTCTCAATGGACCAAGCATTTGATGAAGTCTGGCTTTGTTTCAGGAGCAGGGTCAGGAAAAGGCCAGTATGGACATGAACGTCTTCCTCAAGCTGCAGCAAAGGGTGCGAGACCTGGAGAAGGAGAAGCGACAGTTCCAGCTCAAGTTGGAGAAGAGCCAGTCAGACTCCAGGACGCGGACCAGCACCATTGAGGGGGACCTGGATGCATCGAATGCTGAGGTAAGTCAGTGGTGACTGTTGACAGGAACAGAAACCAGCGGAACAGAAACCAGTAAAAATGATCGATGCTTTCAATCCTAGTAGAATCTTTCTCAAAGATTTTGCCAGAATCAAAACATCAGGCCCTCTAACTTATTATTTGTATATTTTATATCATTGTTGCCAGTAAACTGTTGAAGCATTTTTTTTCATTTTACATTTCTGAAAGCATGAGGGGATTGCACTGTCAGAGTTGTTTGATTTTGGGGTTCAGTTTGTTGATCCTGCTGATGTTTTGAAGGACTGTTACTTCTGAAAAAGAAAATATGGTCTTGACAAGCAGAAACCAGTGTTCCGTGGTATCCAAACCAAAACCAGCCAAGTCAAATAGAGATTTGACTGGTGCACAGGACAGGCAGTCAGATGGCTAGATGCAAGCTAATAGCTCAGTGCTGTGTCTCAACTCAGTGGAAGAGTTTGTAACATTGCACTGGAATTTTGGAATATTTGTCATCAGCAGTTATAGATGGTTTTGTGGCAGGAGAAGGGCAAAACAGAAGTTTTATAAAATAGTTACTGCTTCAAAGAAAAATGTAGATTTTGTATGTTGCCTTGAACTGTATATTTCTAGCCTGAATAAGTTTACTAAAATGAAGCTGTGGTTGGAATTAGTTATTGCTTTGATGCAGAGTGTAAATAGAACACAATATTGGCAGGCTTGCAGCTGTCATGTTTTGCTCAGAAGCACAGGAATTCTTCAGATTTTTAGCTGTTTTGCACTTGTTTTGATGCCTTGTGTTTCCACTGCCTTTGGCCTTTCACCATTCAGATTTTATGTGGATAGTGTTTAAACTTCTTGTCTTCTGTATTTCAGTTGGTTGCTTACAAGGATGAGAACATGGCACTCAAACAGGACTTGGAGAATCTCCGGGACGCTGTCAAAAGTAGCTCACCAGAAGATGATATCTTGAAGGTGCTGACCAGCCAGGTGGCGGCGTTGGGTGATGAGAACCACAAACATAGACAGGAGATACTCAGGTGTGTAGAGCGCCCTCTTTCATTCATGCACGGAGCCTGTAGTTGGTACCTCATATCGGATGTTTCCCCATGTTTCTATTCTGCAGTGTACACTATGACAAAAAAAATCATTTTATGAAAACAGAAGTTGCAAAAGAGGCTAAGAATAGAAAGTTTTGAGGTTGACAGATTCATGGAATGAAATAATAGTGCTGAACTTTCAGTTTTGATTATGAATCTAGTTTGCATTTCTGTTGTGTATTAACAGATTGTTATAAGAGATCAGGAATGGTTTTCACAGCTTGGCTCTGAAGGCCTCCCTCTCTGTGTTTGCCCACAATACATGAAACTAATCTTCTTTATGTATATTGCCATCCTGAATTACTTAGTTATTCAGCAGTCTTGTTATATGTAATGTCATAAACATATGCATTTTTTAATTTTGGATTTTTGCCCTACCCGATCTGTATTACAACACTGTATACTCGGTATTTGCCCCCGAAGGCTTGTGAAAAAACCACAAGCGTACTCGGGTGGGACTCGAACCCACGGCCTCAAGCTTACTAGTGCAGACGTCTTAACCACTCAACCACCGAGGTTGCCAGTGTCGGCTGGCTGGTTCAAGTCAGATGTAGCAGCAGGTACGGCGAACAATTATTTCCAAGGGCAGGGCAAAAATCCGAAATTAATTAACATCTCCCCAGTGCAAAGCCATGCTTAGAAATCTGCATTATTTGTGTATGGTTGTCATCGGTTGTTGCCGGATATTTTGCTTTACCTCAATCCCATCCTTTAGGTTACAAAGTAAATGTTTGTGTCTCACTTGATGTGTGTAAATGCCTCCATTTACTTTTTTCTTTTGATAAAAACAAATTGTACTTATTTCTGCTGACCGTCAAACTTGTTGGATGAATGTACATATTGGTGAATGGTAGAAAATTTGAAAAAGATGAAAAACTAAAGTCTCAAAATCACTGTAATGTGAAGGCATATACCTTATAAAAGATGTCCTTATAAAATATTATAAGGACATCTGATTGGGTGACTGTCATGAATTATCCTGCAGGTTAAAGACAGAACTGACCAATCAGCAACGCCGATGGGAGAACCGATACAATGGGGAGGATTCTCCCGATGGTGGTGTCAGCAAGGAGAAAGAACATTTCATCGAGGAAGAGATTACTTCGCTCAAGGATGACGGAAACATAGAAGTGGCCTACAAATCTCTGAAGATGACCAACCAGTAAGTACAACTCGCCCATGTGATTTAGCACAGGATTAAAATCAGCATTGAGACATACAGGGAATTCTTTCTTCTGCTCGGGCTTAGTTTATAGCCCATTTGGGCTCTGTGTTCAGATATCCCTGATTGGTAAAATAAGAAAACATCCTTGTCATTGCGAGACATTGCCCGGTATGCAGTAGTTCCTCCATGTGTACTCAGGCAATAGTACATGGAAACCAGTTAGATCAATAACAGGTCCAATTAGTTTCTAGAGAGACTCAGAATTTGTCTGTCTCACTTTGCTCCCATTAACTGAATATGTGCCTTCAATGATATACATGTACATCAACTCCCTCATGTTAACAAATGGCAAGTGCATGTGAACCAGTGATATCAAAGTACCCTACAGTTGTTTTTATTTTCTATGAAAGTAAATCTAAGAATGCAATGGAAAGAGCGCCCCAGTTTGTCCATGTATGGAATTCAAAGTTACATGTACATTCGTTTTTAAAGTTAAGGTGACTCATTTAGCCTTCCATTTAGCCTTTTTGGGGGGTGGGGTATTAAAGAGGTGTTTTCCTTTGCGTTTTTGCATGGTATATTTGCACATACGAAGCCCAACGTGGTTCCCTTTCCAACTAACGTAGCTGCAGATAGTTTACTGTAGATGTAACAACTTCACCAGATTGGCCAAACCACGCTTCAGTTGTTGTGCAGGATTACCCGTGTGACTGATTGGATTGGATGTAATAATACGCTTACTTAACAATACGTTTGTTTTATGCACCTCCATATATGTCATTACATGTGTACCCTACATGCCCTGCTGGGTTGTACTAGTGTAGAATGATGGGTGTTGAGTTTGTTGTCACTTGTGTGGTTTGTAGAAGCGGCGTGTAAAAAATGACAACCTCTGAAAGAGCTTGTGCTGCCGTGTGTGCCCTGCTTGCTGACAAACAGATTTTGTCGTGGTCTTTTATATTTACCGGTGTTATATGTTCGTTTTGATCTGCGTTGGCTCCGGTGGCGTAACTGGGAAACATTTTGCAGGGGGAGGAGAAACTTGGGGAGGGGTCTCATTTCTGGAGGGGGCAAGCAGTGGGTTCAGTCATAGATGAAACACTGACCAAGATGGGCTATCACAAGATTCTTTCCTTCGCCGATTTCGGGGGCAGGGACAAAGGACTCAAGCGGGGACCCATGTCCCCCATGCTCCCCTTAGTTATGCCACTGGTTGGCCCAGCAGGTGACAGCTGTTCCTGCCATTTCTAATGGTATAGGGAAGAAATGCCAACTCTGTTCCTGAAACTTCAGATTATTTTTCAATTGCCAACAAGATCAGAAGCATTACGTTTGACACTGATATTCATAATTTGCGAAGTTGGGACACAGTCTCCTGTTTTTAATAGAATGCTGCGTCCTTAGGACTCTGTCTGTTTCAAGTGAGAGGAGAGAGGGCTGGTCCTTGGGTGGGAACTCATTGTTTGTATGTGCAGGTTTATGGGTGTTTGGCACTACACAACCAATTTATGTTATGTTGGGACGTAAAAAGTTGAAATACTTCCCACTAGATTGTCTTTTCTTCGCAGTTCATGGAATGGGTTTTCTCTCGAGCGGGCAAAATAGAAAAACCAATAAATCAACCCGCAATATCTGTCATTGGTCAGTCAGCCTGGACAATCAATGTCCAACATTTGTGCCAAAGATTACAGCATCAGTTCAACCTGGAACACAACCCCCTCTCGACTAATATCCAAAGTGAGGCCTGTCTTCATACATGTATACCTATCAACATTTTAGTTATTGATTTCACTTTTTCTTCAAAGTTGTTTGTATTGGTAGTGTCATTTCATGGGAGATTTGTTCTGGATTCATTCTTAGCTTACATGTACATTGTTCCTGAGTGAGTGTTCTTTTTTACATGCAGTCCTCGTTTTTTGTACCAGCTCTTGTTTCCTGAGAGTAATGTACTGAAAATTAATGGTTTACACAGACTAGGGTATGCTGGCATTGTGTTTTGCCGTGTGTTGATCACATTGTGACCCAACCTAAGAAAGTCAGCCACAAGGTGCTAGAGCTACTTCAGAAGTGGAAGCAGTTAAAAGATTCTTGCACAAAGTAAATGAAGGATTGCTCCAACTTGTTCAGCCACATACATGTAATGCCCATTTTTATGGAGACACCAAATCGGTGATATCTCAAAATAAATAGCTCAGTCTCTTCTTCTTTAATATTGCAAACTTCACTAAAAATTAGCTGAAAATGTGGCCTTCAGACTCATTTGGTGAGATCGGGTCACATATTGTGGAGGTCAAGATGAAGCCAGAATTTGACAAGAAGTCCAGATTTGAGAGAAAAGGCCTTGCTTTCAACCTCAGTATGTTCTTTGTGTTGCCTGGCCCCAGGCCTTATAATTGAATATGTTTTAACCTGCAAGCAATTGTGAATCTGCTCTGGTTCTCTAGTGGAAGGTTGCATATAGCGCCCTCAGTAGTGAGTGCATTGAGCATATAGCCAGTTACCCCAGGCTCACTTTTAATCAATGTAGTTGCCCCAAAACAATTAATTACTCCCCTGTTAACTCCTCCACATTAATGAAGTGTGGGTGTTCAGAGTAAAATCTAACCCTAACAATAATTAATCTGCCATTACATGAAGGATTAAGGATTGTTACGGGTAACATTAGACATCGGACACATGCACGTGCACTGTAGAGGTAACCGCTGTTAATATTGGTTAACATCAGGTGGCTAACAATATGAGATTTGACTGAAACTGCTTGCCAGTTGCTCGTGCTGCAAAATGATATTGATGAATATCTAAGTCTCAGTTATCATTTTGGACATGAGTATGGCAGTACAAATGTTGGACCACGAAGTAATTAAAAAGGATCAACAGTGACTCTGGTTTGTAAAACTACATTTACTGTCAAAAATACTAAGAAAAAAGGTCATTAGTAGGTGTGTTCCAGTGAATAAGCATTGATATTAATTTCAAAGACTGGAGAAAATTAAGCCAAGAACTAAACTTACACCTTCAGTCAGTGAGAAGTCAGATGGTAGAGCGATAAAGATGCTTGTAAGCCAAAGCAGAAAGGGCGAGGTTTGATTTTTGAGAAGTGCATAAAGTGATTTGTTGTAAACCACAAGCACTAGGCATGCAGCATTAAAAACAAGCAGTCAGTCATAATTACTCATGTTGGTTACTAAATAATTTTAATTGTTTTTTTGAAAAGTGAGTCTGTATAAGAGAAAGATTCCTACTTTTACAGAGTAATTTCCCTTGATTTCCCATGTTGATTTTTTTTTTTTCAGTTCCATTTACATGCTCTGTATATTTCACACCAGATCCAACCAATCACAAGCTTGCATGTCAAACACTCAGACCCCTTTCCACCCATCCAGAGACCATACCCTTGTCCAATTGTTGACCCACGGTTCTTGTTATTATTTTTCTTCCCCTCCCTTTTTTTCCTTTCCCTCCTCTTGTTCTTTGTTGCCGACCATTCTGTATAATCTCCACCTCCTCCCAGTCTGTTTGCTGCCCTCAATGCCAGCCAGACTAGCTTGCGCGACACAGTCTCAAAGTACGGCAGTCTGGCCGAAAATCACAATGACCTGCTGGTAGGCAAAATGTGAGTAAAATCCACCCCTCTCCCTTCCGAATGCCTGTCTGGTTTTCTATAGTTCTTTTAATGCATCAAGAATGTGGTAGGGGTTATTTCTTATGTACAGTTCTTAGTCCAGTCGCTGAATGTGCGTAGTTTTGGGTGTCATTCATAAAATTGTAGATTGAAAAGCACAGCATCATTTCATTCATAGTCACAACATTTTCTGATTTGTACGGGAAGAATTAATGAGTTCAACTGTGGATTTCCTCTGATAGCATAGTCACAGAATTTGTTTATTTCCACTTGGTGTATTTCTATTCTAGAGATGGGAAAGCTTAATCACATCAAAATAACCATCAAAAATCAGTGGCTTGGAATGTCATTACCCCGACAGTTCTGTACTTGTTGATACATGAAAGTTCTTTTATCTAGAACTGTGCTTTCAGCCCAAATATTCACCCAAATTGTTGACGGGCTAGATCTGACATCTGTAGCCATGAACTTTCATGTATGGGACGTGATTGTGTAATGGCATTCCTGATTATCCCAGGTTTGCTCGCACGTTGCTTCAACCACGCATTTAGCACGACGAATTAACATCTTCACTAATCATGCATCTTGGCTTCGTCACTTACCAAATAATTGGTCAAAGTGTGAATGAGCAGCTGTCAAACATGTAGGATACTAAAGTATTTTTACAGCATCTTCTCAAAACTCCTCTTCATTTTAGAATCAGTCACAAGTAAATGGAATCCAATTTACAAGTTTTACGTTGTGTTTGCCCAACTTTTCTGTACCTTCCTCTTTTGTTGTTAAGCCCCACCCCTGTTCATTTTTTTTTATCCAGAACCACTCCTCACTTTGTGAGTTATCTCAAGGCTAATCACCTGAATCTTGGTCTGATAATGTTCTATCTTGAGGCAAAACATTTGCTGTCTTCTTAGATTTCTGTAATTACTAATAATTTGAATGATTAAGTACTTTGAATATTATTTGAATAATTATTACTTCCTGAAATGAAAACGTGCTGTTCATTGCAACTAATATTAGTTTTAATCAACTGGTCTTTGTGGTCCTAATTGGGTCGTACATTTCTGCATGATAAATGCATGAAAAGTGACAAAGGATCGAGGTACTTCTCGTTTTGCCTTGGAGATTTTGTGCATTAAGAATTTCATTTTTCCACAGTTCATGTGTAGTGGAATATATATATAGACTGTAGTTTTGTCTCGGATCATTTGCATACATTTGCATATCACTCGCATGTCAGGCCACAGGTTCCCTGCTTGCCATACTAGTGCTTTTTTTTCAATCGTTTCATTAAACATGTAAATGTTTCATTGTCAATTATGCAGATGACATTTAGTATTCATAACAGTAGCTAGGCTGACTGACCAAAGATAGGTGCTTGGACTAAACACAAGGCATGCTGCATTCCTACTGAGCAAGATTTCCCAGCCCCTTGTATCTTGACTCTGCATTTTGCTTTCAATTCCTCTGAATTAACACTTTTCCCCTTTTGTCAGAACTTACGAACGTATATATGTACATCTAGTGTACATGAACATACATGTAGGACCTTTTGAAACATGCCTATAGGAGGTTAATGGATGTTTTAATCCGTACCATAATAGCTGCATGATTTGCTGCATGTTTTGAAAGGGATAATTCTAATTACTTTTGGTTTTAATTATTTGTGACCACATTCAAAACTACCTTTCAAAAGACCTAGATGTTTGATCGTTCCAACTTTTTAAGATATGTACACGTATCTGTTTCATGTGTAGGTAATATGTATTGGTGTGTTATTTGTTCATACTGGATGTAGATATGATCCAAAATTGCAAATGCAAAGAGTTATTGGTTTACTGTTTCAACAGGTCAGAGTTTGAAATGGTATCAAATCTGAAAGAATTATCATATGCCAGTTTTTCTTGTGTTTAAAATTCTGAAAACTTCTGTCAGTCACTAGCACTCGATGTTCAGATCTAAACCACATTTATTTCAAAAGCTCTGAAATATTGGCATACTTTTCTACATCGTTTACTGGCTTGATCAGAATAATACCAAAGGAAGATACAAGCACGAACTTAAGGTATGATTTCAGGATTTTGGTACAGGGCATGCCCGGTCATTTCTACAGAATGTCTCCTGTACTGGGTACGTGATTGATCCTCAAATTACAAGGTTTTTTTTTTTGGCTTTTGCCATTTTTTAGGTTAAGTGTACCAAGCGCTTCAGAAACGAGAAAATCTGAGTATGTATTTTGAGACAAAGGAGGCATTGTAGTCCATGTGCACCTCAGCACCACATCAATAATTTGTATTCATAAATACCTCAGACAGTCTCCCCATTCAACAACATGCAACTTGATCGTGTATTAACATTTGATAATGTCCACTGAGAAGTGATAGTGCTCGCTGCGTATATCACGCGCTGGCACCTGGATACAAGACAGTTTATTCGATTCTGATTGGTCAAGGGTCTGTCAGCACATGGCTTGCCACGCGCGTGCCAAGTCCATATAAGGAGATCCTATTGGACAACTGGCACAAGGAATATACCATAAAATGGACGGGGGTGTTCAGGAAAAAGAAAGTAAAACTCTAGAACAAAATTGTTGGAAATCCATCATACTTGTTATATTGACTTCTTCTGACTCTCTGAATAAAAAAGGTATTTATGAATGGGAATAAATATGTGCTTCGCTGGTCTTAAACTAACATGTAAGACCAGCTCAGGAGAATGGACACCAAAAATGCCCAAACCGGCTTGGACATTACTGTAGTAGTGTAGTTGTGTCCATTCTCCTGAGCTGGTCTTAAATGCACATTTAAGACCGGCCAAGCACATATTTATTCCCTTATTAATTAACATGACATCACTAAAATAAACAGTTAAAGCTGCATACTACCTGTGATCTTAACCACTTGCTGCTGGGTGCTTTTAAAAATGCAGTGCACATATATGGGAGATTTTCAATTTTCAAAATTTGTCAAAAATTTGTCCTTTCATTGAATGGATGTTTACATCCACACGAATGACTGTTTGGTGGCTACTCTAAGCTGACAAGGCAACCTTCATTACTCCTGAGTATTTCAGCCAGGCCTGCCGCCCTGTAAAGAGAGCCCAGAATTGTGAGGTGTTGCGTAATTTCTTGTGTCCCCAGTGAATGCGAGTGGCGTCTTTTCGAACGCGGCCGGATTAGCATGCAGTGGTGCTGTGTCTCTCATCATTGGGGCCCTGGAGCACTTTTGTCCTCGGTGCTAATCCACGGACACGCTATGCCCAAAACAGTGGTATACTGTTTAAAAACAGTGACGGATTACCTTCGAAAAATGCAAGCCAAAACAATGGCAATTCCCAGCAGCAGGTCTTTTGGTCCAAGTACTGTCTTTTGTCACACGGCCTAGCTCTTTTGTTCGATTTCGGGTACCCACGCTCTGCATATAAACCCGTGGTGCTCGAAAAGGGGTTCCCCTGCAGCAAGTGGTTAACAATGTTGAAACACTGATATGTATCTCATGAAATGATTGACTTCATAATGATAATAACACCATAGATTAAGCTTACATACTTGTAACACTGGTCACAATGATAAAATCACTTACAATTATTAATCTTAAATTCCACAGATTTGGACATTGAAATTTGATAGCTGAGAACAGTTCTAGTCATTTTATTAATTGTATTCAGCTCTGGAAACCAATCAAATAAGTTTTTTCTATTTCTGAAAATAAGGAATGAATGTGTTCTTTTTTTCAGTGAAAGTTTTTACAGACATTCTGCAGAAACTTTATAAGATATTGTAATAGACTATTCAGTTCTTTAAACAAAGAAAGTTCACAGAATACCATTTAACAAATCCAGGAAAACCTGTTTTAGGAATCCACATCTTTGAGTGGCTGTCTGAGGAATCTTTCTAGGAGATTGTCCGAGAGAATCCCTATCCTCTCTAATCATGACCCATTGAGGGTGCAATTTCCCTTTGATAACCTCAACAGGACGGGAATGCAATGGGAAAATGGTTTGGCAGGATCCTGACACATTATTTGAGAAAACCAGGAAACTGCTATAGGAGTTTTAGGTCTACATGTAGGCATATACTTGCTTGGATGAAAGCTTTTAGTGGCTTCATTTTCCATTCTCCTTCGTTCCTAAACTAACTCAGGTGTTAACCTTTCCAATTTTCATCCGTGCCATGTCATTCTTTACTTGTGATTTAACATCTTTAACAGGCTCAATTCTACCCGAGCTGCTCAACAGAAAAAATGTCTTCAGCAAAATTATATGCTTAGCGTGAATATGCAGGGCACCAATCATTAACAGTTTAGCCCGTACATTGCATGTTTTGGCTGGTAAGCTGTTTTTGCTGAGCATTTTTTTTGTGGTTCTTAGCAGCTTCCTGAATTGGGCACTGTTGGTTCATGGTGTGCCTAATGAAAATTATGTCTGTTAACCACGTCATACTAAATGGTACCGTAGATTTGCCAAAAGTGGTCCAATTTCTGAAAGTTTGTTTTCCTTAGAATGGTGTCTTATGATGCCACGGGATCTGTCAGAAATGGTGGCACAGGAGGGGATGTTTCTCTAGCCAAATCTTCATATTGTAAAAGTGACAACGTAATTCTCCAGGGGAAGTGTCTTCTTGAAACTCATCCTTTGGTCTGGATGTCTCATGTCTCACTTCATTTATGTGGAACTCCACAGATATTTTCAGTGGGCAATCAGCCGTTGGAGTTCTTGTGGAACCAAACATTAAGCAAAAGTCTTCTTGGCTGGCTGTTAGACTTGGTTTGATTTTGTTGGGACTTCTTATCAGCAAGATTGTCAGATAAAGGGATCATTAACATTTAGTGTGTTTCTTGTAGTCTTTTAATCCTCTCTGCATGGTTTGTTAACATGTAGCCTGCACAGTACTTAGTTTGCACAGACTCATACTTAGTTCTGCACTCGCTCATAAGCACAAACTAGTGAAAATGTTCACAGTACCATTTTTGTTTGTGACTACAATTTGTAAGTCTGGGAGATTTTCATATAAAGTGGCACTGACGCACACCTGCATTTTATTCATTAATCTGAGCATAAATGCATGTGTTTTGCCAATGCTGAAAAAAAAAATTGAATGACAGCTGAAACATATCGGTGTCCTATGCATTGTTTTTAATTTTTTCTGGCTTCACGTTTTGCCCTCAGAATTTTAGAGAAAGAAATTCAGGCGTTGAAGAAGAACCACGAGGTTGAGATTAAGCAGTTGAAAGAAGCTTTGGAGAGTCTGAAGAAGGATAATGATAGACAGCAAGAAATCATCGGACAGGTTGGGTGGTTTTTAGTTTCCGAACTCTAAAGAAATTTTCCAGTCCACAAAAATGATTCCGAATGCTGAAAATAAATTATGTAGTCAGTTTTAGGAATTGAAACACTTGTATGTAACCAAATTTTTCTCAGTGTTATGAAATCATACTTGATAATTTTCCCACAGATGATTTTTCTAGTTTCCACGTGGAACTTATAATCTCTGATCATTGCAAGTTCTACATGTACATTGGAAGACTTTGCTTAGATTGAGCTACACGTAGGATTGTACTCCAACTTTGATTTTTCTACATGTATATCAGGGGATGGGGGTATTAGTGCAGAGGGAAGTTTGTAGGTGTCCAAAAACAAAGCTATATAGCAGATGTGACACATTCAAGTTTTGATTGTTTTCGGAACGCCTGTCTTGTGGGCTTAATTTCCATGGTTTGGTCTCTTTTGTGGAAGACAACTCCCAGCTGGATTCTCAGTTTTTGGTCTTGCTAGTCCAAGCAGCATGCCTTAGCATTAGGGTTGATGCACATTGTAAATCCATTCTTACATCTTATTCCGCAGAGTCTTAAGATGACACCAGAGGCTCGTATCAACCAGACAGTCCAGCATGAGATATCGAGGCTCACTAATGAAAACCTGGTAAGTGAAGGTAGTATTGTGGTTCGCGCATGTCCTTATTTTGTCTAGGACGCCATTTTTATCTTCTGGAGGACTTTATTGTGCCCATCTTATTCTTTCAGGTTTTTTCTTATTTTTTTACTGAAACTGCTCAAACAGAAGTTGATTTGACCTGACATCTAAAAATCAGTCTATCGTGCATGTTGCTCTTGGGTTCATATGATTTAGACCTTTAGACTCATAGGTAATGTATCATTCGTCATTTGTTTTCATGTAGGATCTTCTGGAGCAGAATGAGTATCTTGAGAAGCAGGTGAGGAAACTCAAGAAACAACTCAAGGTGGCATACAGGAGAGTTACCAGCACCTTAGAGTCATCAGGTAGGGGCTCTTGTTCTCTTACGTCAGAGAACTTTAATGTATTGCATTCCAGTTAAGTCATGTTTCCAATGCTCTCGACTTTCATCACTTTATCATTTAAGTGCCACTCAGGCCACTTGGTTTGTAAGTGGTGAAGTTGACATTGTTTTGTTAAGTTGTGGATTCAGAGTTCCGATTAATTAAATTAATACAAATAATCCTCAGTCAATCATTCACCAGTCAATCATTTCTAGTCCAATCAAAACTGTTTCAATAAACATTAGCATTTATAAAGACATTTGTTATAGTCCTGTGACATTGTCGATGTCCTGTTTACTGTGAAGTGATGCATGACCTGACTTGGATTCGACTGGATTATAATTGGGCAAGGTTTCATTTGAAATTGATGTGTCGTGAGCAAGAGAAATGCAAGGTGGTTGTAGCAGGGAAAAAAATAACAGCCAAACAGAAAGTTGTCTTACTTGACTGATTTTTAAATTGGTGCCAAATGGAACTAGTCCGTCAACTTCATGTATGTAAATCAAAACATTATCTTAACCCTAACTGCCTAGTATCCATCAAACTCCAACAGCAGGTTTTGCTGAGTTTGGGCAGGTTTGGCACCATACCCGATGAACTTCTTGTTGAATTTTGTTGGACTTGGTATCAAAAGCCCAGGGTGATGGTGTTGGATTTTGTGTGAGTTTGGACACGCACGGGTCACTGTGTGCGGTGTCTGGCTTGCTGTACCAAGTGTTGGACTATGCTTGATTTTGTCAAGTTTGGCACTGTTCAGTGCAAGTCATCCTATACTGCATAGACCCATCCATACCATGTCACTCAAACTCCAACAGAGGTATACTGTTGGAGTTTATCAGGTATGGTACAGTGACTTGCTTGTAGTAAACAGGCACGTACACATGTCTGTTGAGGTTTGTTGGGTCCAGTATGCTCCCCAGTGCAAGAGGGGGGTTAGGGTCAAAGAAAGAAAGAAATTCACTGACCTCTACTTTGCCATTCAACAACCTTCTCTACAATTAATACCATTCCATATTCCCACCACAGCCACACCAACATCTCTGGGCGAAACGCCGGCTGCATCACACCTCTCGGCACCAGCCAACATCAGTGACACGACTCACATCGGGCCGGCCAACGTGAGGACAAAAGAACGAGAGATCCAGGGCATGCTGGATTACAGACAGGAAGATGACACCAAGATCATTAAAACGATTATCATAGGTTAGTAAATTGAATATGTGTCTAATGATGGCACCGTGTACTTGCTGGGGCCAGTGAACGACACAGCAAAGATGTACATCTAGCCCTAGATCCAAAATTTGGTCTCAACCTTACCTCCCTTGACTACTTCCCTTTGCCTTTTAAGCTGTTTTTTTTTAATTCCACTCACACCCCTGCTACAAGACCATTGCTACATGCAGGCCGATTGCAAACTGAGAGCAAATGCAAAGAATTTTTGAAATTTCTTTCTTTACTTAGACTTCCAACCCAAGACTGCAGAGAATCTGTTACCAGGGTTACCAGCCTATGTCATCTTCATGTGTATACGGCACGCTGATGATATCAACGATGATCGCAAAGTCAAAGCGCTGCTTACAGGTGTCATCAATGGAATCAAGAAAACTGTGAAAGTAAGTCGGAAAAAATTGCTTCATTTACCGAGGATTTTTTGATCAACCACTGAAAACTCTTTGCTTGTGTCCAAAAATTGATATTCAGCTTTAATTGTATTTTTCAAAGCCATGGTTTATTAAAAAATTAATTACATTAGGAGGGAACTTGTCATCATGTTTTTTGGGTCAAATGTAATATTTGTATCCACAGTTTCCACACCTCTGTCATAATTCAAATGAATCTTTATCATAACCATTGGTGTTTCCATCCTTTCACAGAAACACTTTGAGGACTTTGAGTATGTGTCTTTCTGGCTGACCAACACGATTCGTTTGATGCATACACTCAAGCAATACAGCGGTGAAGAGGTAAGATTAAGAAAGTGTTTCAGTTATGCCAGGCTTCAAATCTAAGGTCAGAACAGTGACAGTGTGTAGTGCAAATCCTAGTTGTAGACAAAAGAAATGGCCATGTTCCTGGCTGGATTGAAGTCGAGACCCGGTTCAAATGTAATGTGTAATTCTGTGTTCCAAAGCTGCTTGTAACTGAGCAAAACAAATCCAGATTAGTGAAAGCCATTAATCTTTTGCGTGCTGGAGCCAGGGTTCAAATTCAGTAGAGACAAATTTGAGCTGGACTTTCAAGCCTAGACTTGAGGGCACAATTTGACAGGCAACAATTACTACTTAACGTTCATGTTCTTTAAATCTTCATGCCAACTTGCCTAATCTGACAGCTGTGATGTAGCTTGAGTACTTTTCAGTAGAACTGAATTATTAGACCAAAGTAATCTGATGAATGAGATTTTCGCATTTGTGCTGTGTTCTGTGGAGAAGGTCAGTTCTTTTCTGGAACATGTAATATTGTGTTGGCTATGCATGCATCACTTAAGCCGGCTGTGGTAACCCACGTTTTGGTGAAATTGTCGTCCCTAGAACTTCTGCAATCAGAATACACGTCGGCAGAATGATCACTGTTTACGGAACTTTGATCTGTCGGAGTACCGTCAAGTCATGAATGACCTGGGAGTTCACATCTACCAGATGCTGGTTCACATCATTGAGAACAAGCTTTTGCCAATGATTGGTGAGTCTGATCAAGAGGGACTACAGATGTCAGTTTTCTTGTTTGAGATTCATAGCATCAGGTTCCTGTAGACACTGCGATAGCTCTTGTTACCATCTAAACAAATGTACAAACTCTTTGTTCTTGTAGATTCATGGTTGCACAAAAGCTTGGGCTGTTACCTTGACCAGGGGACCATTTTTAGGTTAGGAATGTCAAGACCAAATTTTCAGGACAAGTAATTTACCCCTGTAAATGCTTTTGGTCCCAGCAACATCTGTGTTTCAATATGTGTGTAGTTACTCTAACATCAACATATAACAGTCTTGAGAGAGGGGGATTTTGACGCTTTTGCTGTGGGTTTGACTATTTAGTTGTTTTTTAAGACTTTCTTGCAATGTATTTTGAGATTCAGACATGAACTTTTAGGTAATGAACGTTACTCACGTACGACACTTTTTCAAGATAAAGTATAGTAGAAGCCTTTCTATAACAGTAATCTGTAATATTTTTGAAATTAACTTTATGCACTGCTCAGGTCCAGCCGTACTACGGAGTAAGAGTATGTAATGCAATAAAGTCTTTCTTTCTCGGCTTCAAACACTCTCCTTCCCAGTCCCTGACTTGTGGTTTCAAAACAGCCAATCTTGCGTACTTCAGTCTTTTTCCCTCCCTGGTATAATGTAATTTGCCCCTTTCACAGCAAATGCGCCGGAAGTTTGCATGGGGAAAAACAGTTGATGAAACTCTTGACTAGCTTTTTTCTTGGGCAAAGCTCTTTTATCAATGTGAGCCCCCTTTTAATACCCTCCCCTAACTTTAACCCTGTTCACCCCCCCTCGCATTGTTGCAGGGAGAACTCCCAATAATTAAGTTTATTAAAAGTAAGATTTTATGAACTTGGTTGAATTTGATCTGTCAGAATATCTGGCTACTGTTGAGAGTAATGTCAATCTTGTGGCATATTGATGGCTTTTTGTGGGGAGGGGGTAAATTACAAAGTATAAATCTTCTTGAAAAGAATTTGGAATAGTCAAAGATGTGTTTTTCTTTAGATTGTTTGTAAAGGATTCATACGGGTACACCAAACATTTGACAATCAGTATTGGTAATTTTGCAATTTTGCATAGTCAATTTTGAATTTTAACAGTCGGTCCAAGCTCACTGAGAAACAACTTCGGTTATTTTCATTTCTTCAGTCCCTGCTATGCTTGAAAGTGACAGTGCTGGACTTACAACAAAACCCTCAGGTTTGAGAGGTCGGAGCGCTAGTATGTCAGCCGATTATGATGGACAGAAAATATCAATAGACTCGTTAATTAAACAGGTAGGTCAGCTTCTGAACCGCGGTACCAAACTTGTAAATGCAATCTCTGAATTGTGAAGACTGAAAAGAATATTTTATTGGGGATGTGTTATATGCCATTTACCAGGATGGACTGCTTATCAATGGAGTTTTGTTTCCATGGATATTGTCTGAAAGCAAGTGTGATTACATGTAATTGGAATAAAATGTTGTACGTTGTGAAAAAGAAGTTTCCCCGTTTGGAGCAATCTTTTCATTAGGAAGCTTACCATTTAGTTAAAGATACCAGCCAACTGGTTCTCTGACTGGGTGCAATCTCTAGACCTATTGCAATTTGTGTCAAAGTAATTCCTCAGACATCTTTGGTTAATCTTCCTTCATGGGAAATTTCTCATCTTCTCACCACGTATTCATCCAATGTTGAATTCCTCTCTCTTTGCCACAGCTCACCACGTTCCTAACAGTCATGAACAATCACGGCACAGATCCTGAGGTGGTCAAGCAGGCTATCAAGCAGGTAGGAACAGAAAATGCCACTTGCTTTCACAGAATTTCTATAAAACAGCCAGTTTGTACTTCATGAGAATACCAACCTGAAGTGAATTTTGATGTCACAAAGCTTTTGAAGCCAAAATACAAACCGATTTGAAGGCTGTTCAGCTTTGGCAATTAACAGCACAACCTCTTTTACCGTTTCATCACAAGTTTGAGTTTGTGTACTCATTCAGTTGAGGTGTTCGCTGGCCTTAAAGATGCTTAAAATGGCATGCTGGGATTTGTTTAATTTCATCAAGTTTATTTCCAAAAGGAATTGGAACGAATTGGTTCCTTTGAACCATTCATTTTTGAGAACCTAGTTCTTGATATTTTCTTTGCTTTTTAATATAATCTGGGAAAACTAATTTGAAATCTTGTTTATCCTTTTCATACAGTACTTAAACGCAAATTGACAAATTTATATATACATATTTGTTATTTATATTGTTACCACAGTCTTTCTACTTAATAACTGCCAGTACTATCAACAACATACTACTCAGAAAGGACATGTGTCATTGGTCCAAGGGTGTTCAGATCAGGTAAGTGGCTTGTGACTAGACCCACCCCCTCCACACCCAGCCGAAAACTCCCACCTAGCCTGACACATCCCCCCGCCCCAAACACTGCTATGACTACAAAATTTCTGAGCCTTTTTAGAGATATGAGTTACGTTCTTCATGGAGGTCATCCTTGCTCCGTGTAAGATATTTGTCATTTTTTAGAGAAACTTGCCATGATACACAATTTGATCATGACAACACTGGTTGAAACCTACAAACTGTGTGAATCATTCCAATCACCATAGCAGACATTGTGTAGCTCTTCTGGTCTTTTGTTTTGTGCTGAAAATCTTTGACTTCATGCTTTGTTTAATTTGATTTTGTTTTTTAGTTTTGATCTGAATAATAGTAGTTTTTATTTAACGAGAAATGGAAATATGAAATGAATTTAACGTCATGTAACACCCATGGAGAAATGTGCATAACAATTTAAATGTATTGAGCTTTAAAACGGGGACAGTGGAAGCACTTGCTGTCAACATCAAGAAAAAGATGTTATGTTGCATGATGGAAAACATTATTATATGTGGAATATACGTTGTACAAAAAGATCTGAGGTGATTTCGAGTCATGATAGTTGGAACAAATCCTAGTACAACTGACTGTTGGGTGTGATGCTCGGCGTAGAAGACCTGACAGTGTTCTTTCATGGTATTCTCTGGAAAGATACAACATGAGCGAATTGGAGGAATGGCTACGAAGCAGCAAACTGTTTGATCACCGAATGGAAGAGACCCTGGAACCGTTGGTCCAGATAGCTCAACTGCTTCAGGTCAAGAAGCGAACTGACGATGACGTCACGCTGATTTGTGAGACATGCACGAAGCTTACCACAACACAGGTACAGATTGGCGTTCTTCGCTGGTTAGACAAAAACTGAAATATGACACAGGATTGGCTACCCCTGGGATATGGACAACTGTTCGAAGTTTCTTTAGAAATTATCTAGACTAATGTGATAATCGGAATTAGAGGCCTCTGCTACTCATGGACAGGTCACATGTACTCGTTAAATAATTTTTCAGCCACTGTGACCTGCCAACTTTCATATGCACCTCAAGTTAAAGAATGCAAGGCTGAGTTGGTTCTACCTCAACGATTGCATCTTTTGAAAGTAATCTAAGAACCAACAAACTGTTTGTCAGTTTTGCCTCTCAGTGATACACACTAATCTTCTCCTTGTTCTTTTCCACAGGTGGTGAAAATTCTGAATCTGTACACGCCTGACGAGTATGAAAAGAAGACAGAAGTGTCGTTCATCCGAAAGGTTCAGAGCAAGCTGGTAGGAAGGATGGACCCTAAGAAAGATGGACAACTCTTGATTGACACCAAGTACACGTTCCCTGTCACCTTCCCTTACAATCCATCCTCGGTACTACTTAATGAGATCACCATTCCTGACTCTTTCAAATTGGACTGTGTCAAGCGAGTATGAAGGAATTCAGGCTTGTAGTTCACGACATCGTCCATCTTCCACAGTTGCTGTTCTTAGCATTCCGTCACTTTACTGGCCAGCTGAAGTCTCCTTCCTGGGAAAATATGCATGTTTTGGACATTCCTTTAGATTTTTGAATAGCTGTTTTGCCGTCTTTGCTGAAATTCTTAAATCGGTACCCATTTGCAGATAGGATGCATTCATAAACCTCATCCACACAAATACCCATTCACAGATAAGAAGCATTCATGAACTTAATACACGCAAATACATGTATCTTTTGATTGGTCAGTTAGTGAAGTCAGCGCACTCTAGATGCCCAGTTGTTGGTTGCTTCCACCCTGAATGTGATACACTCACAGCTGTATTTAGGGATCATTCCTACCACTGTCTCCATTTCCAACCCCCGCCCCCTTAAAAAAGCAAACTGGATTAAAATGAAAGCCAGATAAAGAGACTTTTTTTTTATCTTGGTTAAGTTGTGGTTGACGTTAAGCCACTAAAGTATCCGTCAGTCGTAACTTGGACTATGCAAGATTGGCATGTTACAACTTACATGGAGAGTTTTAAGTTGACAAAAGGATACAATGCTGCTCAAGAAACCAAGATCGGGCCATCGAAAACTAGATTCATGTAATAAAATAGCTTTCCAAACTTACACCTAAGACCACTCCATGATGGTCACAGAGCAGCTTCAAATGTTCTCACTTATTTGTTCTGTCTCATATAACAAACCCTGGATGTCCCTTGACAAGTTGCAGAATCCTAGCTTGTCTCATACACATTTAGCTCCACGAAGCATTCACAGGTTTTGCACATTGTGTCCTTCAGTCCAGAACACTGAACCATTCCACATCTTGCAAAGTCTAACAGATTTCTGAAGATTTCTCGGGGCCAAGGATGGTAGAGCCCTGTTAATATTGAAAACAAAAAAATAAAGAATGTCTTAGTTCCTCGCAAAAGTGGATTGTGGACTTGAGGTTACTTGTTATGTAATAAGTGAATATGCTAACATTAGGCCGTCTCCACACTTTATGTCTACATGTAAAACACAGTTCATTGTGATAGCACTTGAAAGCAAAAATTATAGCATCACATATCCCCCAAAATGGAATTACTGAAAGTATAAAATGGTGTGCCCATTGAGCTGTAGCCAGGTAGGATTGAAGCTCTTACCAGGTACAGAAAACATTCTTCAAGTTTTCTTGTGGAAGAAGAAAGTTGAAGCAATATATTTATGGCTTCTGGGAAAGTGACAGGAACGTCTTGTCTTGGATGTTTCCATTTTTTGTATTCACATCTTCATTTCTTTTGAGGCTGACAACCTATCAGAGCGTAAAAAATGTAGAAATAGAAATTGAGCCCTTCAAGTTAGTATTCATGAATCTAGTTTAAAATGATAAAAGGAGCGTAAAAGGGCAGAGGGAAAACATGGACAATCTAAGTTGCGTTGGAGCCCTGGAAGACATTCTGTGAAGTTACAGGGAGCCTTGTGCATAATGACAAGTCACAGAGTTGCTGGATATGAATGAATATCACAAATTGGCAATTGAAACTATTGAAAAAGTTGACTTGACGGTATTCTGGTTATTAAGGGGACCATTTCCTCGGGTAGATAATTTCACATAGCATTGAAATTAAAATTATTCCATGTAGGCTTTCATGAAGTAATTTCAGTCATGTGATAAAAAAGGGTGATGTAATTTTTATGATAAGAAATTGAAGTGTTAGAGAAAATGTGACCTGCGCTCTTAGTGCGAGAAATATGTTCAGCATGGAAGAGTCATCCTGTGAACAGTTCCAATTGTTTTGACCTGCTCGGATTGGAGGTGTGGCATTCTGGCTGTTCTTTCTGAGAGATTACTGCAGCTTTTAGTAATAATTGCCTGACACTCGGAGGTTAAGCCACCGAGTATCATATCCTAGTTAATGCCTGTGATGCTTTCATCCCTCGTTTTGAGAGAGTGTGTCACAGCTGACAAGTTTATTTGCACTTGGTGTTTGTGCTATACACTGGTTAGTGTCCCTGTAAATGTACATATTACCTACACTGTATCATGTAATTATTAAGCTGTTTGTGTATACATTTGTCAGATACTATTGCTTTGATTTGTTATTGATATATTTGGTGAATTGCAAGAATTATTTTTTCTACTTATAAGCCAAACCTTTGTTGCACATGAAACTCATTTTTATTGTGGGAGATTAAGTTTATAAAAGCGGTAAATTAATTAGCAAATTTGCTTGGTAAGTAGCAGTAATTTGAGGATAGCTGTGCTAGTAGAAATATATATATGTCTACATTTTTTACCAAAAAATTGGACTTGTGGCTTTGGCAAAACAGTTGAAGGGTAAGCCGTGTCTGAATCAACCAGCTGTGGCTATGAGTATCATACCTGCCTATGGGAACTAGCTGTAGCCGTTAGGCACTGGCACATAACACCCAACAATTCAAAAAAGATGGCACTGGAAAGCTGGTGTCCTCCATTGTCTGTGTGTGAAACCAGGAAACAAGCTCACAGTTGGGGAAGAAAAATGATAAAATCATTTGCGGAAAATGGAATTAGCATAAAATTAATAGTTGGTGTATAGATTGTGTATAAGAATTTAGAATGGTACATATTAACAATTGCTTAAATGTAAATAGTTTATTTGTTATCAAAATCATGTTCAAATAGAGTAATATATTAATTGCCATTGGTCATGGTTAAGTAAAGCTTCTGACTTGTTAATCGGGATAAATCATGCCAAACCTTTTCTAAAGAACTTCCTTGAAGGTTGTTTGTTAGCACACTTTTTGTTTTTGTAAATCTCACTGACAAATCCGAGCATTTGATTGGTTGGTCAAATGAAACACACTCAGCTGATTGGTTGTAAACATTTCCCTGATACGATGCCATGAGAGCTAAAAGTTCAAATCAAAAGTTGAAGTTTTTATTCCACACGTTCTCCAGAGTAGATTGGTGCAGCAAAAATCAGAAAAATATTTATTTAGTCAAAATCTTTAATTGGTTTTAATTGCTATGAGTGATAAACAATTATACAAAAGCTTATAATTCAAGTATAAATATATTTAAGTTACGCAGATGTAATCATGTATTCAAACCATCTTTGTACCATTTGCATAATTTGTCTGTCCTACATCTCTCTTTGTTTTTTCAACTGAAAGCCTACCCTATAACTTGATAGCAAGAAATACTGTTCTTTTCCAGTTCCCAACAATTTTTTTTAAATGTATGTCTTGGTTTAGTTTCAGGGTTTACGTTGATGCTCCGTTTTTTGACAAGTACGAGCCCACTCCTTTTTGTTAGCATCAATGTGTATGCGCCATTGTTCAAATGATATAAAGTATGAACAGCTTAGATATCAGGTATGATATAAACGGCTAAATTCCACAACAGATGTATTTATAGTTGATGGCTGAGGCAATAAAAATGTTCCATAAAACTGAGATTGGATAAAGTGTCTGGTGTCTTGGTTCTGTTTCTACCCCTTCATAGCTTTTCCCACCCCAACCCCTTCCACAAAAGGTATATGTTGTTAAATTTTTAAAAAGTTTATTTTACTTCTGCGCATTCAGATTTCTGATATCCAAAGATTGTTTCAATTAAAGCTCATAAATATTGTAGAAATTGTTCATGTATCAAATTTTAGATGTACAAGTTGACTTGAATTGCTCTCAATAAAATAAAATTTTATTCGCAACACTGTATTCTTATTCAGTCACTTTTGAAATTAAAAAGAATACAAATTAATTATTGCATTGGAAGAATGTTTTATGATGTTAATATTAAGAGGAACCAAGAAATTAATCATTCGATTTAGTACTTCCTCAATCTCGGAAGCTTTTTTATGCCAGGAAATCTGGAAGTCAACAAAAGCACATCCAGAAAAATGAAGATAGTTGAATTTTTCAAGTTGCATTCCCTTTTTTCTTGCAATCTTGATCTTTGATCGTCACACTGCTTTCATTATGCCCTCCAACTTACATTTTGTGGATTGAATTTGGGGTAAATAGAGCAAGTTATAAAACGTCATTTTTTTCCCTTTTCAGAAATTTTGAGTTGGAAAAATACAGGATGGAAGTTGACATGATTCCACTAGGGACACTTTCACTCCACAAACAGGTGCTGCCTTTATTCACTGTGAGCTTTACATTTCATACACATTCTACAATGTACATTTGTACTTACTTAGAATTGCACAGATCAACCCATGATGCATGGCAATGGATGGGTTGTGAATAAAACGCAGATGAGAATCAAACATGTCGACCACCCTCATTTCCAAACCAAACTTAACTTCAGTAAAAATCTGAGCAACATCATATACGGAAAGGAAGTATGCTCACAATACCGTACAGTTGCTGTTTTCGCTCGGACACATTCTTACTGAGACTGCACAGGATCAAAGACAATTACACGAAACCAGCTTGGTGTAAACATTTGAAGAGAAAAGATTGGATACATTTGAAAAAAGAGCTTTAATGGGGTGTCTTTTGAAGAAATATGGAAAAAACATTGATGTGTGAGTTGCAAGTGTTTCCCACAGTATTTAGAAACTGCCTGTAAAACACTACAAAAAACAAGTCACATTTAGCTAACTTTTTCCAGCGACATTAGACGGCTCTGACATTTAAGGTTAAAATTGAAGGTTTGCAGGAAACAGGTTTACAGTCCAGACTGACATTATCAGTACTATTAATGTAACATCCTGCTTAGAACAAATTTTACATTCCCCAATCTTTTGTAATCATTTTCCAACAACACAAGGTCCCTCTTTTAACAAGGTAATTGTAAATCCTCAGTGACCTTGTTATAAAGGTGTGTGACTGCACACAGATATGGTTCTAACAAAATGGCCAATTTTGGGGGGGAAAATTAGAAAATCAGGCAGTTGTAAGACTTGCCTCTGTCCTATTTTAGTCTAGAGAAACGCACAAACTGATTTTGTTCTAATTCATAACTGACACTGGTCAATGGTTGGTCTTTTGGCCGCTAGAGTGACAGGTGAAAAGAATTGAATCAAGATACCTGGAACATCACAATACAAAAAGGAAGTCTGAAGTTTGAAGCCTTATGGAAGTGTTGCCAACGTTTCATTTTTCACTGACAGTTGATATGAAGCACAGTCACAGCTTGCATGATTTTTGCCCGCCAAGCACACAATCAAAGTTCACACACTGTCAAACACTGACTTGTCCACAAATGAGTTTACGCTTTTGAAATATCAAAACAAAATATAGAATTTATTGACATCCATATGTACACTAAGTTCAAACTCAGATATCCGGGAATTAATTTCAACTTATTCTTTTAAGTTTACCTATCGGATCTCATTTCAGGTCACTCTTTCAAACATTTTCAAAAAGGCCAACAATGGAATCCCCCCATTTTAATGACACTGACATTTTTCTCTTGGATTGACGGAGTAGCGTAGCAGGTGCCATGGTAACCTAGCTCTTTCACTCTCTGCTGACCTGGGCAATGCGTGCTGGCAGTAGGGCAACCATCTCCTCACAAAGTTCATACTCTGCCTAAATGTAGAAGACAAAATTACCTGCTGAATTTCTTTTGCCACTGCAAAAATACAAGTTGTGAATTCATTTCAAGATGGAAAGGATAATGAGTCTCAAGGTGTGCAGCACTTCCCTTTCATACGTTATGATACTGTGAAATCAATTTTGACCAGTAAAAAATGACAAAATGATCAAAGTTCCCGTCAGGGTACCACTCACAAATTGAACATGGAATAAGAAGAGCCAATTGATATCATTATCTCTTCAATCAAAAGTCAGCAGCAAGCGTCACAGGTGAACAGCCAATCGTGTCCTTCCATTTTTTGTTTGTTAGTTTTTTGGCTCTTCTAATGCCAGCGGAGCTGATAATGTTTGTCTTTATATTTTACAGATATTGACTTCAACCTACTTTCATCTTCTCCATGGCCTCTGGGTGGCACTTGCAATAGTCTACCACGAACTTGTAATTCTGTAAGCTATCAGAAGGTGAATCAAACAACAGTAAACGGACATGGGACAGAGAACTCTCAGAAAAATGAGACCATTTAAAATTGAACGAGATAGTTAGGTATGGTTTTTAGTTTGAAACAGCACACATGAGAATTGAAGAAACAAGGAATCAGCTGATCTGAGGAAATATGGCACATCTACAAATGTTAAAATTTGCCTACAAAATGCAACACAAAAATATCAGCTGACTTTCATGCCACAGGTCAACTATGTTAAAAGTACAAAGAGTAACCTAAAGTCCATCAAAAGAAATCCCCTGCTGAGGGTTTTGATGGTTCTGTTGGTTTCAGGATTGTGTAGCCTAGCCAATATTAGTCACATGAACAAAGAACATGTTAAGGATTGAGTGGAGAGACGTGACAGGTTCAAAAAGAATCTTAAGTCTGGCAAGTTAGGAGACCAGAGTGCAATCAAGAGAGGGCGCAATTTTCCAAGCAAGGGAGGCTCTTTTAGTAGGGACTGCACTTCGCTAATTCACAAGCACTCCTGACCATAATGGCTCTTTCTCAACCGATGAGGGTGTGCTTCTGCTCAAGGAAGATAGCAACAGATCAGTCAAGACTTTCAAACTAGTATTACCTGGTAGTTAAGTTTTCTATTCTCTGTTCTGGGTTTGGTGTGACGATCTTTGAATATCTGCCAATAATAAAATCTAAAGCCGTTAGATGCATGTACAAGTCAGAAAAAAAAACAAGAATGCATTCATGTTTAAATGTCTTTGAAAAAATTCAATTTTAAAAGTAGCCAGTAGCTGCATGACCATTTGAAGGAAACTAGCTCTGATGGCACAATGTGGAAGACAGCCAAAGAGATATGTGAAAGGGAAAAGCAGCGATGTTCTTACAATCTGGCCTTGCAGAAATAGGCCACCAGGGCTGGCCTCATTACGTCATCCTCCAGCGTTGATGGCATCTTCTTCTCAGCGTCTCTCAAGGAATCTTGAGAGGACGACCCAAAGCGGTTGAAAGTTGGACAGGAGGGGGGTGGGGCAAGAGACAGGGGTAAGAAATAATATCGCAGATGTGGTAAAAAAAAAGTCCCACTCTCCAACATTTAGGAAATTTGAGGAGAAATGCAAGATTTTGAGTTCAATAAAATATAGCAGTTCAATTAAGATTTGCAGGTGTTGAAAGAACTCAAGGCAAACTTGAATCTGAATGAATATCAAGAATCGTTTGAGGCTTTCAGAACACTTAAGACTCCAAAACTTACCAAGGAATTGTTGAAAGTATCCCAAACTTTGCTGTATTCTGAAACAAAGAAATGACAACAAATTTAGACACTTTTATGAAAAGTTTCTTGCATTAAATCAAAAAGCTTGTGTCGATATCGATTCAAATCAAGAATGGAACATTAATGTCCACCTTTCATAGAAACGTAATTGCAGCAAGATTTGGAAAAATTAAATACAATGCAAAAGGAAAACCAGGATAGGAACCACAATGAGTTTCCGTTGAACACAGAAAATAACGAAGATCAAACACTTCAAAATAAACCAACGATGCACTTTAATATGCAAGTAGTAGAAAAATGCTGTATAGCTCATCCTACTTACAACATGTTAACTTTACCACAGGCATGAGCTGTTGGTGCGACCTCTGAACTCTCTGCTATTGCTATCTTCAAGTCCATCATCTCACTATGAAGAGATCAAATCAGATGTGATAAACACTTACACAATCCATCACTGTCGATGCCAGACTCCTCAACTGTTTGCATTAGGCACGTACTAATGCTTGAACTTAAACCTTCAAGATTCGGGTCGAAAAACGAGTCACTTTGATGTTAACTGTTTAAGTGAACAGGTAAACAGACCAAGGAAACTACGCTGATTGGGATGATGCTGGAGGAATGTGACCATGGCCAAGTCATTACCATTTGCAACTCTCTATAAGAAGGTCTGGGGTTTAAATCCAACTGCTTGTCATGTTGTGTCCATAGGCAAGCCAATTTACCCCTACTTGACATTCATTCCCTTGGAAGTATCAAAGGCTAACAGCATCAACTGGGGAGCAATTCAAAGTATGAACTTACATTTTAAGAAATTTAGACAAAATTGAAAAAGAAATTTATTTAAATTTTTATGCAAACATATAGTTTACTCCAGGAAAACCCATCGGCCTCATCAACTGTACTGGCTGAGCACTTCCTTCTGAATTAAAAGTGCATTCACCCACCTTGTAGTCTCAGCCAGTTCAAACATGAGTTGCCTACACACCATCAGGAAGTGCTGTGGGTTTAACTCCTTTAAGATGTCCTGGAGCATGTCTACTCTTCGCTTGTGCATCCGACATCGCCTCTCCAGGTCAACCTCAAAGGAGGCTAGAACTTTGAACAGGGCACTGTGATCCTGTCAATTTGACACATTAGCATAAACATCACTGTAATGGAACATGTGATGCAAAGCCGCAGTGCACCAATTGAACTGTGGCTGTGGCTAACAGTAGCACCCGCATCTGTAGGAAGACCCAGCCATAAGCCTGTGGCTTACAGGCACATGTAATACTGCCGACCATGGGTAAGGCATCTGAACACTGCTTTCTCAAGCCCACTGCTCCAAAACTTCAACACCTGGTTGGCAATATTTTGGCCAATTCTGGCCAATTCCGTCCAGCATGGCCCAGCCACTATCTCATCACATGGGGAGTGGTGTACAAAGTTTGTACAAAGTAATAACTATACACAGGTGGATTCGGGGAGGAAGTGGTTTCTGAAGGGTTCCTAGCAAAATGTACCAACAGTTAGGGTTCAAGGTACTCGCTGTGATATACATGCTAGAGAGTTTTCAATCTGATCTGACAAAGAACATCTCCAATAATGTAGGCACAAAAGGGGGAAAAGGGTAAATGTAGTTAAAATGTTTCCTGAAACAAAGCAATGACTTACTCTGATAATTTCTATGTAATCAGAGACATGGCCATCCAGTACATAGTATTCCTTGGCTTCTGTAATCCATTTCTGACCAGCTAGGAACAATTCACGAGCCTAAACGCAATAAAAGAAGTATTCTGTTTGACAAACAGTAACACTGACGGTAGTAATTCATGTCGTATCTTTGATTCGTTTTGTTCTATTAAAACTCTTCGATGAAAACAAATGCATGTCACCTCGTCAAAAGTCACCACACATTTGTCTGTGACTCTGCTTTCCAACGACGTCAGCTCTAAGCCTTCAAACTGCAATGTCAGCTTTTTCATCTTTTCGTCATCCGATTCAGTATTCTCCTGTTCGGAGGATTCCCGCGCCGCTGACTGCATTTCGTCAGCCGTCGCATCCCTGTTGTCAAGTTGGTTTTCGGTCTCAGCCACCCCTAAGGAAGCATCCCTGTCATTGGACGTTCTGCTTACTTCCTCTGCGAGTTTATCTCTGACAAGGGAGAACAGCACAAGCAATGACTATATCAACAATATCACCCGGGCAAAGTTTTCACCCATGATTCATGTTCTCTGAGGGTAAACTTTAGCCAGCCAGTGGACACACCTAGACCCTCATCAAGGAGGATTGCTTTTGTTGACTCCACATCTCTCACAGTGCAAAGCAACTCGCTTATTATAATATGGCAGCTATTGAAGATACACACAATCCATCTGCCAACTCTCCTTCAGACAATGAAGTGAACAGCCCCAACAGCCTATTTTGCAGCTTTTCAGTCCCAAATCCAACGCCTAAAGTTTTGTCAACCGTTGTTGAATCATATCAAATTCACTTGGGCACAACCCCAAAGGTAACTACAGCTGCTTAACCCTAACAGTCCTCAATCGTCAATCAGTTGAAGAACTGAGGACTCTAAGAGTTAATGAAACAAAATATGCTGACCATTAGCCCTAACCCCCTAGGCCCTTTTTGCTAGGGACCCTCCTCCAGAATCCTCCAATTTGGGGGGTGAAAAAATTGCATTCTCCTTTAATCCTCCTAAATTTCTTGAAAATGTTACTTGGAGGTGTGCCTACTGCCTCAATCCTTCCAAATCCTCTGGCAATTCCTGTCATTATGTTAAGGCAGTGCAAACGGCATTCTTGAGAAGTGCCCTTGATTCAAAAGAAATATGAGGCTGAATTTATGCTTGACTGACCAAGAACAACACAAAGCCTAACCCACGACCTTCACTCATGGCATCCTTCGCAATCAGCCATGCACTTTTGCCATTCACCCTCAATCCTCCAAAATCCTCCAAAGCTGCCCGAAGGATTTTGGAGGATTGAGGAAGGTTAGGTTTAACCCTAGAAAAAATGGATGAAGTTTCACTGACCTACCAAATGCATTTAATCTAATTAAGACTGGTTCTCAACAACCTTTTTCCAAACATAAACATTTTTCCCAGCTATACGGCAGTAATGCCAGGCAGAAAGGGAACGTTATGACAATTCTGCTGAAGGTTCAGTAAGACAAGTCTTCTTACTTTGACAGGTTGAGCAGAGCTAGACAGTATTTCAGCCAGCACCTTGCAATGTCTGCTTTGTGACGTTTGATCTTGTCAATGTCGTCGTCGTACTGATCAGCCTCAGTTTCAACAGCTGGGAGTTTCTCCAGCGTTTCAGCATAGATTCGGGTTGCACTCGCTGAGAAGGATTGAAAGAAATATGCTACCTTCATCATTCAAAGCAACAGAGAAAGAGTGGGAACGTTTACTGTCTCAACAGAGACAATCATTCCAGAGCACATCAATTACCTGAAGTCTAGCTTTATTCATTACTGAAATATAATCTCAACATCTAGAAAACATCTCAAACTTTGGCATGCTCTAGAATGTTCAAACAAGAACAGTATTGACTCTAATTGGGTACACCTGTGATTTCTACTAGGAACCAGACAAGTTCCCAAATGGGAACAGTGGCCAGTACATGCATGTTTTATGCATAGCCCTTTCCTATTAGATATGTAGACATGACAAATTCCTTGAAGGAAATCCGTGTTCCTGAAAGGAGCATTACAGTTCCCTTTCTATAACACATCAGTGAGTGAAGTATTTCCTGATGCGTCCATTCGTACATTTGTGGACTGATTGCGCACAAACAACTCCATCAAACTTCTATAAACCACACCTTTATTAAACAAACTATTGGATTGGAGAGATAGAAGGTTTCAAGTTGGGTTCCGTTCTTCACCAATGCTCTCTAGACAAGACGTCACAATGTGATTCACAAGTACCGAGGGTAACATGTGGAAAGCTGAGCATAACAGCTGGTTGCAGGGAGTGGAAAGAAATACCTTAATGTAAATCATATCCAGTAAACTGTTCTCACCTAAACAATGGCGTGCCTGGGTATAGTCATCCTGGGTGATGTAGTACTGTGATAGCGTGGCACAATTCAAAGCCCAGTCCATAGCCTCGTACTGATTGGTCTCCAATTGACGTTTTAACGTCTCATGGCAATGACTGGCTGACTGTGGATATCAATGAACTGCTATCTGAGCCCAATATCATTGATTACACTAAAAACAGTGTTTTACGTCATACATGAGGTCTATTCACAATACCTCACTTAGCAGTGCCGCTGCTGAGAAAAATTATTCGGAAACTTTTACAATTAGGCCACATCATATAAACACACGTTCACATTACATACCTCGTGTGGATACTCCTCTCTTTTCATGAGGTTTTTAAACAAATCGGTGCCATTACTCATTTTTCTTAGGTTTCTACTCATTTTTCTTACGTTTCTAAGCTAGATTTTTGTTGATGGTTTTTGCGAGAGACAACAATGACCTTACAACATCTCTAAACCTGTTGCTCAGAGAGGGAAAAAAACCTTGTGTGGACTTGGCTTAGTCCACACAACCTGAATAATGGGACCATCTCTGGTCCTCACAAAGAGGCAAGGTTCGCACAGCCACACAGTCAGTGTTCTGAGTATTATGTACAAATTACAGTGAGCAAGGCAGTTGGGGGGAAAAAAAAAAACGTCACTTTTCACTGAGATGCCAAATAGTTTTCCAATTCCTGTGCAAAGATGTATTTGCTCCACGCATACATTTAAGGTGGCACAAGGACAAATCAAAGGCACTCAATGAATAAGTCCATCCAACGTACGCCAAAGGTCTGGGCAGTAGGCTTTGGGCACAATAATATACAGTTGCTGGGCTATGTTAAGAGATGTGTAAAACTCAGCTGTAAACATGAGGTATAAAATACCTGACATTTTGGTCTGTATCCTGTGTTAGCTAATCTATTGCTACCACTCACTGCAACGTCTTTGAACCCCTGGATTTGTCCCAGCCAATCCCTGTGCCTGCCTCACCTTCTTGCTGTCTCCTAGATTACCATAGACCTGGGCTAGGTAGTACAGCGTATGTGTGTATGCCTTCTCAAATTTCTGCTGTCTCTGGTGGTCGGTCAATGTGTTTTCTTCCCCTACAAAAAGCCTGCAACAATAACAACAACTTTTACTTCACCATTTTCACTTATTGTTGGGGGGACCAACATTTGGACAAAGCGAACGAGCAACGCGCTTGTCTTGTGTATCCATGTGCCTTCCATTGTCCTTGTCACGCGATGGTGATCTACACAAAGAAATTTGCAATGTTCCAGATTTTTTTACATATATTTTTACATATATTTATTACTCTTGCATTATAGGTTTTTCCATCGGAACAAATTTATTTTTTGAGCCAACATAATTAGAAAAGCTCCCTCAAACACATGGACTTAGGATAAAAGGGCAAATACCGAGTATCTCCTTGGACAAAGACTGTATCATACAACTGCACGCTCCACTGATTAGAAGCACCCATTGGCTAGTATGCCGAACTCTGTGCTTATTCCCAGTCTGACGGTTCAGGGGTGTGGTTTAAGATGCCAAGACATTGCACTAATGAACACGATTGGTCACTCTCCCTGCCGTTGCTATGACACTGACCAATGATAATGATTTTAAGTTTGTTGCAAAGGTAAGGGAGAGAACTTACTCGTTGATTCCATGAGGTGCAACGCCGATTTCATGCTTGTACTTTTTGTATACATTCTCTGCTTCCTACAAAACAAGCCGAAAAAGCACCATTCACAATCATTTGACAATGTGGCCTGCCAAGGGCAAACAATCAACTCTCAGAAAAGTGTAACTGTGGTAACTCTTTTTCATTTTTCTTACTTTGGAATAAAGTTTTGGAAATAACCTAACTAGAAAAGAATTCTTAATGTCCTCAAATTTCATTGGATTAAACTGGTCAGGGTTCGTTTTAGCCCCCTTCCAGCCAACAATGCATCCTAACAGCCAGCAAGGTAGAATTTTTATGCCTAGACGTTCTCCTCACCAGTAGTATCTCCAACGCCTTCTGTAGTTCCCTCCTTCCACTCCACAATATTCCCAGCTGGTTGAGGGTGGCTACCACCAGCCCAACTGCCCTGGTGTCTAGGGAGTACTCCTCTAGCATCTTACGGCAGGCAGTCAGGTAATCTTCCCCCGAGGAGGTTTCTTCAGTGTCCACAAAATTAACGCCCAGGTGGTAGCGAAGGCATGCAAGCAACAGATGCAGGTCTGGAAACAGAATGAACAAATTAAGTTCAAATCTACTTTCCTGGAAAGGTTTCAGCAAATTCGGAATGGACTTAAGAAGTTGGTCAATGATTACACTTCAGGATTTCCTGACTGCATTTACTTATCAGCAAGGCTGTGTAAGCATTTTCTTGGCAAGCATGCAGTTCTGGACCACAGATGTCATATAAAAAAGTCTGAATTTGCAATGCTGTTGTATTGACTGAAGACATAGGTGGCCATCTTACCATGCCAAAAACAAAGGCGATCATTGCCACGCATGCCATTGCAACTACTTTTGCCTTGGGTGGTTTAATTAATAATGGTGTGCAAGCCTTTGTAGTTACTATCTTTGTATTCAGCATGATAACAGTGGCACAGTAAGATGGCAGCCGATGGCTTCAATGACCTCTAATTAAAGACATTGCAAGTCCTGATTTTTAAAAAGAGCCCTGCCCTGGTCCAAAACATTCAATTTTAATTTCCAGAGATATCTGGCTGTTCAATAACATGTATTCATTAGCCTGAAAGGAGGACAATCTCAACAAAGTTGTAAACAAACTTCAAAGTCCACATTATAAACAATGCCAAAGAGTTTTAGCATGAGGTCCACGTATGTCAGGAATTGTTGGTGAAAACCCAGTTCTGGAAGTAGTTTGTCATGTGCTGGTTCCATTTTTACCCGTGTCCTCGGGAGCTTGTTGGCCAATGTGAACTCCATGGTATTTCTCCAGCTTGGCACGCAGATCTTGCAGAATCTTCCTTGCTTCATACTTAGATTTGAAGGGATTGGTCTCTGGGTCATTTTTGGAATCCTACAAAATAACAATAGAATATTCTTTTATGCCGGTGCTTTTCCATTGCCACATCTTTTCTCCTAAGTCAAAACATTCCGAGTTTCAAAACTCTGGATGACAGAATCTTTAGTGTTTAAATTTTGAAATCATACAAAAAATACAGAATTTAATAAGTCCAAAGCCATTTTAAAGTTAACTAGTAAAGCAGTGGCACACAGTGAGATTTGTTGTTGGGGAAGGTTTGGACCAGAATTTATCTCCCAAAATAGCTCAGGCTGCTCAAGCTTCTCCGCCCCGCCAACTGGACCAAGGGGACTAGGATGTACATGTACAACTATACCACATCTGGTGGTAAAAGACGTGGGTACAGGCCTATTTAAGTGTATCTTCACTTTTCAGCAAGTACGGGTACAAAAACTAAAAGACGAAAAAAATGCTGGTTGCATCACTATGGTAGAGTACAATTTCATCTATGTCTAGAAGACAGACACAGTTCTTGGGATAGCCCCGCCCTTCCCTACTGATCCTAATATGCTGGTGCTTGAAACCTCAGCAGCCAGCCCAAGCCCTTAATGTCAGGCCTGCACATCCTTTGTGGTGCTTAAGTTACTGTACACCAGGGTGACCTGACCTGGGGGAGACGGAATTGGGTTTTCTCACATGCTTTTTTCGAAGGGAAGTTAGACCTTTCAACAAAGCGAAGGTTCCACAAGGCATGATAATTGATATGAAGACCAGTGGCATTGCTAGGATTTTACTAGTGGGGGAACACAGGGGGCACTAGCATCTTATGGGGGGGCACTAGCATCTTATGGGGGGGCACTAGCATCTTATGGGGGGGCACTAGCATCTTATGGGGGGCACTAGCATCTTATGAGGGGGCACCAGCATCTTATGGGGGGGGCACTAGCATCTTATGGGGGGGGCACTAGCATCTTATGGGGGGGGGCACTAGCATGTTATGGGGGGCACTAGCATCTTATGGGGGGGCACTAGCATCTTATGGGGGGCACTAGCATCTTATGGGGGGGCACCAGCTTTCAGTCATGTCAGTGGTGTGGTTTTTGTTAGCCTTTTTCAATATTCATTCATCCGTTTTTTTTTTAGGGGGGCCACTGGAATTAGAGGGGGCCACATCCCCCCCCCCCCGTGGCTATGCTACTGATAAAGACTAGTATAAACGTTAGGAAGACTAGGGCAAAATGCCTGACGGACGTGACTTACCCCCAGAACTGTGGGGTCCGACGTCCGCTCCGTCGGACCCCACAGTTCTGGGGGCAGGACATGATGTAGGACGTGACTAGTCAATCATGATGACTGTTTAAGTTCATGAGGTTTGAGTCCATTTTCTTCTAAGCTATTGACTAGTTTTGCTGAACTACAATAACACTACACTGAACCATCACTATCCACCAAACAAGTGAATGCAAACCTCCTCCGAAAGCTTTCTGGCCTCCTCAAATTTCGAGAAACCTTCGCTACCCAGAAAACCACTGTATGCCGCCATCGTTTACGGTCTTGTTGTGAAGATTCATTTTAGCAAACCGCGCCCTCTAGAGGCGAGGAGTTACCAGGCTCTCCCTCACACCAGGGTGTGGAAAAGCCGCCTTCAAAGGAGATATACCGTGTACGTTCTGATCGAATGTTCCAACTTTTTTGATTCAGACTGGTACGATACCGATATTTTACATGAAGGTTACTTGACAAGTTTGCCTCTAGCTTGACGAGTGGCGTAATTCAAGATCGGATCCAGAACCAAACTGGGGGGGGCGATAAACCTGTTCAGAGGGGCCAAGAATAGACAGTTTTTCGCGTAACTTCTCATGACTTTTCTGAGGGGTAGGGCAACATTTGGGAGCTTTTTTACAAGCTTTTTGCATTGGGAAAGATGTTTTGGCTCCTGGAAGGGTGGCTCCGTTAAGCCCACCCCCTCAACACTGGTGGTAAGTGGATATCAACCCCCCCCCCATGCTGCTGGCCTTTTTGAATTCTGGCAATGGGCAAAAACATACAACCCATAGTTCATTACGCTGTTGTTGCCCAAAGTAAGTTCTCCTGCATGCGCTTAGATATCGCCGCCCAAAGTTTACGCTAGCGCCACTGCATATGAGACCACAGAACAAGTTTGAAGAACTTCGTCGAATAAAAGTGTACTTGCCGTGCCGGGCGTAACTTCCGCGAGATATGCCAGAGCTCTTGCAAAGGGGTAACAAACAGTATTCCGTTATTTGATAATTCCATGATTAAGACTTTTGTGGGTAAAATCCCGTGTAGCCCCAACAAGGGTAGCATTTTCTTGAGGAAGCAAAGTGTTGCAGAAATGTAAATGAGGGAAAATTCCCCGCTTTTGATTTCAATAGACTGAGATGTTCTCAAGTGTGCTGGCTCGCTGCCTACCTATATATACACCGGCTGAAACATTTGAGGAAAAAATGACAGTAGTGGGAGGGTAGTGGTGAATCGAATTCGTACAGAGCTGAGCTTAGAACAAACACCCACTCGTATATAAGGTGTTGACTCAGTGATTTTTTTTTCTCTTGGGGAAATTTACAAACATGGGCGTAAATCCGGGATGGGGGTGGGGGATATATCGCTCCCCTATTTTGGACGGGGATGGCCTTAGTGGACCATTTCCACCTCACCAGTTCTTATTTTATGCTAAGCAAAGATGAAGTGGTCAAGAGAAGTACATGGGAAAAAAGTAAAAAGTTAACTCAAGACTACATCACCGTAAGGTTTCATATTGGAGTGGATGGACGTATACGATAAGACTACCGAACTAACATTACGACACTTTTCATACGTTTTGGATAATTTTTCAAGCAATCCCAATTACTTTCGGCCATTTCAGTTAGTGTCGAGTTGAAGAGCTAACGGTAACATACTTTCATAGATCCAGTGCCATAGGCTCAAATTTTTATAGAAAAGGAAAGGGAAAGGGGCCAAAAAAGCAATATTTTATAGGCATGCATATAACATAGGTTAGCCTTCAAGTTAATGTAATACATGACGATAGCATCAGGGGAAAAACAGGGATCCTAAAACTACTTATATTTCGAGGGTGGCTGAGGAACGCAAGTGACAGTGTCAGATGCCCCCCCCCCCCACACCTAACCGGTCGTCCCCCACCCCTCTTTCCATTCGCCAGCACAGTTTGCGCCACTGGTTAGAAGAAAGTTGGACGGGTAAGTTGGGCGTGCTTACCAAGACAGAACTCTCTCTTGATATTGCTGACATTGATCCAAAGACGGCGATCGATTTGAAGGGATAGTTAGTAGCCTGAAAAAGGTTACTCCAAACCTTTCAGCCCACGAAGCAGTAATCAAAGCTTATCTTGACTTGCTTTTCCAAGACTCATTGTGGGCGTTTTCAACCAGATTACCTGGGAAACGTTTTTGAAGTGTTTAAGGAGTCCTTTAAATCAAGTTAAACAAAAGTACACAAACAATGGTTTTATGAGTAAAAATAATGATAAGCAAATTAAGTTAATCAACCGCTACAATATAAGAAACCGACGTTTTCTTAAAATCGAAATAAAAAGAGAGAACACTTAACTCTGAATCATTCTTGTGTTCAAGATGCCCCAAGTGAAGTTACGGAGTAGTGGGTTGCTCCAATCTCATTAATCTCTGTCCCTACAGATCGAGTGTTAAATGCACATTGCAATGCAATGCAATTGGTTGGTCTGATCCCCAACCGATCCACCTCTGTGAGATACACAGCGTCTATGGGAAAACTCGGGAAACCCAGGTCCAATATGTGAGAACCTGAGGACAATGTTGTCGGGTATTTTTTTTTTATTTGGGTGATCAGACTGCTTTCTGACTGCAAATACACTGCAAGAGCAATTCATGACCCGACAAAATCTGCAGAGAAACTTAAAAAAATAAATAAAAAATACACACACCATTTTGGACCCCCGATTGGCAATCATGCATTATTCATAGGCGTCTTTCTATTACTCATTTTGATGGGTACATTAATTGATGGGTACATCGTCAACCTAAATACTTCTGTCAACACTCGTCACATGGATACACTTGTTTTCAACCATCTATATGCTAGAACTCTAAGCCTTAAGAACACTTCATTTCCTCGGGTCTGGAGTAACCTGCCAACCAGTGTCAAAGATGCCCTCACTTTGGATTCATTTAAGCATTTCAGTAGCTACTTGTGTGACCACTTTCAGGGTATTTAAGTGACATGTGCCCTTTACTTCTTGCCATAATCTTATCAATATTGATTTTATTTTATTTTGAAGCCATTATCCTTCCTATTTATAGTTCTATTATTCTTCATACATCGTTTCTTTGTTGACATTTTATTGAGATTTCCTTTGATATATCCTTGAGAAATGCAATTACATCTGTAACTCAAACGGATCTTTTTTTTTCTGATCGCCATTCTTTTCCCTTATGAAACATCCCAATTTTTGGGCCACCTAGTAAGGATTCTAGTCTCATCGTATTCATGGTTTTGTTTTTCAATACTTCTTATACTACTTTTTTTTCCCAGTGATTATCTTGCCATTATAGTTTTCTACCTGTTTCTAATGTTTTTTTGTTCCACTTTAAGGATGGATTAATTGGCTTTTGAGCTACAGTGGTTTATTTTCACTTTTATTAATCCTGGCCACCTTAAAGTGGGTTCTTTTGGCTTGTTGTTTGATGTTTGTCTTTTTCTTTGTAATATACATGTTCTAGTCTGTTTTGTGCACTCTTGTTTGGCTGAATAAATAATAATAATCTGTTTCTCACGAACAAACATAGAAAAGCTTAACATGGCGGTGAAAGTGAGGATTAATTCCACGTGCCGTATAAAGTACTACGATTTTTTTTCAGGTAAAATTATAAATATAAACTAACCCAACCAAACATTAATTTAACCAATATTGTTTGAATCGAGTTTGTTTCTTTCGTCTTCTTTAGTGTTTTCCTCATTCTGCTACTTTTATTATTGTTGTTGTTTGCTCTGTTAAACTATCATGTGGAAATTGGAAAGAGTTACAAAGATTTGTGACGATGCGCACCACGTGATGCCTTACTAGTGTTTTTTTTTTCGAAGGGGTCATCGGGATCAAGGCTTGTTCCGCACATTGACTCTTACCGGAAGTTACCGGATAATACTGGACGGGGTTGAGGAGGAACAATCGTATCTGACTGGGAAATATTCATTTATGCAGCACACAGCCAGAGGCGAGATGAAGCACAAAAAACGCGAGCTTCACCTTTGCACAAAAGTGAGCATCTGCTTTAAAAAGTTCAAAGTCTGCCCTCTTAAATCCGCAGAAGAGTTCCGGGCTCTACGAGCTTATTACTGACGCACGGAATTCGCCAAAAGTTACTTTGATTCATTACATTACCATGGGAATTTCCAATGTCTTAGGCATAATCAGATTGACGTAAAATCGGTGACTTCTGGATATTGGTACGGCACCAGTGGAAGATAAGTTAACGCCCCCCTCGCCAATCACCTTAATTAAAACCACAAAATGGCACCAGCAATGTGCCTAGGCGCCTAGGTACGGGACATGGACATGGGACCCCCCCCAAGATTTTTAAGTTTTCGGCTTGTTATGAAGCAGAGAATATCTTACATGCAAATTGTTTTCGTCAAGGAGCTTGTCCATAAAATAGACGAGGACGGAAGGGGTTTTCATTTCCGTTGCATTTAACACCACACGTTCCGGTGGGGTAAATAGTACAAAGCAGTGCAGAAAGTGCTATTCCGATAACTTGGTTCTACCATAGTACAAATGAACAACCGACTTCACATCGGAGCAGTTGCAATGTATACATGCATAACGCCGACAATCGCACCATTACACGTATTTCAAGCTTATTGGGGTTAAAGAAGTTGGTCTTTCGTTGGTGTTTTTCGGACAGTCTTTATAGGCCTGGACGATGTAAGTTTTGTTGTTTTTACATTGGTTTTGAATTTTTAATGCTCTTTACATTTCATATTTAACCAAGTCTGAATTTTTCTCTTATAAATGCACCTTATTGATAAGTTAAATTATAAAAGTGAACATGTCGTAGGCGATGTCGGATCCCACTCAATGTGCCTAATCATATATAACGAGAAATCCTCCGCGTGTATAACGAGTGGAAATTTATGGGCTTCTTTAACAGAGGGGTAAGGTTGTTTGGCTTGTGTAAATGTGAAAACGGCCCTTGTTGACAGTTTTTAAGCAGTCATCGACCTCCGTAAAATCGAGGGGGAGGGGAACACACCCATCCCGCGGCAGTAATATATGATGAGAGGCGGCGCTCTTCGCACGATTTCTGTAGTTTGCACGACATTAACTAAAGTAAGGGCAAAAGGCACTCGTGAAAAAAGGGGGGGGCTCATAATGGGGGATAAAGTATACTTGTCACAAAATATGCGGGGTGAGTACAAAATCCTTCCCCTCTGAAGCCACGCCAATTCCCACCAATGTCCTGCTGTCATACATTATGACACAGCTTATTAGTCTGTTCGCTGTTATGATATTAAACGAGAGCATTGGTTCTATTATTCTGGACAGGTAAACAGACTTAAAATGTGTACACAACTGTATGTCCGAAATAAAAGTTGAGACTTAAGGTCGTGCATGACGCCATTTTGTTCCCATAAATGTTGGCACCGCAAAAGATGGCACAGTTGACAGTGTCCTGCATAAATACACGTCAAGTATGTCCATATGGCCTAGAGGTTAGTTTTCGCGGTGGACTCTCGAGCCAAAACAGCTTCTAAATCTGAACGTATCACAACGCTCTCTTTTCTGAGGACTGTTCCTTTTGCTTACAAACCTTGACCGCCATTTTGTTTAGGCGGCTAGACTTGGCAAAAAGTTTATCCACATTTCGTAATACCATTCTCCCTAAAATGCACATTAATTTTACTGCACCTTTTTAAAATGGGAGGCCTTTTGATTTAGTAATTAGTTGTTTATCATTTGGTGTTGAAATAGATTCTTAAAAACAATTTATGAATTATTATTTATGAATTATTCTAATTTCTATATGAATTATTCTATACGCGCGGCATAGTTTTGCCGTTTACTGATTGGCAGAAACGCCACTGCGTCCTGTCCAGATGACACAAGGTGCAGAGGCTAGAAAAGATTACAGTCGTAGTTTTTCCTACCACCAAAGGTTTGCAAACTAACAGTGTACAAACAAAAATAATCATTCACAAAGTGCTACAAATCTTACATTCAGACACCAGACAATTTATACTATTTCACCACATGAAGGTATCCCATTTAAAAACAAAGACAGACATAATTAAGTTGCTTTTTGAAGGAAAGCGTTTCGCTGAACTCTCTGCAAACCTTCCAACCAACTTGTTCAAGTAAACCCAGAAAAAAAAATGCATTCGCTTGTACTCCCCACTCGATCCGTGTTTTTGTTTTTATTTTTTGTTTGAGTGACTGACTGCAATTAATACTAACAATGCAGATTTGCGTGCACTCTTCGTGCACAGAACGGAGATGTTGGATCACGGCGCAAGTTCATCAAACAGGGCGCTCAGTGAAAAAAAAACCCTGTTCTTGGAGTCATAACGTTAACAGAAATTGGAAATCTTCAATTCCCTTATATAATTTCTTTTGAAGTCATTGATATTCTAGAACCCGAATTAGCAGGAAAACCATTTTAAGCAGATTATAGGGAACATCAAGAGTAGATTTCCAACTCGCGCGACACCGCCCAGAACTTGGCGGAAAAACTCAAATTTTCTCCAGCTTTACACCAAGGGTAGTTAGGTTTTGATGTTTTATGAATGCTCTTTTGTTGAGATTTTGTAAGCGCTCGTTCAGTTCCATGTTTAGGTTTTAGAAAAATATCTGTCACCATTCTCATATTTATCATCCTTTGCAGCTGAATGGTTCTCGATTCAGGGAAGGGCTCTTTATATCTTTCTCAAAACTTAAAATTACGGACCAATGAAACTTAGTGTTAAAAACTTTTTTGCCAATAACCTTCGCTGGGGCACGTGGTTGCAACGAGTTGATTCATTGTGAGTCCGGGAAATTAGTTGGCACACATTACCAAATTGAACACTTCCGAACTTATCTTGCCGCCAAAAATAGTACAGGGTCAAAATATGGGGAAGCCCTTTTTCACACGCCTGTGCTTCAGACGATTGGGGCCCTGGCTAACCGTAACCATGTACCCGATTACTTTGGAACCATGCGGGTTGATGTGTAGTGTGTGCGGTAGCATATTATATACATGTACAGTGTTGCAGGTGGATGTGGAATACATGTACAGTACATGTACATGTACCGTACATGTACAGTACATGCCCCGTTCTACTATAATGCGTGTACGCAGAGCACACGTACAAAAATATGCCTCTCGTGCGCTACATTATGGAAAGTGCCATCCCATAATGATATTTCTGGCTCTTCCGGAACCGACGCCTCCAACAGTTTCATGCATATTTTCGCATTTCTACTTGTATAGGAGGAAAATGACTTGGAAAATAGGCAAGATATATGTAAATGTTCTAGTTTAGTTTATTTTATACGTGGGTTTTAGGGATAAAGAGAGAATATGGTGAGAGAATTTTTGAAAAATGTCAATATTTCCGGCGGGGTAAGATTCCTATCCGAACACTGCCATCATGGCTGGATTTATAGTCAGACATCGGCTGATTTGTCCAGGCAGTTTCTTGCCTTGATGAACTCTAAATGCTGAGAAAAAATTTACATATTAATACATTCAACCCTATTGAATTTACATGTCGATTCTGCGTTTACCAAAGTCTAACCAATCAGACCATGGAAAGGTAAAATCGTCATGGTAAAAAAGAACCAATCAAATCTCAGAGATTGTACAGTCATTGCTTGTCGTCATCCATGAGGTGAGGTTTCCAGTCTAGGTAGGAATCTTGCTCGTTTCCCATCTTACACCACACCCAGCGTTGTAGGTCCCCTTTCGACTCTCCTGGCGTCAGAATTGTACAGGAATTACCAGTTTATTCAGGGCACTACATCGGACAAACGGGGCCAATTCGGGATCCCCGATTTGCTATAATTTCTGGGGAACGCTACGGCTTGAGAATAGCCTCTAGTTGTGGGTGCTAGGAGTGGAAAATCGGCGTTTTTCTGCGCTGGTCACAATCTCCACAGAGAGTAAATTGCAGCCTGGCCGGCAACCCCCATTCAACATGGCTTGTTGTTTGAGCGAAGAAGCTAAAGAAGCCAAGAGAATCAACCAAGAAATTGAGAAACAGCTACGCAAAGATAAACGCGATGCGCGTCGAGAGCTCAAGCTACTTCTTCTTGGTAAGTTGGAGAAAAAATGGAAAAAATATGGGAGTGGTGCGAGCCTGTTTTGAAGGGGAATTATTCCTCGTTTGATGCGGGAAAGATGCTGTGCTGTGTAGTTAGTCAGTGTACGGGCGTGAAAGCTTACGGGCTTGTTATGCTAATGTTGACATGGTCGAGCCGTCAGCCATTCCCATCTTTGGTGATGTGACGAAGAAATTGCGAGATTTGTGTGTGGAAAGAGGGCCTCATGGAGCGAAAATACCATCAGCGTGTTTGCCTGAAACCTTTGGAAGAGATGCTGTGCCACAGTGCAAGGATCTTGTGGATTATATCTAAATGGAGATGAAATCATCAGATGTCTGCTTGGGGAGATTCACTGACATCACATGAACAAAATGGAGGACTGAAGCCCCATGTAGGCCTACTCGTCATGATGGGAACCACAAATTATAATCATCCAACATGTTCAATACACAGTTTACCATGCAAAATATGATCTAACATAAGTCTGTTAAAAACCAAAGGTTACATTCTAACCACTAGTCATTTTTTAATTTTGATATTAAATTGAATTTACAGTTGACAGCAGCTGTGAATAGCCAATACATATAATTTTAACTTTAAGTCATACAAATCTACAAATACGCAAGAAACAAATTATTCTTTACCAGTAATAAAGTATTCTGAAAGAACAGTCGGCACCAATTTTAGTTCATCCCTATCAGGTGAAGTAAATACAAATTCAATACAGAAACTTGATGTTTTTCTCTCAAACTGTGGAATACAAATAAAATCTTACTTGAGAGATGGCCTCGTGTTTTTTTTTTTTGGAGATATTTATTTGAGGAGTTTGTGTCTGATACGTGTTAATGTAACCATTGAATGCCCCTCTTATTACCCCGTTGGTGTAGTGTTCATGCTCTTCAAACTCTGGACATTATTCACATAAAATTTTGGCATTTGGGCAAGTGTGTAGTGTGTGAGATATGCCAATCTGGGGAAATCTAAGTTGCATGGGGCTTGGAGGAAGAAAATATGCCCTGGAAACATAAAATTGAAGCGAGGGTTAACATCGTTTAGTTTGGCTTCCGATTGTGCTAAGATGGTGTCTTTGTAGTCCTCAAGAGGTTTATGTTCATCCCAAAATGTTTAAAATTGTTTGTAGTGTTTTGAATAGTATTTGAAGTGTGATTGTGTTGAAGACGAAAATAGTGATACTACGTACCTGAGCTTGGGATACTGGATTGGTCGGTCTAGGGCTTAGGTCAGGTAATGGCTTGCATCAATGAATGGAGTTTCTTGGCTGTGGTTTGATCAGGTGTGACTGCAGGCATATCAGTCAATTGCATTCTTTACTTAGGACTATATACTGAAATACTGAAATGTCAGTCCTCATGCACTAATGAGTAGGCCAGTGGACATGTTGCAGCAAATCTTTTTGTCTATTTGAAATCATTTCATGTGTTAATAAACTTAAACATGAGGGTATTATAGTCGTTACTGGTCCCTGTTTGAGTGGTATATTGTAAAAATCATTTTAATGTTGCACAGGTTAATATAAAATTCATGCATGCCAAGGTTTATGATCATTTTAAAATTTAGACTTTTCCTCAAAGCATGTAGAAATTCATTTCTAAACCATACATGTGACGCCTATACTAGTATGTCATGCAACATTACATTGTAAGGTCAAACAGCCCTTCCTTTCTCGTGTGAAACCGACGTGTTTACCTTTTTTTTTTAATGCTTTCAGGGTGGGTGGAAATGGGTGGCTGGAGATGGTTGGGTGGTTATAGAACATACAAAATATACATGTATGAAAAAATCTCATTACATCAAGTTGTATGTTTGCCATCCACCTGACTTCCCACCTACCCCCACTCACCCCAAAAGCAAAAAAGGTCAATATGACCAATGTGTTTGTGAATCTTGAAAAAAATGCAAAGACACAGAACAACAAAGCCAGATTTCGGCTTTAGAGCAACTACAGTTGCGAGGCTAAATTGTTCATTCTCTCATGGATGACCAAAGTCCTGAAGATTCATGCAGGCATAAAAACAATTGCACTACACGTGAGGTAATGATTGATTCCTGAATTATTTATGTTGCTTTTGTGAATACCATCCGTGCTATGTATAATTTTGTGTGGTCGAATTTAATTGGCAAGGATTTCATTGTTTTTTTATGACAAAAAATGCTTGCAGGATGTTTTGTCAATAAGAGACATGAGGTGGAGCTTAAAACAGGTAGTGTAAAGTGCATGTATACGTAGGACCAGTGGTTTTTCACTTCAGTGTACAATGGCAAAAAATCAACATAATCTTGTATGCTTACATGTACATTTGTTGTGACATGCAGATTTTGAAACAAATGTTAAGAGAAATAAACATGTTTCTGTAAACCTGAATCAGTCAATTTCAATAATATAATATTGCACACGCGCTACACACTCAGGTCAAAAAATATATACATTTTGAGAAAAAGTATGTGTGTTGGGTTTTTGTATTTGATTTCCATAATGCTGCTACTTGAATTGTTTTAACCGTTTACATGTAACAGGATTCAATGTGAAATTATAAGGTTGAAAAATGCTAAAATTTTTATTTTTGGAAACGTGGTTCTAATGGTAGAAAGTTGGAACATACAGTTTATCAGTTGGTTGATATTTTTTTTTCACATTTTCTGTCAAATGGAAAAAAGAAATTAATGAAATGGAAAGAATGATTGGATTTAGGGAAATACATGAACATTTAAATTTATGTGTGGCAGTGGTTAAACATTTATTTGAAAGAATTTTGGCACAACTGTAATTTTTCATTTTTACAATAGCAGTTGATTTTTTGTGTGTGTACATGTACATGTATTATGTTGTGTGACACTGACTGGGCTCTCTAATGTCATACCCACTCACAAATGTGCAAATTCTTTTAGAGATACATAGACCTAAGTGTTTTGTTTTGTAGAGCAGTCCGGTATTAGTTAAGGCCTCTACGATGGGAGTGCAACAGCACGTCTTAATTATCATTCTGCTGGAGAGATGAAGATGATTTTTGTTTAGATTACAGGATCACCAACACACATGTACTTGTAAATGTATTTAAAACAATTTTTATTTTATTGTGAAGGAGAGTCATAAATTCACCCATCAGTGGAAGCTTAAAGCACCAACATACATCCATCGCGATGCGCACATGCAGAAAACACCTGTTAACCATAAAATTCCCTACCCACATTTCTCATGTTAACATTTCTCAGTACGGCATTCTTTTGCCTTTGAACATATGTTCTCCACAGCTTTTGTATTCATGTACATGCACGTCGGCATGCATTTTATGTCAGATGACATACATAAACATCAAAATGAATTGCATGCATGTGTTTATATTGCATTTATAAATTGTGCATAGTTATGACAGAGTTAATGGTATGCAGGCTGTATGCTATTGCAATCGAGGATGTACATGTAGTCTGTTCATGTTTTAAATGTATGTACACGTACAGGTACATGTATATACACTTGATACATACATTTGTAGCACGGCATGTACCGTAGATGGAAGGCTATCTTCCTTTTTTAAGTAAAAGGAAGTGTAGCTAAATGTCATCATCTCTGCATCACCTGATTTAATCTTGTAAAGATGGCACCAGAATAAACATCTGCATTACATGTACGTGTGTAGAGTTCAGAAATTCCTTATGAAGGTGGATTAGATTATTCACTTTCTGCATGGCGGCTGTTACGCTGTGTTGGGACAAGTGATTCTGTGGCACTTGATTGACAACTAATCAGTCAGATGAGAGATTTATTTCAGGTATTATGTCATCGAAGTTTAAGGCACAGGCTGTCCCAAAACCTGAGGTTTCATTGTAGAGCACAATATCTCTATTTTATAAATACCTCAGACAATCTCCCCATTCAACATTGTGCAACTTGACTATGTATTAACATATGATAATGCCCGCTGAGAAGTGATTGTGCCCGCTGCGTTAATCACGCGTTGGTACCTGGATGCGAGACAGTTCAATGGATTCTGATTGGTCAAGAGTCCCTGTGCACTCGGCTCGCCATGCCCACCAAGTCCATATAAGGAGATTCTATTGGACAACTTGCCAGAGGAATATACCATAAAATGGACAGGGGTGTGCAGGAAAATGAAAGTAAAATTCGTTTGAAATCCATCATATGTTGACTTCTTTGACTGACTATAAAAGGTATTTATGAATGGGAATAAATATTTGCTTGGCTGGTCTTAAACTTATATTAAAGACTGGGTCAGGAGACTAAATGCATCCATTCTCCTGAGCGAGTCTTAAACGCACCGGCCAAGCACATACTTATTCCCATATTTTAAACTACTTCCAGACGCATCAGACCAGATGGAACCACACCAGCACAGACTTTGGTCAACCCAAACATGCATGTACCATGTACCCCATGTATGATTGGGTTTTCTTTTCACTGAGCTTTGTCCAACCTTGTGGCTTCATTTCATTTGAGGCCTAGCGAAACCCAAAACTCAGACTTGGTCTTTTCTTAATCGTAAACATTGTAAGGGCAAGGTCTGTGAATTTTTTCCCTTTGATTACACAATGAATTGGACAACACACATGTAGAACTGTTGCTGCATTAGGTTGAAAAATTGAGAGCCGTTGTCTGAAGTTTGTGCAGAAAACTTAAGAATGCCAAGCATCGAATTGTGTTGGTATTGATTTTACAAGTTTCATATGTAGGAGCCTTGGTTAACTAGCCTAATGTGAGAAGAGAAATACTTTACTGTGTTGTATGCATGTACATCGTAAGAACGCATACCGTGCATATGGTAGAACATTCGAGGCTTCCCCTGTACATGTATTAAATATGTGTAGAAGAATTCCAGAAAAATTTACAATAGTCCTTGGTGTAGAATAATAATTATATATACATATATACCCGAGCGTTCATGGATGTACTTGCCTTATTGTAATTACTGTTTTTTACATTGGATTTTGTAACTAGAGCATATTCCTGTGAGTTTGATCTTACATAACATTTGAGAGATATTTCATTCCTTTAGGATACCCTTAATCTGCATAAATGGTCTTCCACGTCTCCATGTTTCAAATGTGTGTCCTTAAGTTACCAGCACTCATTACCATCCTAAAAACTAAGGATTTTTACTTTGATATCAGCATAAAACAACATTTGTTACGCATTTTATGTACATGTACACATACCGGTACGTGCAAAAGCACCTCAAAGTGGAGATTTTGTCTGTATTCAAAACGTGATCACTTTTATTTTTCATTGTGAAGAGACAGTTTGAAAAGAACAGCGAGTAGTCTGTGAATGTACATGTAAGCTTTTTGCTTAGCAAAAGCCTTTGGGGTCAGGGTACAGTAACTAAAATTCCTGAGGTCGTCCAGTTGAAATTTACATTTTTAGTGTGGCTGTAAAACATGTAGACAGTGATTTTGCCATACTGGTACGTGCTTTTGTATATACATTTGTTATTTATTCTCCCAAACTGATTTCGCACAAAGCTTATTCTGTGGTCAGAGGTTACATGTGTTTAACATGTCATAACGGTTACGGATCAAACTGTAAGGCAGTAGCCACTGTTGACGATTCCTTTGTCCTTTTATACAATTCTTGTACTTTGACACAGACAAAAGAGCTGTCCTCGTTACTGTGAGTGAACACATGCAGCTGCAAAGGCTGCTGTTTGCTTTCGTTTTTCAAAACAACGTTTGCATCAATATTCTGTTGTGGCCCACGTGGCCCAATATTATTGAATTAATTGGAAGCATTGGTGAATAAAGTTTGTTTATATTCCCTTTATTTGGATTTAAAAGAGACGGTTGTTTTCACCACCTCATACAGTAATTTACATTCAGAAAAGAAAGGAAGGAGTAGGCTGTTGGTAATGTAAAGATGAAAAAGTGATGAGAACGTTTTCCATAACTCAATTACTTTTGTGTATTCTTTCCTTGCATCTTGATTAATTTGCCCTAGTGTAGAAAGAGCAAGTTTATTTCTAAAGTGGGTTAACTGTTCAGATTGGTTGATATCAGAGAACATCTTTCATGGAAAGGATTGTGTTACTCTTGCACGATTTTACGAAAAGGGCAAAAAGGAAGCTTGCAAAAGGATGAGAAATAATTCTAATTGTAGTGGTTGGAATTGCTTTGACTTCTCATAGTTAATACACCTCCCATTGATTCCATAATGCTGGCTTGTAACCATGGTAACACCAATGAAGATTGGAGCACTTCCTTTTTTGTTTGATGTGGTCACTGTTGATGTCTTGCATAAGTATAGACATACATGTGTCCTTTCAATGTTTTATTATTATTAATATCTGACCATTTCAAAGGTCGTGAAAGAAGATGTCCCAGTCCACCCAAGCCATCCAACGTTTGCGCCCAATCCTGCCCCTACATTGTATTTGCCCCAGCAGTTTGCTGGTTTTGTGGATGTTTCAGAGTAACGTTATATCATGATAATACAAGAACTGATTGTTTTGTATAGTTCCTTTGCTGCCTTAAACAGGTCGTTAGGATACTTTTTGTTCGTGTGACTGGCACTGTAGCTGTACATAGATGGTCCTACATTGGCTCCTTTAACCCTAACCCTAGATAATACTACAAATTACTACTTGTAGTAAAATGTAATACTGAGCGCTGTCGCTTGTAAGAGGACATGACTTCATTGTTCTGTGAAGACATAAGATACAATAGATAAGACAATGTACCATACAGTGCTGTGGCACTATGAATGCATGGCTTTATTGTTCTCTGTACAAGTAACAATGGAAGGAACCTAGCCAGAAGTAGTAATCTGTAGCGCTAGGTCCTTCAGGCTCAGGCTACTACCTAGTATTTTGTAGTACTGTGTAGTGTAAGCCAAACAATATGCTTGGTAGTTAGGGTTAAGAAGGCCACGCTATGCCATCTGTTGTGTCAACCTGTATTTTGTACATCATGGCAATAATAATTCAGTTCCTAGTAGCTTTGCATCAATTTTTGCTCCATTATAAAAAGACTACCAGCAAAAAGTCACAGTTGTGTGCATATTTCTTGTTACAGCTTTCCTTCCAAGGTTTGCCTGACATGACACTAGAAAACAATTTTTGGTGTGGTATTTTAGTTATTTCAAAGTCCCTGCGCTGCCCAAGACCACCACCCCACCCTGTCCAGCACTGTATTTTATTTACAGATTCACCACTCAATAACAATAGTGTAATATAATTGTTAATGGGTTAAAGACTTTCTAATGTCCACAAAAAGAAGACATGGATTGATACTGTACATCTATTTTCTCATGGCCACATGTAAAGACATTTGCCAATGTTTTATAACAATGAGGACATTTGTTAGCCCTAATTTCATTAGCGTGAGCATTTTAATATTGCACATAAAGGTAGACAGGTTTCGTCTAAGATATTCATGCGTGCCAACCATCAAATGACATGGTCATATTCATGTGAAATAAGCTGCATCTTGTATTGGGAAATACATGTACAGTACATGTACATGTATGTGGGCATTTCAATTAAAAAACCCTCCTTTTGCTGTAACCGTCAAAAATAGTAAAAAATTCCTTCCACTTCCCCATGTATAATGCATATATGTAGACATATCATGTCACTTGACTGATTTTGACTGACAGGACAACTGTGTTGAGAATGCATCTTTTCTGAACGAGAAATGAGAAGAGTGTGAATGCTTACAGTTGTTTAGAGAAACAGCCTCATGAAAAGAAAGTCTGTGGAATTGGTTTTGTTTGTTATTTTCGTGGATTAGTTTTTAAAATTTTTTTTGTTGCATGCATGAAATGCGTTTGAGTTTTCGGTGCCATGCTAACCTCTTTGTGTGGCTTGAAGGACATTTGCTTATTTTTTTTCTCTGTAGTTGGAAAGTTTTTAACTTTTGTATCAAATGATGATATTTCCCTCTAACATTCCAAAGCAAAATTGCTTTTTGTAGGATGTCCACCAAGTGACATTTAAGTGGGTGTTGAAAGGGGAGATGCTTACATACAACAGGTTGTGACACCTGCTGACATTTAGCATTCTGTAATAGAAAATGGACACTCCCAAAATGGAAAGTTGTCATTGCCATGGTTTCCTTTGTCCTCATTGCGTTATTGATTTATAAACAGATGTGTTGAAATACCACAGAACACATTTTACATATATCGTACCAGTACATTTATGAAAATGAATAGATGAATTACAGTGTATGATGGGTGTCGTGATAAATGCAGGCTTGTCGGAGGCAGCAGTCGTACTTCTAATTGTGTGTGTGGGGGGGGTGGGGATTCAGGGAAATTCCCCTGGTGCACGGAAACACATGCGAGACCGACACCGTATGTTGAAAGTGGTTGTCTATTTCATGATGATAGGTGTGGTCATGCCTGTAGTTTGCATTACCATGCATTGTAATGCAATACACATAACCCTTTCAGGGAAAATCATTTTAATTGAATTGAAATTCAGTGATGGAAGGCAAAGGTTTCTTTACCATAAGTTTGTTGCTTTGTTCACTTTTTGTTTCTAGGGTGTTACTATTCTATGGATTCTTTTCTTGCAAGAGGTCTTAAAGTACATGTACATGCATGTGTGGAAATACACTGGTACATCGGCACTCATTGCTCTTACAACTGTAGAACTGTTCATTAATTTTCCCCACCCCCCCAGATCTATGTTCACTGTGGTGATGCTTTGATGCCTGAAAAGTGACCAAGTTGATATCTGTGATCTAGCTTATATCAAGTTAGCCAAATTCGTCCATGTCGGGTGGACTGACTTGGGGAAGTCGGTGGACTGACGTAGGGAAAACTAGAGATTCCGAGGGTATTCTGAGAACATGCGAAAATGTACATGTACATGTACCTGCAGTGTGCGTAGATGCTGTTGATGGGAAATTCTCCCTTCACTTAAGCAGACTATACTGCAACATTAATTCCTTTTATTGTGGAAAAGTGGCTTCTTCTACTGTGTATTTCAGAACAGTGCATGTGTTCTACACGTATGTCTCCTGATTCCATGTTGGTGACTAATATTTCTTCCAGCAGCCTTCTAAAAATGTTGAAACCAACGTACATGTAGTATTGTAGATACGATACATGCATTTATTTAGTTTCTTTATTGTGTGGGTCCTTAATTTTAATAAATACATGGACATATACTATAACTGTGTACATGTACACTGTAACTATTTGCATTGAATTGTCTTGGAGAATTACACTTTTATATGTAATGCTGATGAATGCAAATTTATTAATATACATCGTAAGTCTAAACTATACATGTATACTTTAGGGCTGAGTCATGTGTTTATTGTTAATTACTTGCAGGGGTGTGAGAATTCAGCTTTTTAGCTGATTTCAGCTTTTTTATTCATAGATGTTGACCCCGAATTTCAGCTTTTTTGTACACCTGGACTGTTACAAAAGTATGGGAACTTATTACGTTTCAGCTGTGTGCTGGCTAGTTTCAGCTTTAAGTTAACGTTGCCACTCACAGCCCTGTACATGTACTTGTTTACTTTCATTTTGTGAAGCCCATGCATGTATTGGTTGTCTATTGTACTGCCCCACACTCTGGATTGCAGCACAAGGTTCCTAAACAATGAAACATCAGAATTTTGATTTTGATGAAAAAAAATCACCTTCAACGTTCCCTCTTGTTAAGCATTTTAACCAGAATGATTATGTACATACGGTATATAGAGAGTACTTGCGGCAAAATACATGTATGTACATGTAGGCTACTTGTGAATAAAATGTCTCAAACTCTCAATTGGGTTAGCACCTTCAACGTGTACATGTACCTGAACACGGAACTTTTTATGATCAAGGAAGTAATTTTGAAGAGATACATGTAATTCCCGATGAACAGGAAATGTAATATGTAGGAGGATACTTTGCCGGTACCAGTAGGTGTAAACCTGGCACGACTTCGATTTCCACCCACTAATTCTTTTCCTGTCGCACGTACACGACTTGGAGGTCAGAACCACTAAGCTAGAAACTTCCGTCTGTTAGATGAATGTCATTTTGTTGGTGGTGTCCTGAGATTTCTAGGTGAATGAACAAAGCAGGCAGAATAGGTAAGGAGACAGAGAGTGGGAACAATGAGCCATTTCAGTTTCTCAAAAAGGCTAGATCATGTTGAGGAAAAAAACAAACCAGCTTGACCATGTCGAGAACATGTACATGAATGTGTAAGGTGGTACATGTATACGGCTTCCTGGATAGGGCCAACATGGTGCACTTACATGTATTACTGTTCTTGGATGTTCTTCAACGCACTTTATATTGAGCATGCATTGTTGGGATATCAAACTCATTGTTGAAAGTAGCTTTCAAGAAATCTTTTCAGGGAATAAAGAATTTCCATTTTAGTTTAATATGCTTCAAGAAACCTACAATTTTGTTGAGCAATTAATAGTTTCATTTACTACACTTCATACATATTCGTGAGCAAATCGGGTACGTCATTGGCCAATTCCACCTCCAGAGTGCAAAATTAGACCCAAAAAGTGCTCAGACAAAATGTCATCACGCAACCACTTTAGTTCTGCTATTACCTGCTTTTGATCTGCTATATTATGTAAAAGACAGAGTTGTAAGGTGCAGTGTCAGGGGTCACAATTCACTTTTTTTCCTGGTCCTACCAGAACTGCACACGCAGCCGCATTGAGCAATCCTTGTTCGGGTGCAGGCCACAACGTTTCTTGATTTTGTTTAGTTTGCGCAATTGGGCAGGCCATGTCATAAATCTACTTGCTTGAATTGGATCAACACTAGCCAAAGATTTCTCAGAATCCACAATTATTGTTATTTAACTGAGGCCTACTGCATATATGCAGTCTTTTATTAGGCGTAAAAAAATACATGGCGTAGTTGTGCTGTGCATTCCTCTCAAAAATTGGGTCGGTCATGTTGGTAGGTTGGAAGGTTTTTTTTGTTTGGGGGCAATTTTGTGCTGATTGAATGGCATCGGGGGGGGGGGGCATAGCCTCCAAAAGTATCTCAAAGAGTGATGAACACCTGTCTTTAATCTATGTAAAAATTTCTACATATGGCAATTCACGAGAAAATTATGAACAATTCACACAGTCAAGACAGCAACCATGATGGCAAATTGGCCAACACTGTCCGTGTATCACGTGATAAGCGTGCATGATGCATTCAGACCAGCGGGCGCTAAACCTTGTGCCATGAGCAGAACAACCTCAAATTACACTCGCGAACACAGAAGATACAGACATAAATAAGAGACCAAGTTCTGTGAATTAACTCGCAGAAAAGCTCTTGCAACATAACATCGATGTCTTTCCGGCCTGCAGCCTTTTGCATCCGCAGCGTGCACCCCCGATGAAGAGTGCTTATGCACAGTACATCCAGTACAGACTAATAGCGGTTGCTACAATTTCATAACACATTCTTTTGCATGGGTGCGGCGCAGCAGGAACCAGCGCACACTCTCAAAACAGAGGAGACTGCCAACACATCATGTTGAAAGGTTTTTCTCAGAATTGCAAAATGTTTGATGAAGATGGTTCTGGGGTTGGCCTCCTTACTGCAACACACCACAAGTGCACAGCACATCTCCACAAAGCTGCTTGGTTTTCTGTCGTAGATCCTGCCCCGTCATGTGTTTGTGGTGTTCACGAAATACAGAGTTGTGCATGGACTGCACAGGCTTGAGCAGGGAATGTTGGGGCCCACCCTGCTTAAGTATGCACATATGCGGGTTTGACCTTGACTTGGCTGAACTTTGTGGAGTCCTGTCTGTGCATACAGTACGTTACCATAGGGAGAGGACTTTGCTAGGGATGCAGGATCATCGTTACAAGCATTGGAATGATGATGAAGCACATGCTTGCAATCAGATTATCCAGGAAGCATTGGAGCAGGAGTACGTGTAATAAAAGGAATTGCCTGAGCTGGAGTGATTATGGGAGATCCGCGTATAATACATACCATGGAGATTGGCATTGGTAACTGTTCAGTGTAGGCAGTTTTCAGAATTACTGCCGTGAATCCTTCAAGGATAATTCTAACATACATGTATTCCCAAACCCTTTGAATGGAATGTCAGCTGTCTGGTTCACATCCGCAGCAAGTTGGATTTTTTTTTTTAATCAGTCAGGGCTCAAAAAAAAGATACTGAAGGCACTTTAAAATTGGAAATGCATGTATTAATCAGTCTGGAGTATTACCATATTTGGAGGGGCTATTACATCACAAATCTCACACAATCTGACCAGTCTCAAGGCTTGTTCTACGTGTTGCAGCCTACAACAAATTGTATGGGTGTTTCCATGATATGGGATGCTTTTCTTAAACGTTGCAGCATATGGAACAGAAAATTTCCAACTGCAAAAATTTGATTGGCTGTGCAAAAAAGCTGACTACAGACAAATACCAGAAGTTCTAAAACACATTTGTAACGATGGGATTTAAAGTTCATTATTGCCAACTTGAGATATTTTAAGTTGAATTTGGACAAAAATTGCTGCATCAGTAGGGAAAGGTCACTATGCCCATATATGGTAATACTATAGACTGTTAATGGAGCGTAACAGAACATTGGACTGCGGTGGGAGCATCCATTTTGTTGTGCATTTGTTAAGAGTTTTGATGACGTGTGTAGCAATCACTGAAATAAAGGTTTTTCCAGGTCGTCATAAACCATGTGTGTGGTAAGGACAATGAGAATCGCTGTAGGAGGCAAAGTGTTGATTGGTTTTTTTAATCGTTGGCAGTAGGTTGCCATGGGGACAACAAACAAACTGAAACACAATTTGTGTAAATCCAGTTTGTTGGAGCGGATGTAAATGAGGATGTGCTGTTCATGTTGGATATATCACTTTGATCTGCTTGCGTTCCTGTGTCGTGCTGGCAGGTTTTTTTTATTTTGAAATTAGGCCTCAGTCTCCAAACCCAAACCAATGATTTCATGGATTTGGTTGGGGCTCAGGGATGATTTTTCATTGGTCAGTAGCACATTTTTAGTTTGTCATAAGAGTCATAAAATCAGTCACAGCTGAAGCATATTGGATGCACAGTTTTGGGCTGAAAACATTTTTTTTCCAGTAGAGCATATGTGCATGTATACCGGTACGTGTCTGCTTTTGTTGAATGAAAATTGCCTGTGTCACACGCAGACCCTTTGGGCCAGCTAGGGTAACATGTTTCAAGTTCTTTCAACAAACTAAGATGAGACAGAAAGATGAATGTTTGTCCAGCAAGACTTAAACATTGTAATGATAGGCTCGTAGGATGTGAAGTGGGTTCAGTCATGCAGCTTTGGAATGAACTCACCTGATTTGTTAGCCATGCTCTGGAACATACAGCAATACTTGAGGGCGCTGTTTATGTACATGTACGGCAAGTAAACGACACTTGCTGCATCAAGTAGGGGAGTTTGTGCTCAAGTTTGTTTTATGGTTGCGCTTTTGCAGCAAAATGTGACCAGTTTGGACATGTGACCAGTTTTGGCATGTCGCTGCCCTTTGTTAATTTTATCTGCCCATAGTTAATTTCATAGCTTTCACGCATACATGTGTATTCCGGTGTGCTCTCCGCCGGGTACAGTTGCATGAAAGGGGGAAGTTGTGGTATTTTGAACCCCTCTGGCTTTCTGTTTGAGAAGGAGAGCATATTAAGCAGCAGCCTTGGTACCATCCTCCAGAGATGAGATTATCATGGAGATAATTTCACCGAACCTGAAGGTTACTTCAGTATTCTTTCCAGGCTGGGACAGCGAACAAGTTCAGATAGCTATTGTTTGAAATCACAGCCTCCCTTTTCTTTTTCCTACATAGTGTTTTCAAAATCTGACATTCAGAAGCCGTCTTTCCTCCGCAAAACTGACCCTTTTTTATCTTTCTGTCTGGTTTTTACAGGAACTGGGGAGAGTGGAAAAAGCACATTCATCAAACAGATGAGGATCATCCACGGATCGGGGTACTCGGAAGAAGACCGGAAAACATTCACCAAACTGGTATACCAGAACATCTTCATGGCAGCAAATGCAATGATCAGAGCCATGGATACGTTGAAGATTCCCTATGGTGACCCTACGAATGAGGTCAGTCATCTTTTCGAACCTTCCAAGTTCTACTCTCACTTGATTTATGAGTTTTGGGTTTAAAATGTGATCAGGTGGAAAGTGTTTGATTTGAGGTTTAGTTTTGTTTGGTGGAGTGATTTAGATTCGTAGTAAGAAATTGAGTGCATCAATATGAAAATCGCCCATCTTTGGGGGAGAGAGGCCTTATTTCATTTTTTTTCCCTTTTAATGTCACATTCTTGTTTGACTGCACATGCTGGTTGCACAGTCTTTTAGGAAGAATCTGGAGAGATAGTCATTTTCTAAGAATCACTGATTGTACCATCCTGTGATGTTGGAACCGACTATTAACACAACACTAAGCCCAACTCAGAATGTTATGACTGTGGCTAGGTAACACACTCACCTTTGAAATCCACTGCCTAGTAGCATCAGCCACTTTCCGTAGACAGGTGCTTCACTCCTAGCCGTAGCCAGTTGTTTCAAACAAGGCAAAACTCTTGGCTCGCAGGGAAGTTGTTGTATACTCATCTATAAGGTTCCTGATCTGATATCTCTTACATGGGGCTCAGCTTGAAATGGATGGCTACAGTTCAGCAGTTTAAATTTAAATTGAGATTGAAAAGCAAACTTAATATCTGGAAATGAGTCCATTCGAAATGTTTTACTGGCCTACTGCAACATAATAACAAGTTGGATGACATTTTCAACAAGTTTTCAGATTGCCAGAGGCAATAGAAACCTTGATTTTTCAGAATTGGGCATATTTCATGCACACAGAAATAACAGGAAATAGTTCTGGAACCGTTGGGAATAGTTTGACAACTTTGCCAACCATAAAATTAAATTAAGATAGCTGTAATAACTTGGCCATTGCTGCATTCAGTTAGCACCACTCAACAGATACATGTACATGGAAATGACAGGGAAACACGCTTGTAGATTTTGTTGGAGCAGCTGGAAAAACATCACACTCGTGTTCAACTGGTTGATGTCTGTCTTAGATATTGCACCAGTACCTGACTGAATTGACCATGTTAAGAATTTCAAGTAACACAAAGGAACACAACCAAGTTGGCATGGACAGTCTCTTCTAATAAGTGGGCCTGTACTATTCCAACATGTTTTATACTTGTAAGCGTGAAAGCATGTCACCTGGCTAGGTTAGGAACTTCTGAACCAGTCAAAACAAGTTCTGTATGGCGTTATGCACAAGTGATGTTGGACCTAGGCCTGTCAAAGGAGATGATTAAAAAAAAAAGAAAGTGTTAAATTCCCACTGGAAAGGTCCATATCTTTGAAGCAGTGCTGCGATATAACCTGCCATCCATGGATTGGAAACATGATGGATGGAGTGATAAGATATGAGACTGATTTCTTCGGATTAATGCATGGGGAATGATTTCTGCACACCTGATGTCCCTCGTTTGTTCTATGCCTAACTTAAAAAAAAAGAGAACTAAAATATTAAAAGTGAAATGAAATCCTACATCTGTTACAAGTAGTGTGTCAAACACTCTGTTATGTAGCATGTGACTTGATGTCTGAATTTTTTTTCATATGAAGCTCTAATCCTTGAGAGATTACACGAGTGGAAAAGGTGAAAGTTTTAGGGTCAGTCTGGGTACTGAATACTTTATAAATTCTAATACATCAAAGAATGGTGGATGACAATGTGTGACAGGGTTTCTTACCATGTGTAGGATTTGATTCGTCAATTATTGTAACTCATCTCCCTCCCCCGTTTTTAATCAAGAATTATCCCAAATCTACTAATGTTCAAGATGGTAGCAAATACATGTAGATGTATGTGCCATTGAAAGGGACTTGGTTATGAATGTTCATGTGAAGCTCAGACGCTCTTAAAATGGACATGTTCAGCTTTTGATTCGTGTTTGGCTTGAACTGAAAACCAGTGTTTTGTGATCAATCTCTGTGTATTTGTAATTACTGCAGTGCGTCTCTCAATGCTCTCCTTTCAGAACTCCAACCTGTGTCATGATTTAGGTACCATCTACACCAAGTCAGAAAATAAAACATGTCCGAAAGTCTGGAAAAATCTGTTAGTTCTGTATTCCCACCAAATACGGTGTTTTTTCTCGCAAGTTTCATGTGTGATGTATTACTTGTCGACTTTGCCCTTGATCCTAGGTTGCATGGGTGTGAGGAGGAAACAAGTACAGTGATAAGGAAAAGATAAATGAGATTCAGACAGTACAAGTATAAACATACTTCAAGTGATAATGATTCACGCTCAGCCAAGTGTGAAGCTCATGTAAGCTGTACAAGAGTCGGAAAGTCGCCCTTGACTACATTGCATAGTTACAGCTGGGAACTGTTTACCCCACTGACCCTTGTGCTCTTGGCAATGCTCATGGTCTCTGGTTCCCCCCCCCCAGGGTCAGATTATTTGGTGCATTGTCAGGTTTGACCTTACAAATCAAATGAGTATTCACTGAAGAGTAACTTTGCATGGGGGGGCTGCTTTGGTGCATTGTCAGGTTTGACCTTACAAATCAAATGAGTATTCACTGAAGAGTAACTTTGCATGGGGGGGCTGCTTTGTATGCTTGTTGGTCTTTTCATTCATAATAAACAAGATATGTTCAGTGAAAGATTATGGGGTGGGATTAAAAACTTGTTTGCTTTGAAGGTGGATGTGTCTTTTACCTCTTGGGCCTGCACGTTTAAATGGCATAGTATGGAAATGATCGATATAGGCATTTTTTGCTTAATTATACATTAACTCAATAGTACAAGTCACACTGGGAATCAGTCTGCATACCCCATGAAAATAACTAGTGCTGCAGCTGAACCGCTGTACTGAATCAGAAATCATTGAACGTGGCACTTTCGAACCGAACCAACCTGGTTGGTTTGGATGTTCAGCTTTCACATGACATGGCATTGATAGCACGTGGAATGCATGCAAGAAAACTTGAAACAAAAGCAAGCACAACGAAAAATGGGTAATGAGCCGCGCTGGTGCTTGGCACATGTGTGTACACATGTGTGTGTACACATGTGCGTGTACACATGTGCGTGTACACATGTGCGTGTACACATGTGCGTGTACACATGTGCGTGTACACATGTGCGTGTACACATGTGCGTGTGCACATGTGCGTGTGCACATGTGCGTGTGCACATGTGCGTGTGCACATGTGCGTGTACACATGTGCGTGTACACATGTGCGTGTACACATGTGCGTGTACACATGTTTTGTAAATATACATGTACAGTAAACACACCATGGCCCCGCATCATGTGATGGTTGTAAAAAGCACGTGGTGAGAATTCACTAATCATCACCGGACAACATGCAAAGTACGGCATTTCTGCTATATACAGTACAACACGAAATTCTCACTACATCCAGTTGTGCTTATGTACTGGTATATTAAGATATTAGCACTATGTTTGTCAATCTCTGAAAACCACACCTGTACATTACATATTGGGCCAATGATGTCATAAATGGCATTGCAAAAGGAATTTTGATTGGATGCTGATCATAGTTGGACTTACGCTCAATCGAAGGCAACTCCGGAGGGAATACTGATTTTGCCAGCACTGCAGCGCGCAACAAGATTGGTTCACGTGGTGGCCTAACTTGTCTTTCATTTAATCATGTTTGATAGAAGTTATAGTGTTAATATGTTGGAATGGAATTTTGCCAGATCTTAAATAACAAAATACTGTATCTCAAATAACAAAATACTGTTATCCATTCAAAAAAAAAAAAAAAGACAGATGGAAAATTGCTCCTTGGGCCACGTGGGCACCATCCTGGAAAAGAGTGCTGACTTGATATCAAGGTTCTTCTTCACATACATAGTTTTGCAGTTGAATTTGTTTCATGAAAAATAACCAAAACACAATTCGCATGAAAGCTAATTTGATCTTGTATCCTATAGAGGAGGAAACTCCCATTTGAACTTGCTGTTTTTCTGTTTTCACATATCCTATGATCATTTTGTTGAGTCAAGCGTGGTCCAAACACAACCACTTTTGGTTGGTAAAACTTGTTCTGAAAATGTCACACCTCTGACAGTAACTTTTTATGGAATTTTAAATCCTGAACAAACTTTGAGGAAACGGCTTAGAAAAACAAGTGTTAAAATTGAAGTTGCTGGTAGATGGGGATGAAGGAGATTCATTGTTGGTAAAATGAAGGCGTTTTACATGCAGAAGTACAGTACGGCACGTTGGTGGTGAGCTCTTCAATGTCTTTTATGTGTAGTGTGCGTGTACGTACATGTGTGTACATGTCCGAACCCGAACCGAACCATACATGTAGTTCAGCAAAAATTTTCCAAACCGATCCTGAACGGAACCTGGGCACCAACTTGCAGCACTAGTTTTAACCTTACACATACCGGGGGTACCGGCACGTGTACCAAACAATTCTTCACCGTTCATCCAGGAAACACTACAATAATTGTTTTTGAATTCATACTGTCTCAAATGAATTCGTTGTTTTTATGTGGGTACTTTTGAAGGGTTTTGATTTGGTATTCATGGAATTAGCATGATATTCACAGTCTTGCCTTTAACTACCACCTGACAGGTTCCTTTTTTAGCACAGCAGATGTTTCTGGTTCTCAAGGTCATCGTACTTTTCCCACTGCTTCCCTGGCACTCCTTTGTTTCACTGTATCCATTTCATGCTTGGGGAAACCGGTGCACAGCTACATGTAGTTGTTACTAGTTGCCACTGGTAACCACTGGTTCCCTGCGTCTCTTGTGGGTCAAGGTGGAACCTTGTTCAGCCAGCAAGGGTGGCCGTCTCCAGGATTATAATTTCCGTGTTCTGGAGATGACTTGAATGAGCTGACTCAGGTGATTATGTCTCCTCTTCCTCCTGCATTGTAATTTGATTGAGGAGGACACTGACTGGTCATGTAGCGATTGAAAGGTTTAGCAGAGGGGTTGGGCAGATGCAACCTCTCCCTTGCATCGAATCTAACTCAATCCCTTGGCTGTTACAGCGAGGAAATGGGAAATCAAATTTAGAAGAATGTATTGTGTGGAGCCAAGGTTTTTTTCCCCGTTGTTTTAAAAGTTCTTGGTTCATTCCCTGGAACAGCTTTGTGATTTTTACATTTGACAGATTACGAAAAGATTTTAGGCTCAAATTAGATGAATACTTTGTGCTAATCATTTTCGAAACCAACTTAATCTGTTTAGGGTGAGCCAAGAAATTGTTGGAAAATTTCCACATCTTATTTTTAGTTTGGCCTTGGCAGCGTGACTGCCTGGGATCCATGAGATCTCCCAGGGAATGCCAGTCATAACCTCCAACAGGGAATTTCGGCTATTGATGGATAGTAATACAGCAACAGTTGCAGTTTTCTTGGGGGTAAAGTCATGTAAGATCCAGTGATTCCCCCTCCCAATTTCATGTTGGCCGTAAGTTGAATGGGTAGATCTGTAGGTACATGTAGTTGACACTTTATTTCCAGAGGATGACCTGCAGTGAGTTTCCATGATAATCTGCCAGTGTCCCAAGAAATTGACTGTGTGTGGTACCTCGACTCGGCAGTGATCCATGACAAGTCATGGCAAAGATCACTCCATGGCGTTTCGCTTGTCGCCAATCGCCCAAACGCTTCTGAAACAACCTGGACAATTCAATATCAAAATGAAGATATAAGATTACACCTGCAACTAGTTTTTCCTATCGATTCTAAACATCCATGCAATAGTATGTTTTAATTTTTTCCCTTCGCGCAGACAGGAAAATCATTGACCGAAGTGTTTGCGTCAGTTTAATGAACACTAATCACAATCACAGCACAAAGATGAATGTGAAACATGTCACAATGGATCACAAACAGAGAGATTACAACTGTGACCTGTCAATTGTAATTACACAGCATCACTGGCTCTATGTAAAACTGTTGATAGAATTTGTTTCCAATTCCTCTGCGCCAAGCATCTGTCAGGAAGCACTTCGTTATTTTATTAGTGAGGACTGTGACATGCATACCATTTCAAGGAAGAAATGAAACTGATGTGATCTGAAAAGGTCGTGTGATGGTGGCTTTTATCATGTTTATCCTTTGTTCAGCAGAAGTTGTTGCCGCTCAAAAAGTGTGTGGGTCGAGCTTTTTCATGGAAAATGATGCTGCACACAGGGAAAAACCAAAACATGACGGCGTAAAATTGATTAAATTTCCAGTAGGTTGTAGGCATCGTGATATTTTGATCTTCTGGCTGAATTAGATCATATTTAAACTTATGAGAGGCAGATCAGAACTGGGGCAGTGTTTGCCCTGACAATAGGCATTCATGCGGACAATGGCCCGGTCTTGTCGTGTGAGAGGGTTACACGTTTCTGATGTGTCAATGGTTGTTCCTCTTTAGGTCACAGCCACAGAGCTGATGTGGTTTGAGCCTTTTGCGGTCAGAACGCCCGTTGAATGGACGGCCATGTCTATTGGATGTGAACCCTGCTCTTGCATTGTGCAGTTGTTGCGAGCACACTTTTGTGCCGCTGCGCTGTGGATGGTGTCACATGTTTGTTGCTAAGGTCTCACATTTCAACAGTAGGGAGTGGGATACTCTTCAGATGCACTCTCTTCTTTGATGTAAAATGCCACTGAAGGAGAAATAGTGTGCCAGTTTCCTTTTTTGTTTTGTCGGAATTCAAGAACATAGTTAACTCTGGTCCAGAAATATTTAGCTGCCAGACATTCTTAAAACTTTTCTTTCAGTTCCAAAGAAACCATTCATCTGAAGTTAGTAGTTTTTCAGAGTAAAGAAGACATTATTTTTTTTGGCAAAGAAAAAAATGTATTTTATGTGGCAAAATTTAAAATGAATTTGAGAATCTGTAGCAGTGTTTTTAATGGTTCCTTTTGTTCCAAACTATATTTTCATTCAGGTGACCATCGTACTGAAATGTTGTTACATTCTCTGTCGAAAGGTGGGGAAATTCTAAGCATAATAAAGTACAAGGAAGAAATGGCAAATGTTACTGAGCAATATGGGCGATTCACAATAGTGTGCCACCAAGAGTTTGCAACGCGTTGGCCAATCACAATGCGCGAAATCTGTTGACCATTTCCAAACGCGCATTTGGTCGACAGATTTCGCGCACTGATTGGCCCACGCGTTGCGAACTCTTGGTGGGGCACTGCTGTGAAACGGACGTATTTGTTTTTGTCAAGAAAAGACCCCTTAATGAGAATGTCCTGAAACCTCAAGGCCTGTACACATGAATGTCTGACCTGAGAACGTGATTGTATTTCAAGAGATATGTGTCAGTGAATGTTGTTCTCTTTTTGGTTTTCATCCACAGAAAAGGTCTGCAGATATTAGATTAATAGACCACGAGAATGTAACACAGTTTGTAGAACCAAACGTAACGTACATAGAAAGTATATGGAGCGATTCTGGTATACAGGAGTGCTACGACAGAAGGAGAGAATACCAGCTCACTGATTCAGCAAAATAGTAAGTTTCTCCTTTTCCCCATCGACTTACTCCCTCCCGTTTACTCTCCCCCAGCCTAAAATCCCCTGCCACTATCCATCCCCTCCCCAGTCAGTCAGTCTGACCTTGGTGTCATGAGTATGCTGTGCCCAGCATTTTCCAGAAACGGTTCAAAATTCCCAGCAAAGCTTTCAAGCCCGCTTTTCTTTTTCCATTCAGGAACAGGTCTCCATGTTCCAAGGGGTTATTGTCACTTTTTTTCAAAACAGCAAAATAGCTCATTGTGTATACAATTTACGGACGTGATTGTGAATCAAATCAGTTCACTGAATCACATCATATAGCCAATATTCATGTACCTGTACACGTATGTCAGACTCTAGAGATGAAACGTAAGGTGCTAGGTTTCCCATTTTCTAAAATCAAAATTCTATGTTTTCTGGTTTTTTTTTTTTTTGTTGGACATTCAACATTTTGACAAACTCAGCTGGTTCCCAAGGAAATGTGAATCCCTGCACTACAGCTGTGTTACCAGTGATGGTGACGTTACAGTGACATGTACTATATGTATTATACATACTGGTACTGCACTTGCATTTTGGCAATTGGCCAGCAATCACTTGAGGCCTGTACCAGTACAAATATATCTTTAGTAAAAAAAAAAAGACAACGCGACAAAAACTGTTAAGAGTAAATAGCTATCAAAACATTTTTCGAAAGAATATTTTTTCTAAAAGCCTCTTTATTGGCAGTTAAGTTAACCCTAACCTCCCTGCCCTGACCTTTTGCAAGGTACAACACCACCCTCAATCCTGCTGAATCTTCCATTATTTCTGGAATATGCTCCAGGGTGTCTACTGTCTCAATCCTTCCAAATAGTTTTGAGGCGGTGCAAATGGTATCCTGAAGCTGTGTGGGTGATTTCCTTTTAAATCTAGACATGAAATTACAAATGTACTTGTTTGCATGGCTGAGCATAAACAACATAAGGTCTAACTCACAATGTACCTTTTTTTCCCCATTCTTCCTGAATCCTCCAATTTCCTACAAAACCTCACGGAGGATTTTGGAGTCTTGAGGAGAGTTAGGGTTCATGCAATATGGAATTCCATGTTGTCCTTTTTTTTTCATAACGTTCTGTTGGACTTTGATGAAAAAGAGAATGACATTAAAAAAAAAAACCACACCAAGATTGGGAGCAGGAGTTCTGCCAAATTCTTTTTTTCAAATGGGCAGGAAATGGGTCTAAATACAGCTGCAATCTGTTGCAATTCAGAGGAGGCTGCTTGAAGATAATGCACAAGGTCAGTCGGTTCCCCTCGCTGTAAATAGATGAAGCAACTGTCTCTAAATAGACTCAGCATTTCCCATGCGTCAGAGTGTTGACGTCAAACGAGTTGGAAGTGCATAGACAAACGATGGCGGTATACACACTTGTTTCCTTCGCCTGGTTGCTGTTTGTGCGACAGGTCCTGGGTAGTGGCAGTCATAAGGAAAAACAAAAGAGAATGGTTTTGTAAGATTAATGGAATTGTTTGTTGCCCTTGAAAATGACTGGGGGTTGAATTATTAAAACAGGAATTTAAAATGAGAGAAATCGAAAAAAAGGGGAGAACAAAAACACATGTTGTAAGAAAAAAGTGTTCTGGAAGAGTTCCAATTAAACAAATTAATTACAAGGGAAAGAAAATTGAATAAAGTTAGCGAAATTTCAAATTATAAGTACACAAAGGAATGACAAGGAATTATACATTCTGTGCAAGATTTTCCAATCCCTCTACGGTTGTCTTTTTCGGTTTTAATAGCAAGGACAGTTTCTTTGGGTTTGCAAGTGTGGATATATGAAATCATTTCTGCAATTCATGCATGGCTGTGCGGCTTTCTCTCTGTTCATCCCTGCCTTGCATTCATTAAGATCACGTGACACCGCCTACACGGGATGTATTATCATTGGGAGGTTGCTGTATGCGCAAGTGTGTGTACGGGCACACGCGGCCTCATCAGTGTACAATGGGAAAGACTCCAGCCTACTCATTCCATCTACATCGTTGCCTCGTGGCCGGCTGCCTTTGCTAGGGCTGTGCTGTGGTACTGGTCTGCTCCTAATTACTGGCTCAAAGTCCAGTGGCTGACACATGCTCAGGGACCATCTCCAAAGTCTTGTCTCTCGGCTAGCAGCAAACCCTTGTAAATGGGGGATGGGGAGTCTTTGGGAAAGCTAGAAAGAAATGAATTTTTTTTTTTAAATTAGGGGAATTAAATAATCAAGAAATTGCCTAGTAAATTTGTCAACATTATAAAAAAATTTTTTTCATTAACCTTGACAGTCCTGGATCCTTCAATCTGAATATGGTTTGGCACACACCCAAGGGAACTAGTGTTAATATTTCTGCCCAGTATTAATGAAGTATACTGGTACATGGTATTGCCCTTTTTGGAGAATACATTGTCAGTTTTATGTTTACTTCCCCACATGCTTATATGCATGCTAGTATCATCTCACCTGTAAAAACGCTTTGAATTGTCAGTTTTAAACTATTCATTGAAGTCTATACATCAAATCTGTGAAATCAAAGTTATTTCGAAGATGTACTTGTATCTACTTTATTCTCACCCAAAGAAAAGTCTTTCACCCACAAAAATATTTGGTAACTCAAAATGTCCTTACTACCGATGCGTGTGTTTAGCTCAAAAGTTTTTATAAGGCGAGGCAAAAAGCAACCGTTGCCAAAACAGTTCGAAAAAAAATGTAAAAAAGAAGCAAGACTTCAACTGTGACTCATTAATGCCAAGCACACTTTGTCTTTTCACACTGGGACTTGTAGGCAATGCACGCTGCGATTGTGATTGACTAGTCACATGCACCACTCTGCAACCACAACAAAAGCCTTACTTTTTTAAGCTACTGTTGCTAGCCCAATTGTGGGCCTACTTGTACCTCAGGCATGGACTATGTGGTTGCTGACTTGGCCATATGACCACATTAGTGGCTGTGGGAAATTGCAGAGCTCTGCGCCCTTAAGCAATTAAAAAGGAAAGGTCATGTCACCAAACATCGGAAATATAAGAATGCACAGGGCATCACGTTACAGACCAGCTATACCAAATGACATGAAACCCAACCAAAAAAAAATTGCCGCATGAGGATGCACAGTTTGAGTAGTTTATTGTTAATCAGTAGAACAGAAATCTTGGGTAAGAACAACATAAATCTCAGTTATATGATTTATGAGCAAAAACATGTACCATTAGAAAAATAGAAGAAAAATTACCACAATAAAGTTAGAGATAGCCACTGCGGAACAAGTTGTTAATGCATGTGTGCTGTATGTGTGGGCGTCACTATGATGCGACTGGGCACTTTCGTTCTTTTAAAAACATGATAAATCTCCAATTTGTTGATCATTCCCCTGAGGTTTGAGCTACCAAGATGTTACAGTACATCCATTGTATGCCAATCACAAGTTTTACGTGTACATGTATATGAACCAGTTGCAGGCATGGACAATACATGTGAACGTGGTGCTCACATAACATCAGAGACAAATGTATCGTCTCATTGCTTGTACAGTCGACTCCCGTTATTACAAAATCAGCTATAACGAAATTCCGGTTATAACAAACACATCTTTGGTCCCGGCAAAAACGTGAACATTTCTATGGGGAGAAAATCTGTTACAGTGAAATTGCATTGTAGGAAATTCCTGGTACAATGAAAGGCTTTAGTGACTCTGTTGCCTGAAAACCATTGTTGACGACCCATATATAACGACTGTTTGGGAATCGCAGGGTGAAAACGTGCGCAGTGCACCACACTGGCTCCCGCCGGGCCGACCTGTTGGCAAAGAAGGCATGATGGAAATGTGGCAACCAGTCAATGTACAATTCCTGTCACTACATCGTATACGAATGTAGCTCTACAGTTGGAAGTTGAAAAAACACTGCCAGTTTCCTGTCATCGTGACAAGTGTAGTATATGATTCAAAATCTGTGATTGTTTACATTGATTACACAAAAAACAAAACAAAAATTCCCTTCCCAATTCCGATAAAAATACGCAGCAAATAATTTCGCTTGGCTATTCTCACATCTCAAAAGCCTAACTAATCGTCCAATACTGAATTATTCATGCTGCTGCAAAAAGATCTAGCGTACTCGCCAGTGAGACTGTTTACATGACGTACATTTTGCAAGACACAGCTATCCAATCACAATATTCCCTCGTGACATCATGCTTCTCCAGCATCCATCTCGCATGCAGGCAGTTGCACCGCAGTAGGCGAGTGAAATTAAAAGTATCGATCAATGGTGTTCATGTAGCTAGTGTCTAAAATCTAAAGTCTGATGGAAAATTAAATAAAAATGTCTCTCCATAACACAATTTGTGTTGAAAAGACTAGCGGTATTTACATGGATGGGAGGCTCCAGTTGATGAGTCTTCACATTCTTGCAGGTACACACATGTGCATGTTGTTTAGTTACTGTTGGCTTCGTTGTCATCCATGGCAATCGAAAGTCTTTTAAAAATCCCTGGATCAATGCTTTCACATGATAAATGCTTTTTATCTCGCATGCACATTAAACATCTTGTCATACGTGCACTTATATGATATTGGTTGTGACATCTGATGAGAAAATAAAAATTTCTTTTTTAAAAACAGGACGTAAGTTCTTACACTTGGCTTCTAATGAAGAAATATCGTGAGATGGCAGTGGATTGACTCAGATTCCTCGGATTGCAAACCATAAGTTTTGACAGTCTCGCTCGTAACAGCTGTACCTACGTGAAGACACGACAAAGGTCGCGACCCCATCCTTGTTCCCTGTTGTAGGAAACATTTCATGCACATGTCGTCCATACACACTGGGTACGAGGCTGTGTTTATATGGTTTTACTGGAACGTATATCAGCAAGTGTAGGCTTAACGCAGTACACCGCACATGTTCGTAACACGTGACGAACAGGACGTGATTGCAATCACCGTGAGAAAAGTCTGCAAATTTCATTCGTGGCAACAGTTGCAGATTCCTTGGGCTTCTAAATTTACAGAATCATGTGCAATTTTTAGTTGATTGGGGCAGTTGGGCAAACTAAAACTTTTGGCGGTAATAGAGCAGCATCAGTTTTCACGCTCGTAACCGCTCAGGACACCACATGTGACAAACGTTACCATAAACTAAGATGACTTTACAAAATACATGATCTGTCAGTTATTCAACTGAACATACGTACAAGCATTCAGAAGGCATAACTAACAACATCAAACACAACAGACAAAAAAATCAAACAACATTTACATCAGTCATTACAGACTTTTTAATCCATCATTATTGCCAGGTCACATTTTGGTGTCTCATTTACAACCGTTACCATCATGTTTAGTCCTCATACAAATGTGGCGGTTGTGTTTATGTTAACAATATTATTGCATTTATAACTCCAGTTTTTTTTGAAGCAGGTTTTCATATACCCAGTCTCATGTCTCCCAAGTATTAAATAGTTACACGTTATGACTGTGAAGTTAATTATTCTAAACACATCGCAATATATTTGATTAATCGTAACCGAGAGATCTTTCTAATATCATTAACATCAACCACCTTTCACGTGTATACATGTACAGTACGTTGTACATGGCATTGTACACAACCTGTTCATTTAATGCATCGAAGCCATTGCACTGCGTTCTGCCTACAACGAATGTCGGATACAGCGAACGTTTCTACTTGGTCCCACTGATTTTGTAATAACGAGAGTCGACTGTACATTTGAACATTTATTCCTTAATGAGATCAACATGTACGTGTGCGTCAAGGACAGCCAAAATGACCTTGGCTTTATAGCAGCCCGACAGCTCACATAGAATGGCTTTCACAGAGGAGTTATTTTAGCTGCCAAGCACATGAAATGCACCATTCAGAGGCAAGCTTTTCATACATGTACATTGATGAACACACTACTCTGGGTACAAGTTTCTCATTGAATTTTTGCTTACATTTGGCTTAGCATTGTTTGCTGAGCAGGTCCATCAAATTGGCTTTTGTCTGTCAAATCTACTAGACATATCCGGCTTACATGTATGTAGCACATGTAGGATAACTAGATTACCTGCATAAAATCTAGAAAATAAAAAATAAAAGTTTGAATCATAACCTACTTGTACAGACTACAGTGTTGCTGGGTGTATTAATCCATACTCTCCTCAATCCTCCAGAATCCTCCGGGGGGTTTTGGAGGATTTTGGAGGATTGAGGAAATATGCCCCCCCAAAATGTGGCTGATTGCAAAGAATGCATTGTGTCAAGGTTGTGGGTTAGACCTTGTGTTATCTTACGCTCAGCCATACATAAATTAATGTCTACTGTGTTTATGAAATCCTCTTTGTTGCTCCAGGATAGCATTTGCACTGCCTCAACGTAACAACAGGAATTGCTGCAGGATTTTGAAGGATTTAGGCAGTGGGCCCCCTCAAAGGAGCATATTTGAGAAATGTTGGAGCCTTTTACAGAATTAAGGTTGCATGAAATTATTTTGCATGGATAGTTGGAGGATTTTGAGGGATTGAGTAGATTGTCCAGCAAAACAAGTCTGGGAATAAGGATTAATTTACTTAGCACTTGTAAGTTGAGAACCACTCATACAGAACATGCTTCATGCTTCATGTACATCTGCAAAATGGCTTACTACCTGTTTTGCTTAAAAGCGTTTTATGCTTAGCTGCTGAATGAAACGGACCCCTTGTTTTTTGTGTTTATGTGTCCGTTACAGATATTATTTACAGCTTTATTGAAATTAAATCTCAAAAACCTGTCACCGAATCAGATTGACGCTGAGGTTTCATTCCTGTGTCTTCCGTCCTTGAGACCCATGTTCAAGTCCTACCCAGGCAGTACATTGAGTGGGTTTCACTCCCTCCCTGATTCCTTGGGTTTTCCCAAAAATTCTTGTCTTAGGGTTTCTCCAACACTTCTTCATCGTCCTCTTCCTTCCATTGCCCCGTGGGAGAATAGATTGCATGTACGTGTATTTGATAGGACTATACTGCAGAAACTTCATCTATAGATTGTGTAAGATGCAACACCAGTGAAAAGGATCTCCGTGAAGCATTGATTGACTCTGTGTTTTACTTTTCATTTCTCTTCCTCAGCTACCTTTCCGATTTAAGGCGAATCGCTAATGCAAACTACGTTCCCACAGAACAAGATGTATTGAGAGTAAGAGTGCCTACGACAGGCATCATCGAGTACCCATTTGATTTAGACTCCATTATTTTCAGGTTGGTTTTCAGTTAGGCCAGCTCATGGTAGTCTCTGGGGATGCCACATTGTGGCTGTCATCTTAGGTCTTACCCAAATCACTTGCCAACTGCTGGAAATTAGAGTGTGTGTCTGTGAAAGCCACTCACTAGTGTTCTGTGGCCATTTCTCATAGACTTGCTCCAGGCTGAGGCCAAGTGATGTGGATAAGGCCTTACTGTGGCCATCTTGGGGCCGCCATCTTGGGGGAGCTATATTATGTCCAATTATGGACATTGTTGTTCAGGCTTTAGCCAGAGCCATAGCCAGAGAATGCCAGAGTTAGGTGTGGCCTTTGGTTGCCATATTGCAACAGCCATTTTAGGCGCATCATATGTATAGCAGAGTTGTGACAGCCATGTTTTAGCTTAGCCACTGTGCTTGTGACCATTGTCTTCAGGCTATTTTGTCTCGGCAACCTCTCAGCAACCATCATGCAGGAGCCATTTTTTAACTGCCGTATTGCTACGGCCGTCCTTCAATGGCCATTCAGATTGTCAACCTGGATGTAAACGTTAGCTATCGGTGAACTCAGTTGTTTGAAGGCCAGATTAGGTGTTGTGTAGTCAAGATTTTCATATTTGCATCCTCTCACTAGACTTTCATATCACAAATTTGAAGACATGGGACACTGTATTTGGAAGAATTTCTGCGACCAAAAGGACTTCACGGTGCCAAATTTAATGCACTCTACATTGTATCACCTTTTTAATTTGTTCATTTTCCAAGTCCATCTCATCCTCGGAGCAGAAATTATATGGTTTTAAATTTGCTGGTCAAAGGTAGATTAATGCACTGGCACTCCTTATTTGTCTTCCCTATTCTAGAATGGTTGATGTAGGAGGTCAGAGGTCGGAGCGACGTAAGTGGATTCACTGCTTTGAGAACGTCACATCCATCATGTTCCTAGTCGCCTTAAGTGAATATGACCAAGTACTGGTAGAGTCCGATAGCGAGGTATGTATGTCAGCTATGGGGTTATTGCGCTTCTCCCTCATGAAGCCTAAGTGGGACCAAGAGCGGGCGCACTATTCCTAACGGAGGCTCTTTTGTTAGGGACTGAACTTCCGCTGGTTCACAAATGACTATGAAACGCATGCCGTAGGATCGCGTGGCTACCGACAAAGTAAACACTTTCCACCGACATGGCTCTTTCCGACTGATGAAGGGGTGCGTGTGCGCAGGGCGGATGAAGCACTCATTAACAACCTTCAGCTTCAGTACGCTTAGAAATGGTGTTGGTGCTTACTGTATGGTCAGCATTGAGGACCCAGTTGAACAATCACCAGTTCTTGTGAAACCCTTTCTTTGCGTTTGCTGAAGTTGACTTTATGTTGACTGTGTGTTCTTTGTGAATGTGAAAGGAAAGCCGGTTTCATGATGTCAACAAGTGAGTAAAGTTTGTCGCACCTTCAACGTTGTTCTGAACACTAATTTTCTGGGCATTTTTAAGGAATAACCCTCAATCCTGCAGAATTCAATGGTGCTTTCTTATACTGTGTGTATGAACCAGAGATGTAGTGCGCTTATTTAGAAGTCACACCCCTTTGGTGGGACACACCATATGTGGGTACAGGGCTGTGTGCATTTGGTGTGGCCAGGCTGAGCCTGTATGACCTCATTTAGTTTGAATATACATATTTTGTGTGTCCTGGCCACCCAATGGAAACGGTCTCCATGAGGCTCTCTCTTTGTTGCCATTGAGGGGGTACTTCTACCCAGAATACCTTGTTAATCTTGAAGGATAAGGGCCAAGAAATTCACCTCATTGAACATTGCTTGCTGTTTGACATCATACGAATGATTTTGCCAATCACAGATCTCCTAACAGTGCATTCAGAAAAATAATTCTTCCCAAGAAAGAGCAGAATTTCACTGATAAAAGAATCTTGCATAGTGTAGAAATCCAGTGCTATCACTAGCAGCACAAGTTTGTCATCTGAAGTTGAGGATTGTGAGGTAAGCTTACAAATCAGGCTATGTACATACGTGGTATTCTCAGTGCTTTATTTGAATATTTACTCAAAGCAAGCTCCTTTTTTTCTTCCCTGTTCGTCTGTTTTCTACAGAATCGGATGGAAGAGAGCAAAGCATTGTTTAGGACAATTATCACATATCCCTGGTTCCAGAACTCGTCGGTCATCTTGTTCCTCAACAAGAAAGACCTGCTGGAGGAAAAGATCATGCACTCACATCTTGTAGATTACTTCCCAGAGTTTGATGGTATGTACCCTCAAATATGCCATGGTGAAGGCTAGTTCCTACCTGACATGATCTGAAAAGGCAAAAGTAGATTTGTATGAGTATGAGGTGGTTATTAGAAGGGACAGTATACCCAGTCAGTTTTGTGGATAACCTTCCACAGTCTCAGGGATGCCATACTTTTGTCTAGATTTTCAATAATTACTTGCCCCCCAAAAAATTTCATTTAAATTTGATACAGTTGGATCTGATGACCTAGGGCACAGTTACAGAAATTTGGGGAAGCATTGTGTGGGAAGCTTGTCAGATTTGAAATTGGTGTGGCTGTTGCTGATCCTGCGAATCTAGCAAGTTCAAGAATTCAAATGTCAACCAACAAGAAAATGCAGGCGTTCAAATACATGTATCTAGATGTTTTTCTAGAAACCTTCCCAAAGGGACTTGTGGCCCAGTGGCTAGGGTTTGTAACTTCTGATTATGGGGTCTGGGGTTCCAATCCTACCAGCTGGTCACATGTTGTGGTAAGTCACTGTACCCCAACATGCCCTTCCCCACCCTGGAGTAAATGGGTAGCTCTGAGGGCAGATACAGTCGTGTTCTCCCATTTGTACCTTAGATGGCGGCATAAGGCAAGTATACTCTGAAGGAAGCTGAGATGGTCTGAGGAGTATGTAGATATTGTGAGCTCACTGAGCAGGGGATAATACAGTCTCGGCACCTGTGAATGAATGACAGATACTGTTAGGTGCTGTGTACCTTATAAATGCTGTCATATTGTTATTGAATCCAGCAAAATCCAACACTCTATCTCTTTTCTTCTACTCTCGTAGACAAAATTAGGATGTCAAAGCGCCTGCGAAGTAATAGTATTTGTTGCAATCATATGGAAACCAAGCTTGACGTTTCAAGATGAACTTTGACACCTCGTCGTTTACTCTCTGTCCCCCCCTCCACAGGTCCCCAGCGTGATGCTCAAGCAGCAAGGGAATTCATCCTGAAGATGTTTGTGGAGCTGAACCCGGACAGCGATAAGATCATCTATTCCCATTTTACCTGCGCCACGGACACAGAGAATATTCGCTTTGTGTTTGCGGCTGTCAAGGACACCATTCTCCAGTTGAACCTCAAGGAGTACAATCTGGTGTAGTGTTAGAGCGAGCGAGCGAGAGAGTGCGTGATTTTTGTCCACCGGTCGACACAGTGTGGTGTGGGCTATGGCCTCACCCAGTGGCCGGGGGGTTATAGCCACGTAGCCTTTTGTTGTATTTTCAATCACGCTAGCCATTTTTTCTACGACCGTTGTTAGTCTAACAACGTCAACCGAATGGCTGTCATAAATGTGCATAAGTACAGTCTTGCGTACATGAACGGTGAAACACAATAGGGCAACACTTTCGTGCGGATTTTAGATTTTTTTTCCATGGACTTTTTTCTTGTTTTTAAAGTGAGGGAGTGAGAGAAATCGTTACCAAAAGGAAACATTTTGGGACCGTTTTAAGACTTTTTTTAAAACAACGTGCCGGCACGTTTTGGACTTTCTGGAAAAAGTTGTTCTGTAAAAGAAAAAAGTAAAAGCAACTGGCATCAAGAAGAGCTGGTCTTAATTGATTTATTCAACTGGAAGTTCAAGCGTGTGGAAATTGTTGCTGATTGTGTAGAATTTTTTTTTCCTTTTTGGGAAAAAAAATTGATAAAAATGCACCGGACACCACCAGCACGGGCCCAGTTTTTACTATTCATTTGGCTGGCCCTTGAAGCATGTACGCAGTAGGTGCCGTGGATACACTGGAATGTTGTGCGTGGTGTCTTTAATTTGGGACATTTTGAGAGAAAAATGAGGACGCCGGCAAGTTTTGCCACTGTCATGAGCTGCAGCTTTGTCATGGCTAGCTGTCTTGTTTGATACCCTTGGATTCAGTAGGCTGTGTTTTCTATAACTAAAACAAAAAGAGAGAAATAAATCTGTACTTGAGTCCAAACACCAGACAGCTTGCTCAGTAACATCAGACTTAATGTCGATATTCCCGGATGATGTTTATGAGCATCAGTACATAGGAGGTACTCAGTTTCAAATGTTGGTTTTGTCCAAACAGATGTTTAATATTTAAGTAATTTTCTTTTATATATATATATATTTAAAAACTGAAAATATTTTACTTCTGTGATACTAGTTAATCTTCTGGTTAATGGCAATTGGTTTTTTGTTTTTTTAGCAAGGTATCAGCAGACGAGTTTTGTTACCATTGATACTGCCACATGCATCAATTGGGCAAGTTGTGAGCTTTGATGACCTTGACGGCCGAGGTTAGATTTGGTATGCGGTTTGACATTTTGCATGTCACGTTCCCTTGCCAGAACACTACAGAAAAGTACATGTAGTTACTAATGCTGTTAATTGCATAGCACTGTTTTATTGTTAAGCTGGCAAATTGAAATTCGAGTTGTGTTTCGTTTGGCAACTCCACTGAAAGTTGGACTGATGCAATTTTTAGAGACATTTGGATTGGGATCCTGGAAAAGAAATGACAGAATTAATGTTAACTTCCTGCAGGACTTTATGGCAGATGATATGAAAACCAAAAAAGGAGGGAAAAAAAAAGCAAATGAAACCAAATCACATGGGCACCGGTGAAAAATTCAAGTATTTCATGAAGAGTTTTTAAGAGAAATTGGGTTTGACCCAACCATTAGTGTCTTAATAGCTGAAGAAAAAAGGAAACCGGAAAAAAACCCAACCAAATAACACAATGTCAATTAAGAGGAATTAAAAAAGTCTTAGTTTCTTTGTATAACAACACCCTGTTAGAACACCTTGTCTCATGGGGGTTGGATGGGTGGGATGGGATTGAGGGTAGAATCCTGGGTAGTCTTGTATTGTCTCTAGGACTCGAGTAGATTTTTTAGTGGTGCTAGATTCCACGAATTGGTGGTCTGTGTTGAGTCATATAAAAGTAATTGTGTTGGCGTAACATTCAGTGAGAGAGACAAACATTTTAGGCACTATGTACGCCTTGTCAACTTTTGTTAACCTATTGTTTTCTCACGATCTCAGTGTTGATATTAAAAAAACTGCTAATATTAATACATTTTAAAAAATGATGGTGATTATCATGACAACGATGGCCACCCTGAAAGGTTGTCCTTTTTTTTTAAAAATCTTCTTGATAGTGTCCTTGATTGTGGGGTAGTCATTTTAGGAGATTCGTTAATGTTTAACACCTTTTAAGGTTTAAGCAGTTTGGCTTGAATGTGTCAACTCCCTCTCCCTTTTTTCGGGTGGGCAATTTTTATGGAAAGAATGTAATTTTTTGACAATGAAATGCACAAATGCCTACTCATTTAAACTTGCTATTACCAGCATATTTATTAATTTCATTTGAGTGTTTTTTTCTTTCTTTCTTTGGTTATTAATGGTACTCTGAAGTCATCCCTTGCCGCAACATCACAAACGTGAATTTCCTCTCCCGTCCCCCTCCAAAGGAAAAGACACAGTCATTCAGTAAATTTGAAGACAAAGGTTGAACATCAGACAAGGCTGCCTCTGTTGTATTGACAATAATAGTGATTAAAAGAAATCCAATATCTGGCTACGGTTCATTATGGAAGACACTTGTTGTATAGATCTGTATTTGGGATAAACACTTGGAAACGACGTGTAGGTTATTGGTGCCGTAACCAATGTAGTCTTAAGGTGTAACAGGTTGGGTGGACGTTAACTCTCCCAGGCTGCTCTGATGGATGTTCATTGTATTCATTTGTTTGAAAAAAAAGTGCTGGCAGGTTTTGAATTTTATGAAAAAAAGTTTAAAAATAAAAAACCTTTAAAGGGACCAAACCAAAAAAAAGTTTAAAAATTATTTAAAAAAAAAACAATTGCCAATTTTGATGGCAGGTATGCACACATTGATGAATTGAAAAACCTTGCAACTGTGTATAAGTAAAATATAATCCATCAGACAACAACGTTATGAAAACTGCCCTTCATTATTTCTCTCCTAAACACATCACTAGATTTAGAACTCAATAAACAGGCCTTTTTGAATTGGTCCGAGCATATATTACTGTACAGTTGGTGTATAACGTAAGATTAGTAGTTCATAAGGATTAAACAAATTGAAAAAGAAAAAAAAAAAGAAGAAAAAAAAAAAGAAAAAGTGGTTTAATTAGAGTTGCACTGCTGTCTGCCTGGCCTGACATCTGAGTTGAGGCTCTGGTTTCGTTTCTTGTATTGTGTGTTGCTATTTATAAGACTTCATATGTATATAAATAAATATGAACCCATATGTATTTATATATGTATTAACATTCGGCACCGCGGGATGTGAATGTGTAATTATCTATGCCTTGAACTATTTCACTGTTTTTAGTCCAAGACAAGTTTTGTTGTGTACATTGTACACCGAGACATGTCCACCAACAAGTTTTTTAACATGTATGTGTGGAGTAACTTTAAGGGTCATAGGTCACATCCCTGAGCTGGATGTGAATTAGGTAAAACAATGATTTCCAAGAATTAACCAATACTTAAAAAGAAAACCACCAGTACTATGCATTCCCCGTTTGAATGATATGTGACATAGGATTGATTGTTGGGAGTTTGTTGGCAAGGGAGGGAAGAGCATATAGGCATATAGTTTAACTTTTAAAAAAGCAAGCCTTTTTGTTTGTTTCTTTTTTTTTTCCCTTAATTTTTTGTTTGTTGGATACATGTCAGAAGCAGAGTAGATACCAGTGTCTATAGCACATGTACTGATATCCTGAAAGCTCCAAGACCCATTTGGGTTCAGTGAGTTTTTATGGACTGCTTAAACATCTTACATTGATAAGTCTGGCACACTCCGAACCTGATGCCGTGAAATGGCCTATGCTCAAAACCGATCTCAGAACAAGCGTTGAGGAACGGTTAAAGAATAGTCTCTTTGCTCTGCACTGCTGAGTATGCATCCTTTGGAAGATTGAAAAATGAACTCGGATATTGGGGGTTGATTTAAAGTGGCACTCTGATCAGTGCCAATGCAAGTGGCTTACTGTGGGCTCTAATGTGGTGTGGTATCACTGTTGTAATGTGGTGTGAGGGTATCTGGCAAGGGCACAGATGGAACCAGTTTGAACCAGTCTGGACTTGATCACAGCCAGATGGATTGAACCAGTTTGAACCAGTCTGGACTTGATCACAACCAGATGGATTGAACCAGTTTGAACCCGTCTAGACTTGATCACAACCAGTTGGATCAGGTCCATGTGGATTTTTTTTTAGTATGGTACCTATTCCGTGCACATGAAAAGCTTGCTTGTTGAGTTGGATGACCACACACGTTACTGCTGGCTGCAAAAGTTAACTTCTAGTAACTTTCCGTCTTTATTTCAAGAGAACTTGTCTTGGTTGACTGTTTGGCAGTTCTACTGCTCTCCACATTTTGCCGTGGGTTACTTGTAAGTGTAAGAATTTCCAATAAGAAACAAAACCAGAATCTGTAAAAATTTGTGAATTTGCGGGAATTTTTGTTCTCTAAGTCAGTCAGTGCCAGCTTGACTGCTGAGGAAATTTCTGTTCTCTCTCGCTCTCATCGTGTAATCCAGGAGTCCATATTCTACCATTTTCGAGCTCATCACGTCCAACATACAACCCATTCTTGCTAAGCCAGATTTCTCTAGGACACTTTTTGGTTTTGTTTTTCCTCCCTACTAATCACATGAATCTATAAGTTAAGCAGCTGTGCAGATCTCTTTTTTAAAAGTACAGTAAGGGGGGAATTGTGGGAGTAACGTAAGATTTTACATTGTATATGTATATATTCATAGATGGTGGTAGGCGTTTATTATCACGTCGAAACACAAACACTGTTTGATTACGCGTTCTCCACCTTGACTTTTTTGGCGGCAAGGTTAATGTGGGGGGGTGTACTATTAACAAATGTGAATGTTAGAACGTATCGCAGAAGTTGTACTGTAGGATTTGTCAAAAAAAAAAGAAACATTAAATATACGCTGCCTGCTGTTGTCAGAGATATTAACAATTATTGATATTTTTATTTTGTTTTTTGCATGTCAATTTTACTGGTTCAAGCATAGTACAGTTGGAGGTAGCTGTGATAACGATTGTTTTCAGAACAGTGTTTTTTTTTCTTGTGGAAGTAAAAGGTACGAGTTTTGCAGATCTTGAAGGTATATAGGTTAATTGTTCAAGAGCACATGCAGAGTTCATACAGTACACATCTTGATAATTCATGTACTTTAACAAAAAAAATTGTGAAAATGGGTGTGAAGGATGCTTGTATAACTGTGGGGGATGTTTCTTGCCAAATTTCTTTGGGAGGGGAGGGGGGAAGTGGATACTTGGCAAAAGAAGATAACTTGACTTTTTTCAGTATCTTTGTTTTCTTTTTAGATAAGTATGAAATGAGTAATCTTGTCAGATCTTAACTTGGTCTTCATGTACCTTTTTAAGTTAACATTTGTACTGTTGTACCTGGTAAGTAATTCTAGTCTGTGTAAAAGTGTGTGATTGGATGAATCTTTTGAAGAAAAAAAGGTGTTGACAATGTACTGTTTTAAATGCGTCTGGTCAGTTAAACCATGCCTTGGCTTATTTGAATTCTGGACAGAATTTCATGGTCTTGTGGTTTTTCCTGATTTTGTAATTTTCATTATCCCCCTTTTTTAGCACATGCCCCCCGGGGAATTGCTTACCTTCAAAGTTTGCACGTTGTTCAAAAACAACCTGCGTGCTTGGTAATGCATTTCTGTGGGGCCAGGTGATTAAAAAAGGCCCTAAAACCGAGATTTTTATGTTTTCTCGACATGTTACATTGCTAACTTGTTCGAGGCATTTGATTGTAAATTGTTGATGTAGGAAAAGAAATTTAGCAAAGCTACAAATTGTGAAGGGTGATTGCAGTGCTGGAACTAGGACGTCGTAGTGGTTCCTAAAAATAAAAAATCCCACTTATATTTCATCTGTAATTACAAAGAAATGAAAACGTGCATTTCCTTTCCTTTGAACCCCAAGCTTTGCCATGGAATGCATACTTTGTTTCACAGACAGACATCAGCTTCCAACCGATAATTCATTTTACCAGCTCCTTTTTTTTAATCCTTGGAATTTTTTGTTTTATTTTCAAACAGCAAATTTTTTTTTCTTGGCTGTTACTATTTTTGCATTTTATAATTGTTGACGATCAGCATTGTTTAGTTATCGAGCTTATATCCTACCAGTGAGGAATGGCCGAATAATAATGTTGGATGTTCCAAGCATAAAAAAATAAGTTTTTAAAACTCCAACCACTTTTTGTCCCTAATGGGATAGAAAAGAAAATAATTTAGAATTGATTTTTTTGTCTGTTGCCAGGAGTAAGGCTACGTAATATTCTTATTGGTGCAATTTTTTGTGCTTATCTTCACTCACCTAGCTTTCTGTGAAAAAAAAAATTAAAAATAAAATTTAAAAAAAGTTAGTGTTTTTTGGAGAAAAATAATTATGGCAGGTCTTTTAGATAATTGAGAGGAGACTTCACATTGTGATCATGTTATTTTTTATTGTTAATAGACTATCAACTATTGTACGTCCATATTTTTAAGTTCCAGTTGGCATGCATTGTTTGTCGTTATTGAAAAGTCCTGCAGAAAATTGCACACAATAAAATAACTAATGGTCTTCTTCAACAAAATGATTTCTGTGATTTCATTGTTGGCAAGTGACAAGCTTGTGATGGCTCTGCGCAGTGCGAGAGAGGGAGCTTTTCGTCACGAGAATTGCCACATCACATGCTTGTTTGCATGCACTCGGCGCCAAGTGTGCACAAGTAATGCCCCTAATCTGAAGTGTACTGTTTCATGTTGCTGCATCACACATCAGCATGATGTGTAGGAAAAGTCACTCTAGCATCTCCGGTGCTAGCGGTGGGGTACTTGCGGAGCAAGAGTAGTGCCAACTTCAGACTTTGGAACCAAAATGGCTGATCATTATACGTGCGGTACCACATAGAGCTATTGTGTGCCAATTGTCCATGCATAATCCACCATTTTGGTTTCAACAATAGAGACCCTCTTGTAACTCTTTAAAGAGTTCTAGATACTTGTCCACAAAGCTGGTGTCGTCTGTCCACTTGCTTTAATCCACAACATTCATTGTAAGCAGTCACTGTTTGCACTGAATCATTTGATTGGTGATATTCTGTAATCTCTATTCAGACATTTGCAACTTTTTGAAGTTGTAGAATTCAATTTTTGCAGCAGCATATTGCAGAGCACCTCCCATTAAAAAAAAAATCCCGAACCCTTGTTGTATTCCAGTCACTACAAACCTCTAAAGGGTACCACGCCCCACTGGTTACTTGTCACTCTTATAAAATCCTTCAAAACGTTTTCCAAGAGGGAGGCTGAAAAATTGGACTGAGATTAATTGTGAACTCAAGATTAGGCTTTTTGGATACAAAAGGTTAATTTGCATACAAATGGCTTGCCCAGTGTGGAAAATACAAAATGCAAAGTACCTTTCCTTATTTGGGTGTCTTATAAAGAATTCTACATTCACTTTCGAAGCTTGCGTTACAGATCAGTACATTTTATATCACAAAATAGGAGGGCGCTATTTGGTCTCTTTAAAATCTTTTGTGTTGACTCTTAATTTACCCACTTCTAGTAGTACCCTTCTATTGTGTCCACCTTGCTTCAAAAGGCCCAAATGATCCTGAAGTAATCAATAATGCACTGATTACTTGAAAATGTGCCACACAGTTAGTGTACATGCAAGTTTCAACTACAGAGCAGATACCGGACATCCATTCTTACTCTGGGTTGAACCAGAAAGTAACAACCCCATGTTTGTAGTTTGGACAAATCTTACTTTAAAATTCTGGATAGAATTTTTTTTCCTTCTCTCAGGTTGAGTAAGGGGCAACGCTGAGTTTACGTGGCGCTATCTCTTATTTCGCTTTTGAATTTGCCCCACCCGACCCACTTCTTGTCTTGACTCCCTTTTTTTTGTTCCAGCTAGTAATAAGGAAGTGACAGTTCCTATACTTTACAATGCCATACTTCCTTATCAGCTTAAAGATGCTGATTTCTTGAAGAATTCTGACAAATTTTATACAATATTAATTTCACAGACCCTCATTTCAGACAAAAAAAAATTACAAATGCTAAATTAGAGTTTAATATTGGCTTCAGTTAATTATTTGAGCACAACATTGAAGATTGAGAAGAAAAAAAGTTGCAAAATGCATTTGAGAGTGTACTTTTAAACATTTTTACCAGACTGATTGACATGGTGCGGAGTTTGAGGAAGGAAATAGATTTTCTCAAAAGATTCTTTTGTTTGTAATAACAGCCTCCCTAGTTCCCTGTAAATGAGAGCCATTGGCTTTGAGCAGCATTTTCACATGTTCATTTGTTAGACACGTTAATCATGGAAGCAGCGAGGTTGGTTTTGCTGATCATCGTGTCAGGTCTGATGATAGGTCAGACTTGCTGTTTTTCTTCATCCTCAAGTTCATCGTCCTTAAGTGTTTCATTAACTTCCGATGATGTTGAGACCTTTCAGGTTTACGCACAGAAGCGGGTAGTGGTCGCTGGTAGCAAGGCAGTAATCATCTGCAACTTCCCGCGACAGTTATCCTGTCAAGACCTACACTGGTATCATGGACCCACCATGCTATTCCAATGCAGCAATATCACGACCAATGCCCGTCATTTTTCGGTCAAGTACATTGACAAGCATGCCATAAGCAAGTTGATTATCAGCAATACCAGACCAGAAGACAGTGGGGAATACTCCTGCGGGTTGAGTAGGGATCAGGATGACAAGAGTGAGGCATCTGGTTTTGTCTCCACCCCATCGCAGCCCTATGCGGAAGGATCCACAACACTGACTGTGCTTAATGTGACAGAGACTCCGCCCATATGCAAACCAGTGCGAGCCAGTCGAGTTGGTCAGACTGTGTCGTTGACCTGCAGTCCCCCTAGAGGTTCCTACCATGCCCTGCTGGTGTGGTACACAGGAGCCTTGAAGGTCCTTAAGGGCCCCCAGCTCACTAAATCAGACGACCTCTTCACATTCACCAAGACCCTCAGAGAAAGTGACAACTTCAAGAATTTCACCTGCCTTGTTAGCGCGGGTAAGCATCCCACTGACTTAACAAAGCCAAGTTGTTCCCTTACCCCTCTCAAAGTTGATTTTATTGTTGCTATCAGCCCTCATGTTGCACACACCAGTAACGGTCAACCAGCTGATTTCAGCTGTGTGACCCAGTCTGCATCTAACGTTACCCACTACCAGTGGTATGCCCTGGTGCGAGGGAAAATTAAGACTGTAAATCCCGACTGCTCATCTTGCCGCTACAAGATACTTGACGGTGGTAAGATGCTTCAGATTCCGCAAGTGGCAGCTTCAGAAGACAACGGTTTGAGAGTGAAGTGCAAAGCTTCCAATACTTGGCAGGAGACAGCTTACAGCCACTGGAGTTTGGTGTCTGTGACTGACACCCAGTCGGAGAAGTTCAGGCATGACAATGCAGTGAGCCACAGTCATGCTCCTTCCACAGTAATCGGAGTCCTGGTGAGTGTTGGCCTGTCTGCAGCAGCCCTAGCTGGTGTGTACTACATCCTAAAGAAAAAACTGACCAAGGGACCGAACATACCACAACAGGTCAACACTGACAGTCAGAGATACAAGGGCCTCCCAATGAAGACCCTGCTAAGTCCTGGCGAACCACCTGCTGGCAGGCATGAAGGCGATCCATCAGAGATGGCCTATGACATCCCCAAACCTCAGCCACAATCCCATGGCCGACCAGAATCTACAGGCGACAATCCCCCAGACCTGCCAGCAAAGGAGGGTCATTATGAGCTTGTCAATATGGAAGTGCAGCATCAGGGAACGACAGCTTGCAAGACATCCGTCGATGATGGGAAGCTCTACGAGATCCCTCGACCTCAACAGGTGTGAGAGGTACCCAGTTAGTAATACAATCCAGTAATATAACCAAGTATTATCAACCCAGTCAGTAAGTTAGTAATATAACCAACTAGTATTATTAACCCAGTCAGTAAGTTAGTAATAAAACCCAGTAACATAACCCACCAGCCAGTAATGAAACCCAGTAACATAACCCACCAGCCAGTAATAAAACCCAGTAACATAACCCACCAGCCAGTAATAAAACCCAGTAACATAACCCACCAGCCAGTAAACCCAATCAGTTCTATATCCCAGTTAATAATATAACCCGATCAGTGGTTATTCTACCACAAAACACCTTTATCTTTGTTTCAAGATCCAATGATTAATTTTTCAGTGTTCTCAACATCACATTTCTCTTCCCACAATAAGAAGTGACTGAATACCATCCAAGTGTTGTAATATGACAAACACAGAAGGTTGGAGGGTAATTCCAGAAATTAGGGGTCCATTTTTTGTGTGTCCCTGTCACATCTGACATATGATTTTGTAAGGTCAGGACACATTTTCTAATTTCCAAGAGTGATGAATTAATGCAAATAACCTGCCAAACAAATAGTAATAGTTTGAAATCAATTCTGGTGATGTTTCCATGTCAAATAACAAAGGTCAGATGTAACAGGGACACAAAAATGTCACACTTTTGGACCCCTAATTTCTGGAATTATCCTGGAAACCTTTTTTCTTGTTCTTGAGTCTAGACTTACAATATTGTTGTACCCAATGTAAAGATAAAGATTACATCCAAGGCTCTGTGCTTCCAGCTGAGAGCTCAAAACTAATTACAGCATACACTACATATTTGGTTTAATATTTTTACCACATTTGGGTAGTTAACAGCTTTTTAGGCCCTCTTAATGGAGACAGACTTTCTTGTAATGAACTGATGTAGTGTTCAGTGTAATTTTAGTTTTGAAAAGAAAAAAGGGGGAGTGGGAGAAACATTTTTTCAATAGTAACGTTATTTTTAAGGTTGATACGTTGCTGTAAAAAGGTGTGATGGCCTTACAAAATGGTGATTGTGAACAGTTTAGGGATTTCAAGAATCAGCTATGAAAAAATAACTTTGTTTTAGAAAGTGGAAGGTTATAAGTTACCCCTGTGGCTTTTGGTGATGAAAAAATGGAAAATGCATTTCCTGGAGACAAAAAAAAAATTGGGCTCATGATGACAAAGGTTAATTTTTTTTTACTTTCCAGACATATAGTTGTCTTTGCCTTTGTGCTAATCATCAAGACTTCCAAGGTTCCTACAGACCTTGAGGTACACCTTGAGATGTGACAAACAAGGAAATGTCTTTAAAAAAAGCATAGTCCAGGGGCAGATAAGATGCCATCTTGATATCTGGTAGAACAAGTTTCCTGAATGTGGTCAGTTTGAGTTGGCATTGTGAAAAGTTTACATGTCTTTCTTTAGATGGAATAAAATTTGGAATGCTGAAATTGTTTTTATGGACAATTCTGCATGGGATAACTGTACACAGGGAGAAAAAAATTAAAACAGAGAGATTGCCATGGAAAACATTGCAAGGAACAGGCTTCTACCGGCTAATCAAGCTATTTCAATAGGTCAAAGTTCTATTGAGATTTGTGAACTTTAAAAATTGTTCAAATGGTTGTCAAGGCTTATGTTTACGGGATGCTTGAATGATGTATACGGAATGGTAATACTTCAAATAAATTGCTGTTTTCCAATTTTGTTTGACTCAAAGACCCACCGGACACCAGAAGAACTTTTTCTCTTGCTTTATTTACAATTAGATGTGCTGATGACCAAGCAAAATATATTCACTATTTTACAATTTGTAGCTGGAATGTAAAATCTGACAAATAACTAAACCTGAATTACACAAGTTGAGTTTATACAAAAACTGTTCAGTTTTTAATGGACGGATATTTTAACTGCTTCTTTCTGCTCTTTTTAATTTGAACACAGTGTTAAATCTTATCTCCTTAGCATGGAGAAATACCCACTTGGCCAATATTAACAGTACAGAATTGAGTTGCAATTTCTTTATGATGATATGGATAATTCCAGAAATCAGGGGTCCAAAAGTGTGACATTTTTGTGTCCCTGTTACATCTGACCTTTGTTTTTTGACATGGAATCACCGGAATTGATTTCAAAACTATTACTATTTGTTTGGCAGGTAATCTGCATTAATTCATAACTCTTGGAAATTACAAAATGTGTTCTGACCTTACAAAATCATACGTCAGATGTGACAGGGACACCAAAAGATGGACTCCTAATTTCTGGAATTACCTATATCCGAGTTGCATTGTTGAAGTAAAGTTTATCACTGGTCCTCAAAAGTCAACCACAGGTCAATGGGCCACAAGTCGGAAAATAATTGAACGAAGTGTGACAAAAACATTACATTGTCATGATGAAAAAAGCTGGTCCAATGACATGGTTCTAGTGTTAGAGGTATACATAAGAGTAATACATATGAGTCCAAACTCCAGGTTTGCCATACTTGGGCAGGAATCAGCCACAATGGCCTCTCTCCATGCAGGGGTATACATGGGTACTATGGTGGACAGAGATCAAACTGGGCTAATCTTGACCTGCTACGGAAACAGATCTCACGGCCCAGTGAGCAGAGACAATAATGGCAAAGTGTTTTCAGACTTCTGTGACAGAGAGTGATCTACTTGTTCATCCCCATTACCAGACTTAAGATTTACAATAAAACATAGCTTTTCAATGGCCTTAAATTACACTGTTGTTTGACAAATACTAACTTGTGTCATTGTGATATATATTGTGTACGTTATACCAAGCATTTATCCTTCATTTACACAATGTACACTGAAGACTTTACAAAAGGATAAAAAGGTCAACTTAATTTGTTTTTAAAGACTTGGAACTATTTAAAGACTTTGAAAGACTTGAACTACAAACCTCCTTTACACCAGTGTTGAATATGGGCGATTCACAATAGAGCACCTTCAAAAGTTTGTGACACATTGACCAATCACAGAGCGAGAAATCTGTCAACCCTTTCAAAACGCGCGCAATGGGTTGAAAGATTTCATGCAATGTGATTGGTCAACACGTTGCAAACTCTTGGAGGCCCGTATTGAAATCATTCAACTACACATCGGCATTTTAGAGAGTATTGAATAACATCACAGTCTGGTTAACATTAGCAATAGAAGCAATAGAGCAATGCGTGAACACGCTCTGTTTATTTTTGTTACTTAAACGTATGAACATTTACTCTGAGATTGATAATAAATGCATGATCAAAAGGTACCTCTTGAAGCTCCACGATTTTCCATCTTTTTTCACACAGAATATAGGTGTAAAGTTGTATTGTGGATGAGCGATTTCTCACTGAACTGACAGGACTATAGTTTCAAAAACCAACCATTCTAAATCCATGGAAATCTTATATTGTGTTAGACTTAAGACTTCAAGAAGTTGAGGACTCCAGCCAATGTTACTCTATATGGGACCTGATGTTTTGATACCTAGTGATTGTGTTGGGTCACTGCAAACTGATGGCTTCTGGTGGATTGAGAAAGCTACCAAACAAAGATTCCTTTGGAAATGGGATGACTGACATCAATACCTTGCCTGAGGCAACAGGTGACTAAACCCCGTCAAGTCTCTTTGTCTGGGGTAAAGCTACGCTCCGAGGATCGTGACACTGAACGCATCGAGATCTTGGTCACATGACCCAGCGATGTAACGTCTTCATTGTCTTCCGTTGCATCCGGCTCGACGGTGTTCATGAGGGGTGGGGACTGCCGAAGGGAGGAGCCAGGAGGGGTACGGGGTGGAGAGGGATGGGTGACTGGCCTTGACATGTCTGCCAAGGGGAAACACAAATCAACCAAAAGTGAGTTCCACTGAGGATCTAGACACGAGCTGATCCATCAAAATGACTCTCAAGGCCATTTTTCAGAAATCTTGTCTTAACTTGCAAACTGAGCTCTCAACAGTTTAGGTTTTAGTGGAATTAGTCTTTGTAAAATTACCTTTCATTTGAAAATTGTCAAATTTCATGGTAAACCCAGAAAGTCTTAGCACACTGGATGCACTGATCAATAACATTTAAAGACATATGAAACACATCCACAATTACTGGCAATTTCACCCTTTTCAGACTGTGACTGTCTTCTCACCTTTCCTCAGCACCGAACCACTAGATCCCGTGGTTCCTGACCTGCTACTCCCATTTGAACTCCGACCTCTGAACCCATCCTCCGGGGTGTTGTTGGGTGGCAGTTTGATTGGAGGCAAGGGCTGGTTGAGGGATAGGGCACTCTCGCTCAGAGCTCTACTGTGACGAGAACCGGCGCTGTTGGGTGTCTTAACAGCAAGGATGGCTGGTGAAGCTCGAGATCCTTCCGTGCCTGGTGCAAGAACAAAATGATTTAATAATTAATGAGATTGAGTTTTACTGTCAATTATTCGGATGCAGCAATGCTGAGGCATTGTCCAACAGTGGACCAGTAAGACTTGATGATACCTGTTTGTGTACAACTAAAATTCTAACTTCTGCTATCTCAATTCCGCCTTTTGAAGCTGATTTGTTCGAGACCACATGGAAGTTTCCAGAACAATGTCTGTCTTAGTTTGGAGACAATTTATGAGGATGTTTACACTGGTGATCACGGATACACTTGTGTGCCTCCCAGAATTGTCACCGAAGACTTTATGCTTGGTGCTTAAGAGCCTGTGAGGCAGTTTTGAAGTCAGGCCGTCAGCAAATTCATCACAAGTCCATCCCAGGTCATCCCGTCACAGGCTATTCAAATGAACTGTAACAAAAGCATTTCTTTGTTACCGTTCGTCCTGCTACTTGTCACTGGTGTCGTGATGGACTCAACTGCAACATGGCTGTGAGCAAAAACACTCGACAATTTATGCTGCTGGGAATACTGTCTGGTTTGAGAGTTGAGCAGCTCCTTATCAGATGCACCGACTCTGTGCGTATACGTTTACCATACCTGTGGAATTGGGCCTGCCTTGTTGTGTGACTTGACCCGGGTGGGCTGATGGTCGGTCGATGCTCATGTAGGACCGTACGCTAGCATTGGATGCGTTCACTAAGCGGTCATTGCTGGGTGGAAATGGCTTGGTCAGTGCGCTGAGAAAGAGAGAGATAACAATACCCAAATTAATCAATATTCACCTGTAAATCTTAGTTCTTGCAGAGTGTGGGGTGAGAATGGTAGGGAATGGCGGAAATAATATGGCAGTAAGCAAGACAACTAACGGCATCTTATCATTCCAGAATGCAAGGATAAATTGTCAGTCCGGGAAATGACCTGCAGGCTGACAGTCCTTTGTGCAGTCAGGAAGTTTGTGACAATAATAGGTTTTGATATCTGACAATATCGAATATTTAGTGTGCTGCAAAGAATTACCAAATTTTATTAAACTAGTGTCGTAGTCAAGTCCATTGAAATTCCCTGATATGCAATCACAAGTCTGTCACGAGCCATCCAGTCAAGTCAACAAGCTATTCAAATAAACTCTGACAAAAATTAACGCATTCCTCTGTCACTGCTCACCCTATTTCTTCTGACTGATCTTGTGAAAGGACTTGAGAATGGACTTGACTATAACGCTGAACTTGGAGGTAAACCACTGAACTTGGAGGTTAGAACTTTGAAAAAATCACAAAAACCTTGAGAATAATGTTCCAGAGGTACTCATTGAGCTCAGATGAATTCTGGCACTGTATGGGTGTGGCTAGCGGGCATTGTAATCACCTCAATCTTTTCTTTCTTTGTAAAGTCCGACCCACCTAACGGTATTCTGACCAATCAGCATGCGGTTCACGTCCAGCTCCAAGATCCGCGGTGTAGTAACCATGGAGAACCGGTCCTTGGCAGGGTCGCCAGCACCGCTGGGTGGGGCGAAGGAGGTGGACATGGCCCACATGGGCTGGGACTGGGGACCCACCAGGTGAACACTAGATCCTTTGATGGGGACCTCGTTGGCTTGGTCTGGGGCAGTTTGCCCATCAGTAGCAGTTGCATCCTGTAGAGGGTGTTGACAAAACTGATTCAGAAGGACTCGCATTTGATAAGCGTAGTTGTACATGTGGCTGTAAGAGTTATGTAAACCAGTTGATACGTAATCCAACAAAATGAGTCATACGCCGCAACAGTCACTTTTGTGCAGAAGGCCTTTCAAAGAATCTTACACCATGTAAATTAATAGGAACCCTCACTCACATAATACCCATTTTCATCAATCTGTTAAACTCAGTGATACATCATTTGCTCAGTTTGCTTCGTCTAATAGAAAACTCAAGCAGAGTTACGAGAAAAAAATTGACATTAAGACTCTTTTAAGACCAGGTCACATTTGATCAATTTTATTATATGTCCGACAGAGTGAAAGTGTATTTTGAGAGCACAATGGCTAAAGACCGACCACACTTCAATACAGTCATTTCTTTGTCTCACAAAAATATCAACATTATGGAACAGATTGGCACATGATTATCTTGATAATGGACAATGTCAGACATGACACTGTAATTACAACTCAACTGTTGGACCTTCGTTGCTTTTCTGTTCTTGTATCTGTGCACATGAAAAGTGCCAGCGCAACGGTGAAATATAAAAGCATTGATGTTTCTGTCTTGTAAAGGATAGGTAGCACTATGTGGGCGTCAATAAATTATACAGGATTTCTGTAATGTCACTCCATTCAGATCATGACGCTAAGAAATGACCACTGACAATGGAAGGTAACTAAAATTATATTATAAATAGATGTGCTTTTAAACTTCTTTTGGAAAAATGAAACAGTGTGCAGAGATCTGACATGGGAGGGTTCTGTGTTCCAAGGCGTTGGGCCTGAAATATTTGTGTCACCACAAAGTGAGAGATGGCACACTGATGTGTGACCTTGGCCAGCAGTTAAGCAGCATGATCCTTACCTGTGTGGAAGGCCTCATGAGGGCACTCTTGACAGGGTGCTGGGAGGCAGGGGTAGGTGCAGGGACCATGTTGAGTGGGGTACCGTCACGCAACGGGGTGATGGGTTTCAGGAAGGGCTTGGGCCGGTAGTTGTCGCTGATCCGGCTCTGCTGGTAGTGTGGAATCTGGTTTCTGAAGGTCACAGCGTGCACAGGAAGAAAATCCAATGATGATGAATATAGAAATTTGACAACAGATCTCTATCATGGGGCAGCCATCTTGCTTTTCTACCATTCAAAGCAATGTAACCAAACTGTGGCTGGCAGGGAATAGTTTGTTCCCTTTTATCATTAAGTGAAATCTTAATGCTACTGCCATTGGGTTGACAGGGAACAAGACAAACATGGTAGCATCATAATAATAGCCCATAGGGTGTCGCTCATGAAATCGGTTTCTTAGAGCTGCTAAACAGTTAGCACAAAAGTTGAGTTCAGGATTGTTGAAAAAGATGCTAGTGCTGAGTACTGTTTCACAATAAAGATATGCCAATGGTTTCTTTGCATTAAAAATTCATACTGTGCTTACTGCTTAAACAGACAGAGGCTAGTAGCACAAAATCAGTCGTGAAGCAATTTACGTTTATCATTTATAATAAAAATGTAAAACTTGGTCAGTCCAGCTGGGCAGAATCCCGAGTAACGAAGAAGGAACTGGTAACTAGTCAACAATATGCAACCGGGAGGGATTCGAACCATGGACATCACTACAGAAGGCAGCAGAGGGTCAGGACAAACCCAACCACCGCACCATCCCCCAAACACTTGGAATAATATAATCAGGGAGGCTCCACCATCAAGCTGGAGTTTCCGGTCTTCTCTCTCACCTTCCTTTCCAGGACAGTATCGGCTTGATCATAAAGATGCCGGATTCCTCCTCCACTTTCCGCAACGCTTCCATCAACATTTGAGCCAGGTGTAGACGTTCTGAGGCAAGATTGTCCATCTGATCGCCCCAACGCTGTGCCCTCTACAAATCCAGAGAAGAAACACTCATTAGGTTTAGGGAAAACCTTTGTATCTTGTACTAGCAACAGCTTACAATTTAATGAACTGTGACATTTGTTCACAGAGAAAAAATCCAAGTGAAAACGATTTATAATATTCAATATTCTCTCACCAGGCTCTGTAGTGCTTCCATTCTCTCCAATAATGCGTAGACTTCCTCATCTAAGGAGTTGCTCTGCCTCACGTTCTCTGGGGACAGAAGAACAAAATAAAAATTCAGAAAGTCAAAATTAAAGAGATCTGGATAGAATGAGTGAGAAGTTGCCAAGTTGAGACAAGAACTGATAAGAACTGATAAGAACTGACAAGAACTGACAAGTATTCTGCAATACAAGTTCTCAAACTTTGTAAAACTAATGAAGTTTCACACAATCGTAGGAACTTGACTCGCGTACACGTCAGAGAGACCTATTTTTTACCTTCAATCTGCTTCATGTGCATGTGATGAGTGTATTTTTTTGCCAGATGGACAAAGCGTTTCGCTGGTAGGACTGTATACTGATCCATGGTTTGCACCACTTCCATGTATCGCTGTGGCTCCAACTACAAAGAAATAATAGAAATACAACCCTTTGAAAGATTAGGTTTTTAAAAAACAATTTTTAGCAATTACTGAATTCAGTTGCCAAAACCTTGAACATGGTGCAAAAAAGGAATGTTTTGAGTGGTGATTGATTCAGGGAAAAAGTTTGGTGAGGTATTTGCTTCAGTTGTAACCTGGGGTGGACTTGCAGTTTGCTAGAGCACATGCAATCCTGAATTATAAATTTCTACAATTTCAGATATCTTACAAACTCGAGCATGACCTCAAATGCCCATTTGGATCAAAGGACATGAGAGCTTAAATTTTATCCATCCTGGACGTTTATTGAAGTTTCCTTGACTTTACTCTTCATTTTGCTAAGGATAACCCTAACCCTGAGCCCAAACGCCCCTACAACTCTTCACTAGGAAGAAACTTTGTGAAGACTTGGCTTAGTCTGCACAGGGTTTACACAGCCTGCATTAGCTAGACCTGTTTGTTCTTTGGTCCACACAGAGATGGACAATGACATTAGACTGTCACTCCAACCTTTTCATTTGTCACCAACGAGGGGCACCTATGCAAGGTGAAAGCACTCCCTAGGCCTCATCTTGGTGTACTCTCTCACCTTGCGTGCATTGACAGCTCTCTTGAGGGCTTTCTGGTTGCGCTCAGAGTCTGTTCTGGAGAAGATGATCGTGGGTTCTGTGTTTGGGTCAAAGCGGGCTGACATGCCGGACACTGCCGAGAAAGGTTTGGAAGGGGATCCCCCAAAGGCGGACAATTCATGCTGAAGCTCTTGAATGGTGTCCTGTAACTCCATCATCATCACAGCATTGTTGCTTTGGAGTTTGGCAAAAAAGAACATTATTTTAAAAAACAAAAACAGAAACACCCCCAAAAAATTCTTCTTACAGTTCCCCAAGTTGAATATTTATTTTTATTAAGGTTAGGTAGTATATGAGAACAGAATAACCCGTTTTTGAGTTCTCGAAAGGAAAGGGATTCACTTTAAATAAACCCATCTGGCTAGTAGATTATTTCGTTTGCTAGGAATAGGAAGATTTTTAGAGTGTACAAATATTGTACGTGGAAAATGAGTTTTTGGTTTTGCACTTACTTTAGCTTATCTTCATAATCTTTCTTCTGTTGGTCAAGACTGAATTTCCTGTGAGAAAAAGTGATGAGAAAAGATACATCCGGTGCAAAATAAGATTTCTGAAATAAAATGTATGTGTTACAAGGCAATCTTGTCAGTACACCCAACGTGGTGAAACTATGTCGCTACTGTATCCGACATGTAAGACATAATTTTTTCCTTTGATGTCTGCAAAACTGTTTGAGGTCTTCTTGGACCATTTGTTCATCAGTTCACTTGGTCATCAAATTTCATCTCAGTTTCAAGACCAATGACAGGGTTGCTTACAAATTCTCGTAATTTTCTCTTAGTTCTCGGACATCTGGGTCGGTGACTGCTGTCATCTCAACAGTAGATTCTGCTTCTATCGTCTGCTTGTCTTCCCTCTCTTCCTTCCTCAGGCTGGTTGTCTTGGAGGTATCTGCCTGCGTAGCAATCAGGGAGGATACAGCAGGCTCCTGCAAGGGGATAAACAAAAGTGACCAATCTTGGTTTTTTTTAAAGGTACCGTTTACAAACGCTAATGTGAGCTTGAACAGCCACACTTAACATAATAATCCTAGTTTCTTGAGTTCATTCCGACTCATGTTATGTTTGTTAGCACGGAAGATATGAGTCCTTCTGTTCTACTACGAGATATTTACAAGTTTTGCTACACTGTTATACCTGCTTGTTATACCTACTTCTGATATCTAGTAAATTAATCAAGTATTTATGAAACCAAACTGAACATCTTTTATTATGAATTTGTTACGAGCATGACTGTAAATGTTTACAAACATGAAATAAGCTGGAAAGAACAGCGCGGAACTTTACCCAATTTTCAGTCCACCAATGATGATATGATTCTGTGAAATGATGCTTCAGAAATACTCCTACTTACCATATCATTGTAGAGGTAGCTGTTGATGATGCTCGCTGCCTCCTTCAGAACTGGAAAGAAAATATCATCGACAAAATTGAGACATTGGTACAAAATGGACAATCCCTGTGACTAGCTGTCAGACACTGGTACAAAATGGACAATCCCTGTGACTAGCTGTCAGACACTGGCACAAAATGGACAATCCCTGTGACTAGCTGTCAGACACTGGTACAAAATGGACAACCCCTGTGACTAGCTGTCAGACACTGGTACAAAATGGACAACCCCTGTGACTAGCTGTCAGACACTGGTACAAAATGGACAACCCCTGTGACTAGCTGTCAGACACTGGTACAAAATGGACAACCCCTGTGACTAGCTGTCAGACACTGGTACAAAATGGACGACCCCTGTGGCTAGCTGTCAGACACTGGCACAAAATGGACAATCCCTGTGACTAGCTGTCAGAAACTGGTGCAAAATGGACAACCCCTGTGACTAGCTGTCAGACACTGGTACAAAATGGACAACCCCTGTGACTAGCTGTCAGACACTGGTACAAAATGGACAACCCCTGTGACTAGCTGTCAGACAATGGTACAAAATGGACAACCCCTGTGACTAGCTGTCAGACACTGGTACAAAATGGACAACCCCTGTGACTAGCTGTCAGACACTGGCACAAAATGGACGACCCCTGTGGCTAGCTGTCAGACACTGGTACAAAATGGACAACCCCTGTGACTAGCTGTCAGACACTGGTACAAAATGGACAACCCCTGTGACTAGCTGTCAGACACTGGCACAAAATGGACGACCCCTGTGGCTAGCTGTCAGACACTGGCACAAAATGGACAATCCCTGTGACTAGCTGTCAGACACTGGTACAAAATGGACAACCCCTGTGACTAGCTGTCAGACACTGGTACAAAATGGACAACCCCTGTGACTAGCTGTCAGACACTGGTACAAAATGGACAACCCCTGTGACTAGCTGTCAGACACTGGTACAAAATGGACGACCCCTGTGACTAGCTGTCAGCTGATTTTTGCTTCAGCGCAAAAAATAGCAAAGAAACATTTTCCACCATTCGATTTCGATTGGTAATAACAAAGAACGGGCCGAAACAATTTTCTTCTCCAAATTTCAGCTTTTCCAAGAATCATGTCCATAGCATCATTACTCACAGCTCATTATGTTGGTGGTCATCTCATACACCTGGTTCTGGACGTTGAGATTACGGTCGAAGGTCAGCTGACCAATATCCGCCAGCCTCTCTGCTGCTGACAGGAGATCTGTTGATGAAAAAAGGAGACAAACTTACTGATATCTATATGGATTATTCACCTCAGTAAAGGAAAAAAGTTACAAAGTTTATTTACAACTGTTTTATGCAAATAGCAATTTTGGAATATCTGTAACAAATTTGGAAGCAGCAAAGAAAATTAATCAGACAGTTGAGCTCTACAGAATCAAAAATTAAGCTTTTTCATATTTTAACTCATAATCACAGCTGAGATTTGTTCAAAGCAGCAATTTAATATGGCTTACTTTACATGCGGATTCCACAAAATTGTTTTAAAGGCAATCCACTTCTAGCATTATTCTACAGCTCACTATCACCGATGACTGTTCATATTTTATCCTTCAAATCATATTAGTATAAATGTTCTGATGGACGTCAAACAGGAAAGTGGAGACTTGGAATCAATGTCTGTCTGTACCTTTGTCACGGAGAGCAGTGATCAGGGAGTCTTTGAAGTCCATGACAATCTGATAGGCACGGAGATAGTCTTGTACTACTGGGTGTTCAGCGATGGACTCAACAGATTGCCTGGTAGGAGGGCACGGAGTAGAAAGGATGTCATTCACTTCAAGGAATTAGCTTCCGTAATTCAAATTCTTCTTAATTGGGAAACCTAAAGAAAAACTACTATTTACTTATCCTCAGTTAACTTCCTCCCCTACAGAAGCACATGTATGTGAGAGCCTGTTAGGGAATACCTACCCAAACACTTGCTACTTTCGCAAATTTCCTTTCATCCCTCTTGCCATTCGCCAACAACTTGATCAACTGTAGTATGCCCTCTAGTACTACGATGCAGCATCGTGCTGCTGCAATGTTCGTCCTTTTTCGGAGCGCCAATGCCAACAGACATGTCATTTGCTAAATTTGCTAAATTAGTGACTATTTGGGTAGGATGAGCACAGAGGAACGTTAATAATACTCCTCATAGAATGTTGAAGTCAAGTGTCATAAAGTCTTGTACCCATTACACGATCTGCCTGATTCCACAGGTTTTCCCTCTAACATTCTGAAGGATTCCACACACATTAATACAAACATTTTTTCACTGTAATGTCTCTGGGCTTCCTTAGGCTTCAAACCAGCAGCAACTTATGTATTCTTGGGAGGATCCCTTTGTTTCTTTTTAATACTAGAATTAAAATGAATCACACAATAATGTCCACAAACATGATCTTACTTGGATGTCTTGCTGGATACAGAGAAGGCAACAGGTGAAGTAGCTGTGTCCATTTTCTCCACTGAAACCCAATCAGAATAAAACATCCATTCACACCCCCAACATTGAGTGGAAATGAAAGCCATTGGCAGGCTGGTGTTAAAAATGCATCCCTGCTGAAGGATACGGGCAAGAGAGTCTGTTCATCACTTCGTCAACGTCGTAGTCTCAGACCTGTAGTTGAGTCCTTTTCCAAATTTGGCAAGTATAAAAAAATGCAAGGTGCAGCTGAAATCAAGCCTGACAAAACAGACAGCATAGTCTGAGCATTCAAATTTCCAATAATGGACAGGAGGCTGTGTGTATGGAAGCAGAAATCATGGAAATATCCAAGTATTTGGAAAAGAATGTGGACTTGATTCGGAGTCCTTTTGCACATTTCTAATACATAAACCTCCCTCAAAGCTGTCCATCTCAACACTTTTGTTCCTATTCCATTTATGAACTCATCCACACAGTCTTGTCGAGTAGAAATCACGTATACTTCCTTATCTTTAAAGCGACTTAAGGACTTGAAGAAGGACCCATCTACAACCCTGCCGTGCTTCAAATTCACATTCGTCATTTGCACATACACACAAATCTCAGTGCAACTGCAGGCAGCTATGCAGCTATCCTGTGATAGCTACTTTAACGGGGTGTTTCACATCAATCAAACCAGTGTGCCTCATGGTTTGTGCTGCGAATGGAAAACTACTGGAGATTTTAGTGCTGAGTAGCTACACAGTCATACACTGCAGGCTTCCACGTGTTCTTCCTGTAAGAAAACTCAAGCACATTATTGAGTCGGTCGCACAAAACCACTGGGCCATGAACATCACTAATTCACCCTTCCAGTGCATGAGCGCACTGTAAAAAATCTCCGTTACTAAGAGGGTGCACACTGCCAAGCCACTGTACCACATCACTTGAGTTTACAACTCATTTTACTCAAGCACTAAACCTCATGTTAGAAAACTCGGTCATGTTATGTGAGTAGGTCACGCCAAACCACTGTGCCACAGACACTGAGATATCACCCCTCCTACCATCCAGGATATCTCTGGCCCTGCTGGCAGGCATGGACACCAAGACCATGGTCTCATCTTCCACTGCCTCCCTTCCAAACTCCTCCTCCTCATGCATGGATGTCACACCAGACTCGTTGGACACTGAGGGCGCTACACTAGGAAACTGTACTGAGCTGCGCTCTCGGTAGTAGCTCATTGAGCTACGGTGTTTGGAGGCTGCTGGATAGGTAGTTTAAGGAATAAACACAATAATCTCACAGATATCACAAACCAATGCGACGATACTATCCATCTTTAAGCTGCAAGGGGAAAATGTTTATTCAGTAAGGACATCTCATTCTCAGCGACTATACTAGGTTAGCTTTGATGAAGAATCAACTGGGTTGAGACGCTTATGTATGCAAAACAAAGCTGCCCTCTGCTGTGGGCTGTGCATCACAAGTTGATCATAACAGACCGATTGCATCAGCAAAGTCATGTGACCTATAGTGGATATCAAACATCAACAAACATGGCCTCCTTCCACAGCAAAGTGTGTCATAAGTGTTGTTTGCCAAAAATAATGCCAATTTTTGGAACAATGCTCAGCACATCAGTAGTCTGAGTACTTTACCAACTGTTGGCTTTAGTTTTGGTAAATGGCACTTATGACACACTTTGCTACCTTTGCTGATGTTTGTCAGGTCAAGTGACTTAAGGGGCACAATCGGTCTATTCCACTCACAAGTCAGTGTACAAATCTGGTCGCAAAGCATCCAAAGATGTAACTTCACACAAATGAGTGCCTTGTCATGGTTGAATTGAACAAAGCTTGTGACTGGATTGCTCTCTGGTGATCAACTAGTGAGGACTTGTGAAGACTCATCAACATCCAAACCGGTACTGCATGCTGCATCAATGTACTGCATGTGAGCACATCTGACTTCATGAGGAGAAGAGTTTTTCAAGAAACCAATGAAATCTTACAAGCTAGGGGGACCGTTGCATGCCCTCCTTCAGTTAGTCAGAAAAGTTGGTCCTCCCTTTAATATTCAAATTCATATCTTTTCAGTGAAAGCCTGGACTGTTATGGGTGTAGTTAAATAATACAAGTGGCTACAACCGCTTCCCACAGAGGGGTGTGTAACTTGTAGCCATAGTCAGTTGATTCAGACATGGCCTATGTTTGGATTAGACAACGCAAGAGGGAAATAACTTACCCTCATCAGGAAATGGAATGTCCCCATTGGGGGTGGTCAGGTTGCTCCTAGGTCTGATACCCTGCCTTTCACTCTTGGCACTCAATAGGGAACCATGCATTGAAGTGGCACGTGACCGCCTCTCCACTATTTCTGCTTTCTTCTGCTCTAGCTGGGCGCGGTACTTCTCGTACAGCGATCGCTGACTGGTGGAAGATAGAGGGCGATCTTCATCTTCCCCACCCTCATCAGACTACAGAAGGACATGAGATGAATGGTGTGTTACAGAAGTCAATGAAACGGTGTTACCTCTGCAAGGTCCATGTTTTTATTCTTTGGGTGAATCTGAAAGTGTCATTCTGAGTTTTTCTCTTTTATATGGGCATTGTGTAGTGGAAGTTGGAAATGTGACCTTGTCAAAGATTTTTATATCAAGTACTAAAACTTAGATGACACAATTATCCATTCTCAGATGGTTCTGGCTTCTTATTTCAAATTCATGGACAGTGGCAACTTTGCATTCCTTTAAACATTTTGGTGCAGTTAAGAATCCAGCGTTGTGGTACATGTAATGTATTTGATTTAGCAATAGTAACTGAAACAAAAATCTTGACTTGTGATGGTTTAATTCGTCCAATGTACACTCATTGTTCAAGTGCCTCAGTGAATGGAAAAATAAATGTTATTATTTACTTTGAATTCAATGCAAATAAGTTCAATGAATGTGCAAAGAAAGTGTAGAAATGGGTTTAATGGTGAATGTAGATCCATAAACTGTGGAGGTGCATGAGTGGGCACATCGTGCCCAAATATCAGGTGTAAATGGGGAGTAATTTATAAAGCGAGTAGGGAAGGTACACCAGCACAAACACCAAACCCACAACAAATATGAAACAATAACCAAACTGGAGTTAGCACTGAGTAACAACACGAGCAAAATCTACAAAGTAGGAAAAACTCAATCAACTCAATCAAGGCTGGTGTTCTTTGATAATGCAAGCGTTGTGTACATTACAAAATAAAATTCTCCAGATTTCCACTTGCAATTGGAATTCCTGAGAAAGGAAAATTCCACCAGTACAATGGTTATTGTAGTTCTTTACCTGTTTGCTTTTTAACCCTAACTCTCTAGGGAGTGTGCAAAATCATATTAAAATTGGAGGATTCAGGGCTGTTAGATTTAATAAGGACATTAGTTCGCACATCAATAAAATACCTCAATTAATTTGTCATTACAGCTGTTTTGGTTACACTTTGAACATGCATCATACAACTATGTTAAAATGTCAAATCAAACAAAATAAGTACAAAGCCCTGTTAAGAATAAAAGTCAAAAATATTGTTTAATGAGCTGTCAGAAATGAAGCGACTTCCATTTCTGGAAGTTCAGCACGGATTATACTTCGGTGCCTTCAGCTGTAAAGTAATAGAATCATGAAAAAAGGGGAGGCTTCTAAAAACCTCCTTCCTGCAAATGTCGCAAATTATCAGGCACAAATGCATTAATTCAAAGTATGAAGAAAACATTATTTACATGACTAATTAGATGCACTTATAATGGGCAAGTAAACACGCATGCATTTGCTATTATATTCTTAACTACTGACATTTAGTTCTGTTACACAAACTTTGTTAACCCCTTCGCGCAGGGACGCGGCTAGAAACGCTGTAAAAATTGAGATCCTCAGCCCGCTTTTCAGCTATTATTGTCAACCCACGCTCGAGCGAACACGGTGAAAGAAGGCAGACCCTGGCTCTTGTATATATGGTGATTGGCCTTTGTGTGTAGCCCAAAAATTAAAAGACTGAATTTGCATCATAATCAACAGCTTCACAATAGTCCCCACTTTGAAGAGGCAACGGGCATGCGGAAGCGTGAGTAGAGCCGCATGCCACCGAACAATCAGCCTTTTCACCATGTAATTCAAAGCGTGCAGAGCACGCAGGGCCACAAACCAAGAATTTGCAGTTTGGCAGGTGGCCTTCGTGCCGAAGCGAGGCTGGAATTCTTGGAGTCGGCTTTCGGGAAAATTTTCCTGGCGTGAAGGGGGTTAAACTATCGTTAAACGTGTGGTTTCTAAATTTCTATAGCTCTTTTTATTTTGAATGAACAACAACAATGTTCAACATTACTCTTCAGCCCTCTTTGTTCTTTATGGATCACACGCAGGTTCTGGAATTATTGGCATTCTTCAAGCCGATTCAAACAAAACCTGAACAAAATCTCACAAAAAGAATCTACCATAAAAGGAGTTGACTCCCCCAACAAAGACCACTGACTTTTGGGTTTATCAATCCGTTCAAAGTTTGTAAGCAAAGTGTCAAATTCTGCCTTAACAGGCATCAATAAACAAATCAAGGTAAGTGTCATGTAAGCTGGTCAAATCCCCTTCCCTGACCTCTGATTTTGGAAATTCCATTCATGCTCCAGGAAATTACAATGCAGGAGAATGACTTTAGAATTGACCGACTTCCTGCTCCTTTTTTGCCTATAAGTACTAGTTATTGGCAAGCATAATGAAGCACCCATCACCATGCAAGGAGTAAAAGCATCTTGGACACAAACAGCGGGAGACCATGCCGAACCTAAACTGCCCTTACCAGAGTCAAGTCAGCCAAGACACGGCTCAAGTGATTAGCCAGCGAGCGCTCGCTGAATGCGTCTGATTCCACGTCGGCATCAAAGTCTGACTCCCGACTGAGGGGCCGAGGATTTGGCAGTTGGTCTTTCTCCCCCTTGTCTTCCTCTTCGTTGGGGGAGATTACTTGGTTTCGACGGGGGAAGGATTTAGTGTAGGACGGGGGTTTAGGGGTGCGTACCCAAGGGTCGGTTTGGGTGGTGATATCAACAAGACTCTTCTGCTGTGGGGGAGAGTTGTAATCATTAGAGACCTGTTGGAGGAAAACACTTCTGTCATCATGTGGTAAATTTCTGTTTGGTCTAAGAAGACCAAGGTAGCTACTTTTGAAAAATGAACCTCAGGGCTTAAGTACAAATAAGTGCTTTGTAAGTAAATTTCCTGTACAGAATGGTAAAAGATTTCTTTCTTTGGAAGTAAAGTTTTTCACTTGATAACACTGTTGTGTGGAAATACAATTGATCAAATGAAATCTCGAATGAAATCTGCTGATCTTAATAACTTCAAACATAAGGGAAAATCAAACCTTCGCAAAGAACAATTTCAGCAGAACTGGTTCAAAAAGTTTGTACAAAGAGGTTCACTTAGCAAAAGTAATCCACCCAATGCAATATTCAGAAAGTTCTTGAAGTTAGCAGCACACGTAGAAGCTGATGAGTTAGCTTTTTGGACATTTGGTGATGCTAGATCTGTGACAAGAAAAATGAGTTACACTGTTATGTACATAGCAATGTAGGTATTAAGTTTCCTGGTAGGAATGACAGTTACGGCTGAAGTTGTTGCCATGGCTATGGTTGCTATAGCAATGATGCGTCTCCAAGCTCAAAGGAAAGCATATTAGAAGGCAGAGTCACGTAATTCCTACTCCTGTCCAACAAAACTGAATGATATTTTGTTAATATACGCACAATGTCACTTGTTCATATTAATCGTTGATAAGGCTGCACATGGAACAGTGCAAAACAATAACGCTTCTTGAAAACAAAGTTAGCATCTGTCCACCTGTTAGTTGCTTCCCGTTAGACCCAATTAATACAGTGTCACATTTGCAGCGTGGATGTTGATGAGCATTAAATCAGTAAAATTCAAACAAAGTAAAATGCCTGATTTGGCTGACCTATGCAGGAATAAAGCGATCTATGAATATCTACATGATCAAATCTAAATCCTCCATCCTTAGATTGTTGGTACGGGGTGCAGTGACTAATGTAGGAGCTGTAAGAAAGGCTTCTGTTCTATTAGTCTGCAAAAGGAACTGTGAAAAGCTTATATAAGATTCAGGGGTGAGACTGACCAATGACAAAAATAGCTAAAAACAGCTGACAAAAGGCACCAAGAAGCTGAACTGTGAAAATCTCCTACACTTTTGTACGCAGCCAGGGAGGAAAAAAATGAAACCCAGAACAAAAAAAGCTGAAATCAGCTAAAAAGCTGAGAAATGTCACCCCTGAAGATTTCCCCTTTTGATTCCAACTATGACCAAATGGCATAGAAACTGAAGAGAAAGAGCTAAACATTATTTGAGCTTCATCTGGATCTTCAATTGACCTACAATATAATGATGTAATGCGATGTTTACTGCAGTGCATTGAGGGTGACAGGTGGGGATGGTACATGCACTATTGCTAACATCCTACACTTGGAAAACTGTCAAAAAGATCCTGAGATTGAGAAGGCCTATATTTTCCAAAATGGTCATCTGTTCCATTGTGTGTATCAAGCAGAGGACCGCCGAATGCCAGAACTTTATTTTTTCCAAGCTTCCACGTCTAAAGTCGCACGAAAGCTATCGGGACTTAAGATTCTCTCCCCAGTTTTCACCAACAATGCACTGCGGTAAACATTGTGAATGTCATTTGTTTTAGGTCTATTGTAAGTTGAGAACCTTTTTTGTGTTAACTAAGCACGTGATAAGTAAGCCTGTGGTAAATTAATTGCTTTCTGTCACCCCCGATTAATTCAGCATCACATTTGCAGCATAAATTAAAGCATTCGATCAGTCTGTAAAATTCCTAATGCTTGATTTTGCTGACTGCTAGTGTAGTGTGCAGTGCTAGTGACCAGTGTGAGCAAAAGAGTGTAGAGATCTGTAAAAAACACATCTGTTCTAGAAGTCTGCAAAAGGAACTGTGAAAAGCAATGTACAAGTCCTAGGTATTTTACCTAAAGGTATTTTACCTAAAGTCTCATCACCACCACGGAGAAGATAGGGGAATGCTCGTATTTAAAGGATTATTTCAGCGCTTTGACAAAGTTAATGTCCAAATGCAGGTGTTGTCTACATTCTGTGCAGAAAAAGCTTATTAAGATTTCAACTTTCAAACCCAATTATGACCAAATCGCGTGAAAAGAGAAGAGAGAGAGCTAAACATTATTTGAGCTTCAACTGGATCTTCTATTGCAAGTTGAGAACCCTCTTTGTGTTAACTAAGCATGTGAAAAGTAAGCCTGTGGTAAATCTAAATAGTCTTGGCATCAAGCGTTACTGAGGATTCAAGCACAAGGGGTTAATAAACAATGCATTGGTAGCCAGATTGCAGATTGTTAGTGCTCTGGTAGCTAGCCCATCTCCTTGTTTTACCTCCTCTACATTTGAGTCCGTGTCTATATATGCAGGGGGCTCCTCAACCTTCTGTTGGTTCGTGAGGCGTCCGGTGGCCATCAAGCGATTAAAAAGCTCTTGGTGCTAAAGAAAGGAGACGGAGAGCGCATAGAAGAAAACAGACAGAGGTCTTTCAGAAATGCATCACAGCAAAGCTTCGGAAGATACTTCCACAACTTGCATCATTCCAGGGTTAGAAGTCTTCCAACTGTCATCAACATTTGACCCACAAAACTCTGCAGGCAAAGCAAACTTTGTTGATTCCACTGGGTACATTTATGCCACAGTGCTGTAAACAAGAAGCTAGAAGGAAAACGCGTTTCTGGCAAGAAATAGTTCTGTCAAACATTACCCAGGTCAGGTCTACACGATGTTCAGACACTACTGCAACATTACCATGGAAGTTTTGAAATAAAACCAGAATGCCAAACAATGCCTCTGACCCTTCCCACAAATGTTACATACGGTGTAAATTAGTGAACAAGCTTGAAAACAGCAAGGACTGGTGGAAGCAACAAAAGATATAAGCGTCAAATGCAAGAGACAAAAAAATGTCGTGGTATGACCGCAGATGTTTCAACAAGCACACATCAACGTTTAAAACATCAACTTCAAAGTCACAGCATAACCTTCAACAGACAAGCGTGTGCGAATGCGTGATTGGACAAAAGCCACACAAGCAATCTGTGTTCCCATCGGCACGCTTGTCTTACCCCGCGAGACTCCAAGCGTGAAGTCTGCTGGGAACGGCCCACCTGGACGACGGGGGTCGTCTGCATTTCATGATCAATGGCCTCAGAGGCGAGGCCCTCCATGGTGGGAGGAGCCTCATTATGGGGCCCCTCCCTCTCTTCTATAGGCTGTTGTTGTTGCTCCTGTTAGAAATTTGGCAAATGCTTTCTTCAATTTACCTCAGTTTTATGTTACTTCCTAAAGCAGAGTGGTGAATCTTACAACTCTGCTATAAAAATCAGTGAGCTGCATCAAGTTGAAAAGCGATTCATACACGATGAAACTTTCTCACTATGACTTCATCCAAAGCTCTGGAAATTTCCATTAACAAAATTCACATAATGATCACGAAAGCTTCAAAAATGTTTGATCAAACACAAAAAGGAAACTAAACTTCCAAAAACAAACTCTCTGATGTTCTTCACACATAACTTTAAAATAACGGAATAAGTTAACCACCTGTGTATTTTTAAATATTTTTAGTATTGTATAAATGTTTTTCTTTTTTGTGAGGACATCAATGGAAATAAGCTATTTATTAAAGCTTTCTTGGGCTATCCCTGGCTTCTGCCTTTTACTATTCTTAATATTTTTGTTTTTTTGTATTGTGACTGTCATTATAAATTATCTTTTTGCCAGAATAAATAATAAAAACGTGTGAGAGGCAGTGCCAAACTAGTCATTGTAACAGCGAATGGGGGCCCAGGGACAACAAAGGAACGAGCCAAACGAATGACTTTCTTAATGAGTTTTAGACTGACCTGGTTACTTGTATCTACTGATGTGCCATTCTGGGTAGATCCTTTAGATATCTCCTTGACATCATCTGGCAAAATGGACTTCTCCGGCCCAAAATACTTGAGACGCTGCTCAGGAGTTAATTTCTTCAACTTCTTCTCTTTGTTCTCTTCCTCCTTAATTTTTGCCTGAAATAGAAATGGGAGATGAAACAACACTTCGTGTAAAAAATGACATAAGCAGCTGGACCAGTGTGGCCCACATCCTTCTGTTTGCTCCGTGTGCTTGAACTAGGTCTTAGAATGTGTACGCCCCGTAGACTAATTAAGCTTTGCTGCCATTGCCACAATGACTGTTCCAACAGGTAACCAAATGATGACAGAGTGCCTTGCCTCCAGACTGGAACCCACACTGCCCCAGAACTACCCAAAGAATAGCCTCTCCTGGTCCCAATTGCCACAATGACTGTTCCAACGGGTAACCAAATGATGTTAGAGTGCCTTGCCTCCAGACTGGAACCCACACTGCCCCAGAACTACCCAAAGAATAGCCTCTCCTGGTCCCAATTGCCACAATGACTGTTCCAACAGGTAACCAAATGATGACAGAGTGCCTTGCCTCCAGACTGGAACCCACACTGCCCCAGAACTACCCAAAGAATAGCCTCTCCTGGTCCCAATTGCCACAATGACTGTTCCAACAGGTAACCAAATGATGACAGAGTGCCTTGCCTCCAGACTGGAACCCACACTGCCCCAGAACTACCCAAAGAATAGCCTCTCCTGGTCCCAATTGCCACAATGACTGTTCCAACGGGTAACCAAATGATGACAGAGTGCCTTGCCTCCAGACTGGAACCCACACTGCCCCTGAACTACCCAAAGAATAGCCTCTCCTGGTCCCAATTGCCACAATGACTGTTCCAACGGGTAACCAAATGATGACAGAGTGCCTTGCCTCCAGACTGGAACCCACACTGCCCCAGAACTACCCAAAGAATAGCCTCTCCTGGTCCCAATTGCCACAATGACTGTTCCAACGGGTAACCAAATGATGTTAGAGTGCCTTGCCTCCAGACTGGAACCCACACTGCCCCAGAACTACCCAAAGAATAGCCTCTCCTGGTCCCAATTGCCACAATGACTGTTCCAACAGGTAACCAAATGATGACAGAGTGCCTTGCCTCCAGACTGGAACCCACACTGCCCCAGAACTACCCAGAGAATAGCCTCTCCTGGTCCCAATTGCCACAATGACTGTTCCAACGGGTAACCAAATGATGACAGAGTGCCTTGCCTCCAGACTGGAACCCACACTGCCCCAGAACTACCCAAAGAATAGCCTCTCCTGGTCCCAATTGCCACAATGACTGTTCCAACAGGTAACCAAATGATGTTAGAGTGCCTTGCCTCCAGACTGGAACCCACACTGCCCCAGAACTACCCAAAGAATAGCCTCTCCTGGTCCCAATTGCCACAATGACTGTTCCAACGGGTAACCAAATAATGTTAGAGTGCCTTGCCTCCAGACTGGAACCCACACTGCCCCAGAACTACCCAAAGAATAGCCTCTCCTGGTCCCAATTGCCACAATGACTGTTCCAACAGGTAACCAAATGATGACAGAGTGTCTTGCCTCCAGACTGGAACCCACACTGCCCCAGAACTACCCAAAGAATAGCCTCTCCTTGTCCCAATTGCCACAATGACTGTTCCAACGGGTAACCAAATGATGACAGAGTGCCTTGCCTCCAGACTGGAACCCACACTGCCCCAGAACTACCCAAAGAATAGCCTCTCCTTGTCCCAATTGCCACAATGACTGTTCCAACGGGTAACCAAATGATGACAGAGTGCCTTGCCTCCAGACTGGAACCCACACTGCCCCAGAACTACCCAAAGAATAACCCCTCCTGGTCCCAATTGCCACAATGACTGTTCCAACGGGTAACCAAATGATGTTAGAGTGCCTTGCCTCCAGACTGAAACCCACACTGCCCCAGAACTACCCAGAGAATAGCCCCTCCTTGTCCCTTACCATCTGGCCTTGCTCCTTGACAAAGTTCTCCAGCTGTGCCATGGCCTCATCAGCTTCCTTCTCTGCTTCCGTCTTCTGCTTCTCGACGAGCTCAACCTTCTGGACCAACAGGTGTTTCTCCTGAAAGGCAAAATGAAAAAAGAGTACAGATTTATTGGATGAAAACGGAGAAAATTCTTCAATACGTACAAATACAAGTTGAAAAATGTATGCAAAAACAATTCCTTTTTACTGGGGGGGGAGCAAATCGTTCACATTAATGACAAGGCTACACATACGTGATTTACTGACAAATTTCAAGATGACAACATACATGGCGTAGGGTCCATTATTTCTTTCTTTGCACAAATGAATTAGAGATATACAGGTAACAACTGACATAAATGATGTTAGTCACAAACAGCTATCCAAAACACGTTACCTGACCCACATTGTTTCAGCATGCAGCTACAGCGTGCAAATTCATAGACACTGCCAACTGGCCAAAAAATCTTCAGCCACAACTTACCGTCTCCCATCGGTCCTCATTCTCCTAGACGCTGCCAACTGGCAAAAAAATCTTCAGCCACAACTTACCGTCTCCCATCGGTCCTCATTCTCCTAGACGCTGCCAACTGGCAAAAAAATCTTCAGCCACAACTTACCATCTCCCATCGGTCCTCATTCTCCTAGACGCTGCCAACTGGCCAAAAAATCTTCAGCCACAACTTACCGTCTCCCATCCGTCCTCATTCTCCTAGACGCTGCCAACTGGCCAAAAAATCTTCAGCCACAACTTACCGTCTCCCATCGGTCCTCATTCTCCTAGACGCTGCCAACTGGCCAAAAAATCTTCAGCCACAACTTACCGTCTCCCATCGGTCCTCATTCTCCTTGGCCTGAGTCTTCAGCAATGTCACCTTCTTGTGGCTCTCTTCCTTGACCGTCTTGACCTCATTCTGAAGACCTTGAACGACAAACAGAGCCTACGGGGCCAAAGCAGCAACCACAGAAATAGCATTAGGTGATCACTGAAGTCAAACTGGCAATCGGTAAAAGAGAACAATTGGAAAGGTGGGGAATTTCACAAACAAGGATGCTCCCTTTCCGTCATCACATTATTCAAGTTGTATATTCAGCATTTTCGTTCAGCCAGTGAGAAGGAAAACCTGCCCAACAAGGACAAAAATGGAAAACTTCATCCCGTGCTTGGCAAAAGTGGGTCCCAAATAATTCACCTCTTTCCGGTACTGCTTGAAGGCAGATGGCAGTTTCTCCTGAGGTACTTTCTCCCATCTGGCCTCATCCTCGATGGGAATCTTCTCCTCAAAAGGCACCTCGTGGACCGGTTCCAGGTTGGACTTGTTGCGAGCTCCTCGTTTGGGAGTGGCCACGTTGGAAGCAGAATCTGTACTGTCTGTGGACAAGGCAGAGACTGGGGGGGGGATAGGGACACTCTATGTTAGAGAAACATTTTTGATTATGAAAAAAAAAATTGCTTCATAAGCAGATAAACTTTTAAGTTATTTCTGGAGTGGTACGTTTCCATATTTTTGATATCACTTTTTAGATCAAATTTATACACTTTTGAAAAGGTTTAGTTAAACTTTTCAAGTATACCCCCCTAGCTAGCAAGTCTTAGGGAAAGTTCAAATGTTAACAAAGGCTAATTTCAGGTTAACCAACCTGTTTAAATTTTGCCCACTCCCCTTATCAACAATACCCCATGAGTTGTCAGTTTGTTTACCTTTTGGTGCATTTGGTTTGGATGTCTTGGGCGTGTCAGCCTTCTGTGTTTTGGGGGTGTCTGGAGTCTGCTTAGGGGCTGGTTTGGGAGTTTCCAGCGCTGGTGTAGCTGTTGTGCTGCTCTGTCGACTTAAGGAGTCCTGGAAAACAAATGTACAAAAGATCACAGAACCAAAATGCAAGCATCAAAGTTGGTAGCATTAGATTTAGTTTGCTGCAGCAAATGGACTTTAGCCAGCAAACTACTGAGGTAAGGATTCTGTTCTGTACAAATACGACACAAGTTCCATTTTTACAGTCCGTGTCAAGCTTTCAAACAATTTTTATTCAATCACAAATTCAAACTAGGAGAAAGTCCTTACCACTTTTTTCTGTACATTCGATGGCTGCCGGCTTGGTGGTACACTCTGAAAGACACAATCAGCAAACACGTCATTTCCAGGAATTTCGTTTCAATACATGTTAGTAAGAACTCTAACCTTCTGCAAACAGCAGGCCAAATCTCAGTGAAGAAACGAGGATTGAGGGGAGAGTGAAATGATGAATCATCACAGAGCTGTCAAGCACAGGATTTTGCTCACTACAGGAAATACTGGCTTAGGTACCCTGCCGATCTTTGTTAAGAACATACAGTTGCTTAACAGCCCCATGAACTTGGCCCCATATACCACACGAAAAGTTAGATATTACTTTTTTAGGAGAAAACAACCTCATTAATGGGATATACTGTGCACAAAAGTCTGTTAAATACAAGTCCAGGGGGGTGCAACACAGGCCATGGCTCCTCCTAAAAAAGTAGCCCCCTAAAAAATTTGTTTGATAACTAAATAAATGTGATTGTTTTTTCTATTTTTTTTCCTTCCTTCCAAAGGTGTGTAAGCCCAAAAATTGTAGCCTTACCTCTTAGAAAGGCTATAAAAGGTTACATATCATTATTTCCAACTTTTTGGGTCCCCTGGAAATTAAATTCTAGATCTGCCGTTGCTAACTGGCCCCTGATAAAATTCACAGTTCAAAAGGGTTTGACTGGGTACAGGTGTCAGACAATCAGACATTACAATATGAAAATAAATATTTTGAAGCCATCTTTTCCGGATCAAAAATAAGCACTTTAAAATGAGAAGCCTCTGTGATGAAACTGAAGGTTTTTATAAAGACATGTAACTCAAGGTGCATATTTACAAACTGTGCATGCTTTTTATCAAGTAGATTAAATGAAACTGCAAAATCTAAATCAAATTTGACAAGCAGAATTAACAAAGTACGACACACCACAAAAATAACTGAGTGACTGTCTTAATCATAAGATAAATGATGATTACAAGCATATGCAATGCTGAAGCATTTATCGGCGACTGATTCCTATGAAGTTCAACATATACATTTTCTTGAGTTTTCCTGATCATCGAACAGATTTTGAGCAATCAAAATCGGCCCTTCCACAAATTATTAAAGAATAGCGTTATACCTCCCACAGGTGTCTTTTTTATAAGCGTGGTAAGATTCTGCTTCTATAAAGACAACACACAACATTTTAATCATGTGCTGATCATTGTAGGGAGAAGTGCTTGACAAATCCCAAAAGCACTGATGAATATGAGCACGTTTAATGTCAAAGCACTAAATGTAAATGAATTTCTCTTCATGACAATCATGACATTGACAAATTGTGAAAATGCTTAGAGGAGGTTGAATAATTAACATGTAGTTTGCAGCGCACTCATGCAATGTCAAGAAAAGGATTCATTCCAGCAAATACTCAAATCCCTATGCTCACTTGAGGCTTTCACCAGGTAATTGATTTCTTTCTCCAGGAAATTGATTTCTCTGAAAATTTATGCGATTTCATTAAGATAAACCAAACAGCAGTCTTAACACCACATAATATTTACATGCATGAGGAAAATTTCTACTATGTGGTTCTTCAGCACGCTGTTTTTCCACAGAACAACTGCATTATTTTATGATGGTTGCAGAAAATTAACGGATGGTTCCTAGCAAACTGCAATGCAATAGCTAAAAACAAAGGGTAAAATGTGGGGGGGGACTGTCAAAATGTGGGTGCATCAGAATATTATTGGTTATTGGTTATTGATAACTAATCAATGCATTTCATTCAATGTCAAGCCAATGATGCAGACATGTGCAGCACGCCAAATCAGCAAACGTTTGATTTTTGGCTCTCAGAGAACTCACGATCGACTCCATGTCTGACAGCGATGACACTGCCCTTGGGGGCGCAGGCAATTCCAAACCTTCTGTCTGCGACATTTTATTCTCCAATTCTGGCTATACTTACCCAGGGAGGAAGGGAAAGCATTTTGAAGGAAGGAAACTGAGTTAGCTTACAGCTACACAACATCTTATCTTCATTTCTCTCTTCTTTTCTTTGGGTTAAATTAAGGGTTTCATTTTATGTTTAAAATTTTTTCCTCAGGGAAGAGCATTCTAATCTAATGTAGTAATATAGTTGAACTGTGATATGTCTATCTTTATTTCAGTTCTGCCCTTTTCATGCTTGAATTTCTAAAGTTGTGAGAATTTATGTAAGCAAATAAAACCAGAATATAACATTTCAGTAATTAGAATTCTCCTCTGAAATGGATCAAGTGAAACTTTTTGATGTATGGGGAAAACATTTTTCAGAAAGCTAATTTTCATGATTTGGAAGTTTGTTCCTCAGATTTAATGTGCAATTCAACTCATTTCCATTCCAAAGTGAAATTTCAATTTTCCAAGCAGTGACTTTATTCAACAATGATTTGTTCTATAGTGTGTAACAAACGCATTAAACAATGAACGCTGCATTAGGATAACAATGGCCGAAAACACAGCCAAGCAAGCATTAACAACATTACTAGCGACATGTGTACATTCACAACTTGACATTAAGACAGATTGGGGGGGGGTTGTTAATTTGATCATTTGTGTTTGTGAACACAGTCCTACCCGGTTAGACTTCCGGCTGGCCAAGTCCAGCTGGCTGGATTTCCGGCTGATACTCGGCTTCTCAGACTCGTCGTCTGATTCTGGTGCCCAATGCTTCACTCTGTTCTGCAGATCCTCCTGAAACAGTGGAGGGAAAAACAGTTTACCACACCTCAAGATATGGGTCAGCTAGGCTACGGTAAGAGATTACTTTCCTGTTCCATGATTCCAGTTCATTCTCTACATATACAAAAGGTAGTCTGCCTTCAACACGGATATGCTTGTTGACCTTTGACACAACATCAGCAAACAGGACACCACATATATCACGGCTTACAACCCTTGAAATTCTCAGGAACGTCTATACTATCTGACATCATGCATGTTTACATGGTGGGGCATCCAAGGGTTGTAATACATTGACATCTGATCTTTGACAAAGCATCAAAGAACATAACACTCTACCCCATCCATACCCAGAGGATCACATCCTATTGGCAAATGTTTACACCCGAGAACACCTAAAGTTCAAGACACGAGGGAACTACTCCTTTGTTTATGATACATCTCAAAGCTTGCTCAATTAATCATTTCATGTCTACATGTACCTTGAGGATTTCATAGTTCAGAATTGACATCTGTACAATAAATGAAAAGAAATGTGCATTTTGTATCAACTAACATGACTAAAATAAACATGGGAAAAATAGGATACAATAGACCCCTATCAGTTGGTACATGAAGGTAATAGTGTCTCTAACATAGAACGGTATCATTGAAAAGACATGGAGCACAATATCTCTGTGACCAAGCATACACGCTTGATGAAAGATCTATAGTTATCTTTCAAACCTGCCAGTCAACGACCTATTAACAAACCAATGAGTATGCCTACATGGGTAATGATAGGTCACCTCTAATTTGTCAATCTTTTCTTGGTACTCTGTCTTCACTGCTTCCAGCTCTGCATTATGCTGGTGTTTGAGGGAGACGATGGTTGACTCATGGTGCCTCTGCAGATCTGTTTGCAGGCAAAAAAAGACAAAAACTAAACAATGAAGAACCATCTCTGCTGAACAGAATAGAACTGGATAATGTACAATAACAGGAGACGCAGACAGAGTTCACAAGTACAGGATCCACTGCTCTAACAAGTTTTTTTCAACAAATGATGGGTGCAGCTGAACTACAAGACTGCCGTATAAAATCAAAGGAACTACATGTACACCAGTACTTAGATGGGAACATGCTTAGTAGGATGTGAAAGCTCAGGAAAAAACAATGACCAAACTATGTGAAGCTAGGGTCTGCTCTTTTGACATTACAGTCGTGTTTTTCCTACAAGTGGCTGCTAAAAAACTAATCCAATCCAATCCAATCAATATGACGTTTATTTCCATATTGGTGAAGATCAGGAAAAGTAAACAATAACACTACAAATATATAAATCAAGAAATTATTATAGAGTAACAAAAACAAGAAATACATAAGTAAAGGGAAAACCAATATGGGGGCTTTTTCAGAAGCCGAGAGGCTTGTATTGAAAAGCCCTGGACAAAACCAACTTTACAGAGAAACAAACAAAAAGCAAGACAATAAATAACAACAACAGTAATAAATTAACTCAAGGGGGAATACCTTATGAACCTAACTATACCTTGACTATGGTTGGCTGTGAGTACAAATGTAAAACAATAATTCACCAAGTGTTCACAATCCCATGTAGCTATCAGAAGTCATGCACTACGAAATAAATGAATGTATAACCCTATTTAAATAAATGACAAAAATGTCCAGTTTGAATGAATTGGAGGTAAATTAAAAAACCAACCAAAAGGTGATATTTCTACAAACTCTGGCCGCCAATATTCCAGTTGTAGGCCAAATAAGAGGGGTCTATTCATGAAGAGCTCAACATAAACTTAATGGCTATGTTGTATGATAGTAGACCTTGGCATAGCATTGTTAATTAAAAAAGGACATCAAAATCACATTGAAGTATTAAATAACTACGGAACCTTTCAATACTTTAACTATTTGAAACTGAACATTAATGCATTGTATTCTCCCCAGAGCCCTTAGGAAGAACAGTTTATGTTAACTGAGAGGAGTTTAATCTGCTTAAATAAAGAATAAATACCACTAGTTATCTACAACAAAAAAGATGTCTGTTTTTTATTTATTTTGTTTGGTAACACCTCACTCATTCATGAAATTCTGATGTTTCTGAACTGCGAGAAAAACCAGATCAGATATTCAGCAGCTAGCAGCAGGGACAGAGAACAGACTGATAACAGACAAAAGTAGCCATTGAAGCCAACTGATAACACAAATATTCCTTTGTCCTAGAGAGGGGGAAGGTGATTGAGGTGGAGGGCATTTATCATAGCTGCTGAGTGCTTAGGTCAATGAAGGTGTTTTGCACCAGGCTTTTTATCATACGACGCTCCAATAGACTTATCTTTTTGAGGTAGGATCTGGTGGAGTTTTGAAATGCAGTGACAAATATCTGAGATCATCCCATAAAGTGGTATTTTTCAAACTAACTTTTTTGGTGGGTTTATGCAAATTCTTGGGAAGCAATTTTGTAGAATAGCCGAGAGGCTCTACCAACATGACCATTTCATGATTTCAAAAAACTGTTTTGAACACTAAACAGTACAAAAAATTACACTTAATTAAAAACATGCATCAACCAGATAAAAGAAACTCTATTACTCTGAATGTTATGCTTGGGGTACGGACTGAAAAGGTTCACTGTGCTGATATTGCTACATGTACATGTACATTCTATTCGGATGAATAAATGACTTATTACCATTTCTTGATTCGTCTAGCTGCACCTGAAGTGTTGTGATCTTTGACTGAAGTTTGTCAATAGTTTGCTGTAAAACGACAAAAGTCACCAAAAATAGTAAACAAAAATAGGATGTTATACTTACAAACTCAATCTGTAACATGATAAACCAGGTGCTCTAAACTTTAAATCCAAGCTTGTGAGACATTAACCTGTTCTTGGATCACACTACGCAATGCAAGTTCGTGTGGTTGTGTGTACTTGTTATTGTCCACTAGCCAGCCATTGGTCCCTAAGGTTTATGCAAATCAACTTCTAATCAATATTCAGTAGTGTCTTTGTTTTTCTATTAGAGACAAGGTGGTTCAGTGACAATGGAAGCCATGGAGTCCGATGTCTCAAAAGCGATGGAACAATGAACGAATCAATATGTCATAGCGATTACAGAAGGCTTAGAGATGGTATTGATTTTCTAGGACTTGCAAAGATGTTTGAACTGATACAAAGGGTCTGGGGACTAATCAATTTTGCTTGAACGACTCTGCAAGCCAATGAAAACTTAAGGGCAGAGGGTACCGGCCAAGCATGGGGGGAGTCATTTGCAGAAGTGACGAGAACTGCGTAGGTGGCCTTGGTGTTAGATTTGCTTTGTGCCAAGTGAGGGCAGTGTGGATGATTCATGAAGACTACTGTAAATATAAGTTCATCAAGTTTGTCAGTGGGCCCAAACTTGAAGTACATATTCCAAAGTCACAAGCAAACTGGTCATTGGCCTTAACCCCTGGCTTGTGTGGCAAATAATATACTGAAGTTGGAGGATTTAGGACTGAGGATTAATATGTGGGACTGAGCTGGTTTTTAATTTGCACTTCATGATCCAAAATGAACAGAAAAGAATATTTTCAGAAAGTTCAGGGATTGGGTATACTGAGGGACCTGTTCAATCAATCAATATTTGAAATTATACAACGTAAAAAATAATACAATCTACAAAAAAACTCTGGCAATGAATCTGGCCATGAGTCTTCACAGCTCTTTAAAATACTACATTCACTTTAATACACTTTCATTCTTTGTCTATCAAATGTACAAGTAGCCTACAAATGAAAACGGCATTTACATGTAGCAGGAAAACAAAATTATAGTTGATAATAAATTTCAAAGTTTTGACTCAGTGAAGGGGAAAGCAATACTGTGAAGAAACTCTCAGATGAGCTGGCATCATATCCACGCAGCAAAGACTAAACATTCGGACAATGTTATAAATACCACGCAAGAAATAATCACAATTTAATATCTCATGAAACTGTCACAGTCAAATGGAAAGTGCAAGTACTCTAAAAAAAAAAAGTGCAGACAGACAAAGGGCCTTTTCACAAACATGATGTCGATATCTTAATCTGTGTTGGAGTGAACCAGAGTTTTCAAATTGATCCATGATTACCTTGGACATTCAACTGAGTATATCACTCATGCTTTGCAAGTCCACCACAAATCACTTTCATTTCACTCCTCAATCTGGAGTTTTCAACACAGGTTTTAATTCCTGCCTTCTTTTAGTTGACTTAGAAATGGCAATGTGCCAGAACAAATCTTGTTTGGGGGGTTCCCTCTGGGCCCAACTCTGAGATTTTGGCCAAATATTATTGTGAAAAGGGCCATAAGACGCAAGCTAATGTGCATCAATTTTTGTGGATTCAGTGCAAGATAAAACAGGGTCAGAGTGCTTTAATGCTATTAAGGTGCAAACAGTGCTGAGGATGAAACAGTTTCAAGTGCACTAATTCTGTTATTTAGATTTTTTTCTTTCGACTACATTTATGTACATTGTATGTTTAATCTCATGGTAAATCTTCTCTTCTTACGTGTATGTAAGCCATTTATGATTTGGGATTTCACTCGCAAAATGCCTTGCTCATAAACCTCGGACCTTTCTGATATCAAAGGTAGAGTCCAAGATATTTGTTGGTTAAGCCAAATACTGTACATGTAGTTTCAATAATGTTATTACTTCATGTGAACCCAAAACATGAAGGACTCATAGTGACTTCTCCCCAAAAAACCCCACACATTTAAATTTTAAATGAAAACCAAATTCTGCATGAACATGTGAACTGTAAATTTCACAATAAAGGTCTCTTAATCTTGAAAGAAAAATCACAAATACTCACTCTGTGCACGAAACAAATAAAAAAGGATGAAGTGAACCACTGTGAATGGATGAATCATGGATCTCAAAGTGAAAAAATGTGTGACACGGTTGGGTGAAGGAATTGAGGGACTGTTAGAAACGTTACTTGTTTCCTCTGTGGAATCGACCAATCAGATTGTTCCAGCAGGCGAGATAAGGGGGGAAATAAAAGAAAATTAGTTAGGCTGCATGTTAATGAGAAATGTGTTAAACTAAATATTGTGTTAGTATCTTTAATGTTGATATTCAGTCATTAATCTTGATAAACTAACCTCTGAATGAATGGAGTTAACAATAAAAATACAGTGCAGTAAAGGAAAGAAGTGATTGTTGCTTTAGGCTTTGGAATTGCTTAATTTGAATTTCAGGCTGGTGAGAAAGAAGCTGTAGAATATTGCTGTGAGAAGAAAAACAAATACCCGAACTGCCAGAAGAACAGAGAGTTTAAGCCAACACTTTCTCACAACTAACCCTCCAGATAGATAAGATAGGCAAGTACATGGAAAACATTACATATGATTGCAACAGCATGTCAAATCATCATAACTTATTGATTGCAACAGCATGTCAAATCATCATAACTTATTGATTGCAACAGCATGTCAAATCATCATAACTTATTGATTGCAACAGCATGTCAAATCATCATAACTTATTGATTGCAACAGCATGTCAAATCATCATAACTTATTGATTGCAACAGCATGTCAAATCATCATAACTTATTGATTGCAACAGCATGTCAAATCATCATAAATTATGCAAACAGTCAAACTTCAGAGGGCATTAACAGCGCCTCCCGAATGAAAGAAAACTTCTTTTCATTTTGTACCTACTCACTTTAGGACAGTTATGTTTAGCATATCATACGTCACTGAATAATTTTCTGGGCTATGACAATACAATCAAAGGCAGATATAACACTTTTAACTCTGGTACATGTATGTACATGTATGATGTGATAATCATGCCTCTTTAAGTCCACCATTCCCCCCAGCAAGCAATCCTACACCCATTTCACCTGATCTTCCCAGGAGAGACCCTGTGGCCTGGCATGTCTCTGGCAGACTTGATCATATTTATACAAGGCAGACAGAATGTCAGGCAATAATGTGTCTCTCAACACAATATGCAGTTTGGATGGGAAAAAACCACGGTGCAATGACTAGAAATATTAAAGCTTCTGATTAAATCCAAAGCCAAGGTATTGAAGTAAAAAAACAATCAAAACAGAGAAACTTGGAAATAAAAGAGCTGTTAAAATAAGTATAACCCAAACAAATTTTTTAAAAGAATAGAAAAAAAAAGGAGAAAATAAAAGAAAACTCTGAACCCCTCCACACATATTTACTTGCCACTGGGGAAGTCCCACCGATCTCCTTCTGTTTAGACCAACCTTTTCCCAAGAGCTCCCTTTGAATATGTTCACTATTTTCCAATCAAGAACCCTGACCCCATCGGGGACATTTTGTTCTCTCTTGTGGAAATGTGGAAACAAAATCACACGCACAGAAAGATCTAAACCCACAAACCAAACCAATCCTAAACTATGTACATGTATTAAAAAGTACAAGCAACTGATACAAATATCCAAGAGGAAGAACCAGGTAACAGGTTGACAGGAAAAGGTTAGCGATCATCAAGCACCAGAATGTGTTCTGATGAACTGACCAAGCATCATCTTTTGTGTTTGCAAAAACTCTTTGAGTTTTGTTAACCATGGCTAGACATGCAAGACATCAAAGTCTTTTGAAACAAACACAACACAGCTAAAGGTAACTACTTACCACAGAAAGAATTTCATGAGCTGCAAATCCCTTCTAAAAAGTGCTTTTAATTTTCCAATTCAGTTTTGAAATACCAAACACAGACTTCCACTGACCCTTACATCAGAAGACAATACAGTGCACTTGCAACAAGACCTTGAGGGTAAACATTAGCATTCAACTTCCCTGATCCTTAACTGTCACAAGATACCACCAGCTCCTACAGAGAAAATGCCTGCTTTACCAACAGCCTGGGCACCAGTCAAAACTGCAGGGTACCAGGCAGACCCCTTTGGTCCCACAGTGTTGACAAACACCATGGTAACTATACGCTACAGGTTGGTGGTGCATGGACCAACCGTTCCCCTCTCTGATAAGATTGACCTCCATGGAGGAGAGAGGTCAGCACCTCTAGAAGCCCCCCTGACAGATTTACAGGAATCCTTTTTCCTTACCACTTGGCAAAATTACAAAGAAAATGCAGATTCTGATGAGGTCAAGAAGATAATTGGATTGGGCCAACAGGTGCCACACCAAGTACTGATTTGGAAGGGTTGTAATGCTTTCTTTTTTTCTGGAGACATTTCCACTGACTACATGTGTATGAAGCGAGTTTTTGAAAAACATGCTTCTTAAAGATTGTCTTCTAGAACTGTACCATAATTATTTCATCTCCAATACATATATGTGATTTTAAAAATCATCCATGTGTTTCTTCTGGTTATTTTCTTTCCTTAATTTTCAATCATTGTTTTTAAATTCCTATAACAAACAAATTAGTCATGCAATAAAAGTGGCAACTTAGTTTCTGCAAAACATCTTTGGGGATAAAAGCGACATATATAAAATCTGTCTGCTCCTTTTAAATTTTCTTTACAAATCTTTAACGCAATGGTCAGAGCTTCAGCCAAACTACAGGCAAGGATGGGTAGCTGTATACATCAATGAAATGTGTGCCCCGTTATTGAGAATGCAACTTCATGTAGGTGCTGCTAGGGTCTAAAGTATTGCCAAATTTATGGGCTAAGGGCACTTCTCTGAAGGCTCCTTAAATCACAATGGGTGAGACTATTGCTCAGCCGCAAAGCCAGCTTCCAGGGTTTGATGTTTTCTGTGATGCTTTTCTTCCAAGGTTACGATCAATACTGATTTTTGCACCTTGTCCACGAAAGGGCAGCGTAGTAGAACTGTTACTAATAAGCATTCTTTTGTAATAGTTTCCTTCTCCATTTGACTGGGATGGTCAGAATTCTTTTTACTTTACATGTGCATTTTTTTCCAAATTTTTAGGGAAGGGATATTGAAAAAACAACAAAGAAAAATATTCACACATGAATAATTTCTTGGTAAAAAACTATCTTTGCACTTGCAGACAGAGATAACCGGCACTTTTTAACATGGTGCCAACTGCACACTGCAAGATCCTGCCCACCAGGAAAGCAATGCCCCACCCCCTGCAGAGAATCTTGAATAGCCCAAGGTTTGTAATTGCCAAAACAAATGTCAGGTGTCAAGGACTCAACAAAACTCAACTCAGCAAGGGCTGATAACCTTTCAAACAGCCCTGCATTGCATCAAGGAACCCAGATAAGTACCAGACAGACAATTAAGATAAAAGCCATGCTGACGCCTCCATTCAGAAAGTGGGAATGAGTTTTAGCAGGTCATCTGAAGTTTGGAATGAGGGTAAAGTTGTTTATGCTGAATTCAGTTCAATCACATTAGAAGAATCATCTTAACTTAAGGCAGATATCTAATAGGCATGGTTATTATCAATATTTTTAATCCATGAATAGAATCTGACTTTCATGCACTGCTTTCAGTTTTACTTGAGAAGTAGAAAGGAAAAATTGTACATTTCATTTGGCATTATGAAAATCCTTATCTCATACATGTATTAAAGAAACAGATGGCAGCTGAAATAAACTGCAGCTTGAATCCCAAATTTATGGCAATATCCCAGAGATGCGCTCAACAAGGTCATCAGTGAGTTGAAGGATAAATTACAATGAACAGACAAGAACAATGTTAGGCACATACATCACTTGGGCATCTTTTTGAAATACACATCCAACAATTCTATAAGACTGTGGTTTGTTTACTGACAAACGAATGTATTCAAAGGTTTTTCCAGCTCTTCCCAGATGTCACAGAAGGATAAGCTGAGCATGAAACTCCTAGACACCTCCTCAAATTTCACTGAGTCTGTAACTGCTTGAATTGGTGAAATTTTGCTGGTGGTAATTTGACTGATTGTAAATACAACCAATAAATTGCAATCTGTGTCAAAAAGAACGATATGTAACAACTCAGCGGTATTGGTAACTGACATCGTTAGCAAATTGTTTACCATTCATAAATTTCTTCATCAGTTTGGACTTTATATTTCTTGGTGAACACTGGACAGCATCTGTAATGACGTAACTATCATTCAAAACTATCCCTCCACAAAGGTGTTTCATGATAAATATCACTCCTCATAAAAATGGTAACTCCGGTTACTTTTTTGACAGTTATAAATAAAAAGTCCAAATAACACACACTGCTCAGTAAAATATGATCAAAGTTTAATATAATGCAATGAAATCAACACAACTTGAACTTTACATCAACTTCCTGGAAAATGGTAAAAAATCCAAACCTGTCGGAAAGGAAGAAAGCCAAAACTATTGCAAAGATACTTTGCAAATAGCAAGCTATAGTCAACGACATGTACCTACATGTACAAAGGCCCTCTACAACAAGTCTTTGCTTTCAAGGAAGTGGCTTTCCTACTCGTGCTTGTTCTTGCCCTCATAGGTACATTGGTCACTATACTGCATAATGATGCCCTCTAGACTAGCCCAACATGAACCAATATGTTAGTGCCAAAATCATCTAGTAATTACATTTGCACCCTCTCTTTTCTTCAGCTTTGGAGAAGTGTTACAATATGTTTTGGGGATCATGGAGGGAATACGTTTTCTACTTCAATTGTTGAGTGTACAAACATCACATCGTCATCTTCCTGTACTGTACAGAATCCTCTACAGGAGTACACTCCCATATTGGTTAAGGCGCAGACAAGGAGGTACAGACAAGATGTAGAACTAATGCATGCATAAAAAGACAACTGCGCGCAAGTAAAAAACTACATGTAAGGAGCATGTAGCAGTTAAGATGGGATGGCTTTGATCTAAAACTAGCACCAGTCACTCTACTGGACTTAAAATTCCCAAGGTTATTGACTTGATCACCAACTTGCTTGGGCAGTGTGTTCCACAGGCAGATGGTGTGTCTGGGAAGAAGTTTACTCAGCATGGTGTTGAGACAGCTGTCGCTGGAGAAGTCATTCATGACGTACCGGTCAGCACTACGCTGGACAGGTTCCATTTTGATGATGTTCTTCTTAGTGGATGGATCCCATACACAGCTGGCATAACCTGCCATGGGCCACATGAAGGAACATGTGGCTCAAATTGTTCTGTGAGAACCCGAGGCATCTCATGCACTTCTTATGGGTGGTGTCCATGTGTCAGTTCCAAGATGGTTGTCTCCAAGTTCTACTCCTCGGTACAGCTAAAGGTAATGCCTCCAAAGGTTAGTTGTGGATGGAGTAGGTAAACTGGCCTGGCTCGCGACATTTAGTGATGTGGAGTACTTGGCACTTTGCTGGATGGCACTCCATAAGCCATTTCTTTTCCCTCTACTGCAATGCATCAAGGTCCTGCTGGAGCTTCTCGGCATCGTCAATGTTATTTATGACACGGTAGATAGCACTGTCATCAGCAAACATGGGACATGGGAGTCTTCAGAAGAGTCTAAGAGATCGTGGATGTACATTGTAGGCCAAGAATAGAAGGGGGCCTAAGACGGTACCCTGGGTCACACCAGATGACACTGAAGATTGATTCGAAGATACATGTACCTCCTCAAAGGACAACTTTGGTAATTCTGCTTTGAAGAAAACTGCCCATCCAAGTGAGTACACTGCCGCTGATGCCGAACTTTATCAAATGCCTTTGAGAAGTCTAGTCAAATTAGGTCAGGTTGAAGACTTTCATCAAAGTTGTGGGCAATATCAGATATGGTATTAAATGGCAATAATCGACTGCATAGACGGTCATTAGTGTGGTACAAGACAGTACACAGAAGTAGTCTGTGAATCACATTTCAGGCGTGTGAATGTGTTACTGCTTGATGTTGGAGTGTCTTCATTTGTTTGCACAAAGCCCAATAAGCCAGTTGCAAGTTAAATTTGAATAAAATCTGGTACACTGAGTTATCTGATTGCACATAAACATAACAATTTGAATTCCTCAGACTAAAGACACTGTTGCTATACCTCGTGATTCGGGGCAAGCTTTTGCATTGCGACCACCATCTCTGGAATGGACTGGTTCCTTTGTGCCCTTCTTATCCATTGAACTCAGTGTACTGGTGCAAGGCGTCTCTTATGTAACTAAGCAAAAACTTGCCCTAAATCACTAGGTACAGCCACAGTGTTTCTAGTACAGACAATTCAAATTGTTACGTTCATGTGAATTTGAAAACTCAGTGTACCAGATTCTATTCGAATTTAACTCACAAAAGGCTTATTCCAAATCACTGTGCTTGCTACAATGAACCTGAACAATATTTTAAGACAAAATCAAATTCAAGGAAAGACACAGGACAGGCCATCATAACAGGCAAGCATGAACAAAATACTTTGCCTTTACAACATTTCTGAACCATTTTGCCAAAATGTTCTTGAACGGTTTATTTCAAAAATCTGTACAAGCATCTTTAATATCCAAAGTACACATTTAGATTGTCTGAAAATGCTCCAAATTTCCTCAGATCAAATCCCATGAAATGTAATTAAAATTAACAATGTTGAAGGCCACCTCTTGCCATAGTGCAGCTACCGTATCAATTGCTGTGTTCAATAATGCCATTGAACACAAAAAAACAAGTGGACCTCAAAAACATTCCAATTGCTGAAGCAAATGACTTTGTAATTTATGCATCGGTGAGTGTCAGACATACCCAATCAATTCAGTGCAGAATTGTGTGAATTCCTTTCCTAACAATCCTAAAAAATGTAATATTACAAGAGAGAACAGAATGCTTACCTCATTGTCTTCATTAGCAGCTCGTAGTTTGACGACTGTGGCTTCTCTGGACTGCTCCATTTGTTGGACGCTGAGTTCACGATCTGCCATTGCGCGTTGGATTTTCTCGATCTCTTCTTCTTTGTCCTTCATCAGTAGCTTGAGGTCGTCCACCTGCCCGAGATTTTTCTGTGAAAGGCAAAGAAAAAAGATTTACCTGCATGCTACGCATATGACGTTCCTCACACAAGAAGGGAGCTTGTAAATACACTCAGAAGTTTTTGTTCTCCAAATTTCAAGAACTTTCCAGTGTCAATTTGGTTTTGAAGAAAGACCACTAAATGGGACAAAAAATCAAAGACTTTTGTATTGTCACAATTTAGGTTGCCAGGCTATTACATAAGAACCTATTCAAGTGGCTGAAATTTGCTAGTCCAGCCTCTTTTCCAATTCAACCACATCTGCAAAGGGACCAAATTTGGAAATAACAAACACCTGTTAATTTGTTCCCTTGAAACTTTGATCACCCACTTGGCATGGAATTCTCACATTAATAACATTCTTCTTAGTTTGTTTGGTTTTAGCTGTAAACAACTGGCTGGCAATCTGAATCTCATGGACATTCATTTTTAACACAACTTGAAATCAAAACGCATCTATATCAACAAGCTTTGTCTGCTTGAATGGATTCTTACATAAGAGCACAGAGCAACCTACACACAGGAATGATGGAATCATTATGTTCTTTTGAATTCAGAAATGTCCCTTTTGAGTTTCAGAAACATTCTCAATACTGCCAATATCTGACCAGTTCACCAGCTGGGAGACATTTGTTTAGCTAGTTGGTCATAGTTGTCTTAACAATGAGGCAAGAGTTCAATGCACTACCTTGGCCATTTCAGCATTATTCTTGTATTTCATCACTTCCAGGTTTTTCACATCAATCTGTTTGTACAGCTTTGTCATTTGGTCTTCCTTCTCTTCAATTTCTACACAGCAAAGAAAAGTAAGAATTATGCAATAATGGTATCAATGTTTGCACGATGTTTATTTCTAGGAACTACACTGTCTGTAGAGTTCTTCTCAATATAGTAAACCACATGTCAGACATTGTTCTTTTCTGACCACTTCCTTTTTGTTTATCTGAACGACGTAGACGTGTTCTTTCAAACTGGGGAAAGGCATGTGAATGTGGCATCAAGAGTCTCATGGATTGAAAAGCCCTTAAAAGTATTAAAACTATGAGTAGTCTGTAGCAATAATGTATTATAAAGAAAGATACCCTCTTGTCTCCAATTTCTTCCTGTAGTCCAATACAGATTTAATGAGGCATCTGTATTAATTTCTAAGGTGTTGCTTGTGTTTTTGGATGTGAGTTGTACCAGGCATTTTGTTGTTCTGAAGATATAAAATAGGGAAGTACATATTTCTCTGTAGAGTTCAAGATGATCTGAATATGTCGCATACTGTCCTGACTTAAATGAGGCTTATACAAAGATATCTTTGATAGTGTTGACTTTCTATTTATTTAGTGGTTTCACGAGGTTTTATTTTTGGTAAGAGTCTACCACTTTTGTCAAACAGATCAGAAACAATTGTCTGCAAAAAACTTTACCTGTAACTGAAGATTAAATTAAGTTTGGATTTTTGCCCTGCCCGACGTGTATTTTAACACTGTTGTTTGTGATACCCACTGCTACATCTGATTCGAACCAGCCAGCCGACACCGGCAAGTTCAGTGGTCGAGTGCACTAGTAAGCAGAAGGTAGTGGGTTCGAGTCCCACTTGAGTACGCTTGTGATTTTTTCACAAGCCTTCGGGGACATACACTGAGCACACAGTGTAAAAATACACATGGGGCAGGGCAAAAATCCAAAGTTGATTTACATCTCCCTGGCACAAATCCATCTTTGAAATAACTGAAGATTAGTCTTAATGTCATAAATTCTGCCATTTCAATAGAATTTTTGGCACACTCTAGGAGATGATGGTCAATGTTGTTTGAAGAGGCCTATTTGGCAGTGACTCCAGGAAGTCAAAGACTAAATGCCAAATCTCAACACTGATTTCAAAATTGGCCATTTTGTTAACTGAGCAGAAGTTTCATCCCAATGTTTGCTTTTGTTGGCTGGGCACAGCCTACCTTGATGTGCCACTACTGTTGTCAGTTAGCACTCACAACGTGCCAGCAGGTGGAACACACCCGACAAATTTGTCAATCATTAACGAGAGAGCTCACCTGTCTGTGCTCCCATCAGCTTCTCAGTCAGGTTCATTATGTCATCCTTGGCTTGCATCAGGGCTTTCTCCAGTTTCTTCTTGCTCCTTGAAAGGAAAACAAGAAAGTAATAAGACATTCAGGTCTTGGTAAACAATGGCTCACAGGTTGACCCTTCCGTTGTAAGATTTTCTGAGGGAATTGATATAAATGAGACGTACACAAGTGTAACACATCTATGTGATTTACACTAAGCCTTGGTAAGTCACCTTAAGGCTCTGCTGTGTAGGAATTATGTGGTACTTATATTTTTCTGGCACATATAGTTGATGAGATCTATGAGCCTTGCATATTGTGCATGTACAGTAAATACAATTAAGACCTTAATTTCAACGTCCTCTACCTCCGTGAGCTAGGTTCCATTCCCACTCAGGTCAATGCATGGATTGGGTTTTCAGTTCGTGCCTGATCGCACCGGTTTTCACCAAGGTGTTTATTGATTAATCTCCTAATAAATGAAGCATGCTGTCCAAACAATGAGTTATCACGCTTGTTCTTTTAAAGCACCACTCATCAGCAGTTGCAGCACCGTATGGTGCTGCTGCAAACTTCCACTCATTGCTATGACTATGTTCACCAAGCAAATTGTACGGTTATCTAGAGTTTTATCCAGCTTCTTCTAAAACTGAACATTTCTTCATTGTCTTCTCTCTGCAAATTTCTTCAGCAGTGCTATAGGCACTACTAAGGAATCTTTGGTTTCATCACAAAAAAAGGAAAACATGACATCAAAAAATTCAGAGCAGCAGTGACTTACTTAGATGCTGCCTTGCCTCCGTGAAGCTTCTCCACAATGTTGAACATATCGTGACCGATATCGTTCAGTTTCTGAGCAGCGCTAGAGGCCGTGTCCAAGGCTTCTTGAACTCTGCTGGAGATCTCCTCCAGTTCATTCTCATTGGCTGGTTTGTGTAGGAGTTCCTCTTCCTCAATGGTGTTGATGTATGCAGTGAAAAACTGGGTATTGAGAGTACCATGGAGGAAAAATGATCGCCAGTCTATGGTATGGCATGTCATGAAAATTTCTTTTGCAAAAGGATGGTCATAGATGTCCAAGGCAAGCACTCTGTTCTTGATGGGGCAAGGTAATTTCTTTTTGACAAAGGCACTTGTATTAGACAACCAATTTGTCATTGGGAACATTTCATTGGCATCAAGGCAAAGACCAGGCACATCAAGACAATTGCCTTTGTTACCACCATGAGGTTCCTTCCCTGGGTACGTGTATGTTACACTTTCTGGCATGTAACCAGGTCAACTCACAGACTTTCTTAAGCTTTGCATGTTATACAACGAGGCTGGGGATAACGTTAGTCAAAAACAACATTCCACACTAGTTCTATCAATTTGGAAATCTCAATGGTAGAACTGGAAATTCTAAAACTTCAGGAATCCAAATAATGACTTTATGAAACAAATGGCCCATTTTTTCTATAGACCTGTGCAAGTAAAGTGTGTCAACAGTGGATGTGGAGTCCCCAGTTCTTGAAGTTTAGCCCTAGGCTAACATTAAAGGGTAACATTAAAGGGTCAATGGTCCATCTTTGGGCCTGGTCAGTACTCTGCAAATCTATGCATGGTATCAATGATAAAGATATACAGAATACGCCAACACTGTCATACGTATTGCATTATTGACCAAACCCCTGTTAGAATTTGGGCATGTATCACTTCAGTATTATGCTTAATGTTTACATTATAACAAATAGGGACCCCTTTAGGGCAAAAGATTGAAAAAACCTCTACCTAATCGGCTGTGGAAAGTATTATTCCACAACCAACTTATCACAGGTTGTTTCGGCCAAAGATACCGACTTGTTAAAACGACAAGATATGTATAACACAATCACAGTCCTTTAAAAAATGGGACTTTACAAATGCCGACCCTTAATGGTGGTCATTTGTTCGAGATTAATTTTGCAAGAGATTTCTTTCTACATTCTAATTTTTTTAATATTCCAAGACACTTGTCGTGGAATGATATTTGCAACAGCCTCTGACCGTGGTCCATGGCCACTTAAGGATCCCAACTGGGAGCCTCTGCATGTGTACAAACAGAGCAATAATCATTCAAGCCTGGTGAAAAGTACGGATGTCATTCACTACTGCAAACAGAAATTGCCATGGCTTGTTGAAATGTCCTCCGTGTACATTATGACTGGCACCAAAAAAAATCCCTTGCATTTACAAGTCATCCGGCATGAACTAGTTAAAATTTGTTTTGCGATCTCAAGTGCATTTGGTAAAAGTGTCAGCTTTTTTTAGATTTGGCATTTTCATATTTGGAAGACTTGAGTTGACTGAGCTGAGAGTTGGTCTGATTTTTTTTTTCTGTTGACCCGATTTTCTTTTTACATCATGGTCTTAATGTGCTTCCAAACCAGATGATTCACCTAATAATTCAGTCAGTGAAAGGAAAAGTTTGACTTACATCGTTGATCTGTGACAGCAGTTTCAGTCTTTGTCCGGACTTGCTCTCATAACCAACAATAAAGATAGTGACTTCCTGTTGATATTTTCTCTTCTGTATAGTATCCTTGATAATCTTCTCTAGTTCAATCTGCATAAATGGAGAACACTCAATAAAAACATAGAAACTGAGAAAGCAGCCAACTGTAGCATCAATTTGGTGAATTTCAGTGTTTTCTTAGTACTGGTACAATGTACACATTATTGCTTTTGTTTGCAGTGTCATTAAGTTCATATGAATCAAAAGCCAGTCTATCAAACAAAGAAGTGTAACAAAAGTGCATTGTATACTGTACCTCCATTAAGTTTTGGTCATTTTAGTTCTTTGCCCTGTAATCAAATCACATGTACGCAAGGCCTACAAGTCGTAGCAAGAAGTGACCAGTACCTGAACAAATTTGAGAATATTTAATTTTTATGACTCGAGTTGAGTCATTCTAACATAGTGACTTGAGTCGAGTCACTGTAACATAGTCGAGTCAATAAGCAAAAAAAAGTCGAGTCAAGAAAAGTTTTTAGCTCCAGACAATTGAAGTCACCAATATTTGAACACATTTTGATAAATAAAAATGTGAGAGAAAGTCATTTTTTGGCATTTTTAAAATTACCATTGGGTTTCTACATGTGATCACACCACATCCCACTTTGTGACTCAAGTCAGACTTGAGTTGAGTCACTGACTCAAGTCATTACAATTCTGATATCTGCCTGTGCGGTCTAGGGAGATTCTCAATTTCACAGACTTGATCTTGTGAAGAAAATACATGTAATTCTTACCAAATCAGGCACAAAGAAGGCAGCTTTGTTGTCATTCATAAGTTTCTCATCCAGTTCAAATGCTGCCATTGCCTGTTCAAGAATTCAGAAAAGTACACTGTCAGTAATTTGTATCATTTCTACATGTATGTTCAAAAACTATGGGCAATTCACAATAGTGTGTCTCCAAGAGTTTGCAGTGCATTGGCCAATCACAATGCGCGCAATCTGTCGACCCTCTGAAAACGGGCATTGGGTTGACAAATTTCGTGCATCGTAATTGGCCAATGCGCTTCAAACTCTAGGAGGCGCACTAGTGTAAATTGCCCGTATTGTGTGGTGTAATGATGTATTATTTTTCATACACCTTTTAATGGTGCACAAACCCTGACAAGTGCTCATTTCCTAATGACAGAAGTCTGATGCTTAAAAGTGTATGAATGTACCTTACATATTTCCCAACAATATTTTCTCAACCGTGCAAACCCTACCGATACTAACAGATCTAAACAAGGTATGTAGACATGAAAATATTAGAAATAATGCTGCGCTGACAGGAAATTTCAATGCCATGTTTCCTTCAGCCAGACAGTAGCTTACTTTCCCCTTAAGCAATGACAAAGACTGCATGACATACGAGTATGCTACTGTTTGTGTCAGATTCTAGTTAGACTTTTCCATGCAATGGGCATTTGTTCTACTGATATGCAGTTACATGTAGTTTAATCAAGAACTACGACGTGTAGTAACTAAATATTTAATAACCTTCGCTGAAGGTAACCCTGGGAAAGTTCCGGCGCAAACTGCATGAACATTGTACGTGTATAGTTCAACCAGTAGTCAGATGCTTTATAACAATTTGCATGCGCAATTTAGTTTACAAGCAAATGACCCCAGTCAGCCTGTTAGATCACCTTCGAGTTAGTGCGCCCTCTCTTGTCCGCGACCGACCGCGCAGCGTTAGTTAGACGAGACACTGTTACGGCAAGCACGGTGTGGGGAAGTTAAAAGATTCTTGCCCCCCGAATTCTGCCCTTCTTGGGCCCGAGTGCCGTAAAGAACTATCGTGGTCAGGTGTTGGAATGGACCGGTGAGATTACAGTTCCTTTTTTGTTGTATTTCTGTCATAAATAGAGTAGTATTTTCTAAAGCTTAGATGTGTTGAAAAGTCTTGACCTTGCCACGTGTAATCTGCCATGTCACGCATGACTAGACGCCATCTTAAGACAACGTGGCTTGTGCAGTCCTTTGTTCTCTTGGTAGTGTTTCTTAATAAGTTCACTTGCAAATGAATGTGTCACGTTTAATCTTGCAAAGTTCCTCTCATATACATGTAAGAGAATTTTATCACTGATAAAGAGTTTAAGAGGTCCATGTGAGAAATTTCAGCCCTAAATTTCCGCTGTTTGTGAACAATAGAGAGATTTGCCCTGAAGCTAGAGTTGTGAAATCCTTTGTCTCGGTTTGCCTCAAAATCCTCAGCTTGAGTTGTAATACTGCGAAGTATTAACGTTTACATGTACATGTATAAGATTCACAACTATGCTTGGAGTATTAGTCCATAGTATACGCACAAGTCGACTATATTTTTGTTCCTCATGCATGTTATTTCTTTGTTCTTTCTTTGACTTAAATGTGTGAGTTTAATGTACCATGTATCTTGGTGGTTTTGTACCTGCATTGTTTAATTCTTAAATTTCGATATAGTTGCAGACAGTAGAGCTGACGGAGCTTGAATGACAGAGTTTGAGGCGTAAAGCTGTCACATCACGTGAGCATTCTTATATAAATGTTCTTTCCACATATTTGAATTTATTGCTGAAGAATGTACCGTAGCACATGGTTCGTAGTACCTATTTCAGTTTCCTCTAACCGTGTGACATGTAAAGATAGATTACCTCCCTCGGCCTAAATTGCATCCACAGGTTTCTTTATTGACTTTGTACCATCAGTATGGAACCTTCATTAAACTAAATTGTTTTTGCCTTTCTCTTGTATTTTCTCAGTCACCAGAATACATACAAGTAGTCACACAGACATGATTGTGATCAATCAATCTTGAAGATCAGATCTATGGTCACGTGTTATTTGTTTTTCTGCGTTGGAGTGAGGCTGCTAACAGCGCCCTCAATAACTGGCCTACGGAGCAGTTTACACAGCCTATTTTGTAAAAACTCATCATTACTCACATTTCACCGTTGGCTGCAAATCTTGCAGCCTACATGTACATGGTCAGTTATGGTTTCCTCCGTAGTGTTAAATGAAATGGGTTATTCATAACCAGCGGTGGGACTATGCCCTGGGGCCTGGTCCCAAATGGTTGACAAGATAGTCCAAACCATCCGTTGTTCGGGTGGTGTTTAGTCGAACTACATGTATAGTCAACTACATGTACATGTGTAGTCAACTACATGTCAACTACAAAGAAGCAACGGGAATGGGGAAGCGTGAGTAGAGCCGCGTGCCACCAAACAATCAGCCTTTTCACCGTGTAATTCAAAGCGTGCAGAGCACGCAGGGCCTCAAACCGAGAATTTGCAGTTAAGCAGGTGGCCTTCGTGGCCGATCGAGGCTGGAATTCTTGGAGTCGGCTTTCGGGAAGAAATTCCCGTCATCAAGGGGTTAACAGACCATACACAGATCATGTGTCAGTAACAGGTACATGTCCATCATTTGTTTTCCCTATCTTCCTGGTTAGCCTCACCCATGGGGATTGTCACCCGATTTTGTTGATTTGAAATCTTACCCAAGGACAACATTTGAGTGGCCATTCCCAACATGCATGCATGGGATGCCTTAAACTGATTGCCTTTCCATCTACAGCTAGGTTTACACTATGTTCCCAGCAGCCACGGCAATCATGTTTGCCCAAAATGTAGTGCGCCATGGGATTTTGTTAGGTCCTGCTATGTTTCTGATTTCTCGAAAGTAGTTTTTTATCAATGTGCATGAAGTTGCCTTGCTTGGCCTGGCTTTTATACTACCTTCCAGACCACACTCACCGTATCAAACTGTAGTAGGACACAACACGCCGCTTCACACCCGGCCTGTAAACTGTCACACATCTGGACACTCTGTGATTGACTGCGACGAAGCGGCTAATGTACACCCTACCTTGCAGTGAGAACCGTGACAAAACACCCGCTAAATGCAGCAGAACGTGACAAAACTTGAAAGGAAGGTGAGAGGCTGGGGAATGCACATGCTTCCCGTCCCACTACAGACGGTCTCCAAGTTCTGTTACGGCCTATCACCTACTGTCACATTTTGTTGCGTTCATCCCATTTTACTAAGGCCTACTAGGTTTCTCATCCGCACCATGACTGCCGTGGCAAAATTTTTGACACTTTAAAAATTTGGCCCAGCATCTGCAGCAATCGCGGACTGTAACATTTGCCAATCCCATCCTCGCATCGTCTCCTGTCCATACCGTTTTGTTCACGGTGGCTAGAAACATGATCGCTGTGGCTGCCGGGAACAAACCTAGCTTAAAGAGCCAAAGGTACAATGTAAGAGTAAAATGGATACTTTCTCTCACGAAATTCCAGAGCTCTTGTGAGAGTTCAGTGGAAGCATCATTGACACACCACCTCCGTCCAATAAAGGATGTGTGGTACGTCCAAAACCTTCCGATGCATATTACCTTTTAGTAAATTGTGTCTGTGGAAGAGAAACTTTAGTTCACACACCAACATAAACAGACCAGCATGCACCATCACACAAAGGTAAAAACGTTTGTATGGGACGAATTCCTACCTTGCTGCTTGAAAAACGTTACCAAACTTTGACATATGACCCATGGCAGCTTGGTGGGAGGGAGTGAGAGAAACATTTGGAAGGGGTATAAACACCAGGGCATCTGTTCTTCTTACCTGCGCAACTCGGCTGGTTATCTTCTCCAGCTGTTCTTTCGTCTCTTCCACACGTCGTTCCGATCGCGCCTTCAAGTTCTTCTCAATGACAACTTGAGCAGGGGCATCTCCACGGTCCATGACAGTGACGGAGCCCCAAGAAGCTGCATCCTCCTCTGCAGGGCTTTCATCACTGTTGTTCTCCATCACCTCCATCATGATGGTTCACAGGACTACACTAGTGCTGAGAGGGGTCGATACGATTGAATGTCAGATCTTGACAGAAACACTTTTTAATCATCACTCTACTGGTGCATCTCTGATTTTGCAAACAAAAATTCTGTGAACTAACAGAAGGCTGTCTTGAAAGTTATTATCCTCCATGCACATGAAAATATAGTGGGTAACACTAACTGTGCAGCTTTCACATTATTGTTAAATGTTTGTCTGTTCTTTTGCATGTTTTTCACAAATTTAAATTGTTCAAAATTTAAAAAGATTTGTATTATAGATCTTTTCAGATGACTATTTGCAAAGTATGCAATGCAAAAACCACAGCATTTAATCCTTAAACAGCTTGTGCATTTTCCCAAACATGCCAAACAGCATTGCCAATTTGCGTAAATCAGACAATTTTATGTTCACAAGGCCAGTCATGAAAAGCAGGGTGAACAATGACAAAATGATTAAATGGTTGTATGTCACAACTCATTAAATAGAGAATGATTAGGCTTCAGACTGGATAACCTGTGAACAGTGAAGCATGGACTTGCTATAGCCTGAATTACATGTACACTAGTCACTACAATGAACTCTTGTTTCTTTTTACAATTCCTTGCTGGTGATATAGAATATAGGAAGTAATGTTAGGACCTAGTTCCACTTTTTTTCTTTATGAATTTGCTCAAAGAAATTAGTTACACAAAATCATAAACACTTTGAAGTTGAAAACTGTTAATTTTTAATAACAGGTTTTGCCCTTACACTGACATGATTGACGTGTAGACCAATGAGTAATAAGCTCTTGGACAAGCACTGAGTACATGTATACAGTGTTTATGAGTATACATTGGTGTAAGGGCAAAACCCGTAGCCCTAATTAAAAATTGAAAAAAAGGTTGTTCACGTTGACAAACGTTGTACTGCCTGAGTTCTTTGAGAACTCAAAGTCACTACTCCGTTATACTCCATGTGACTTTGAGCCAAGAAGGTTTACATGGTGTCATAACACTATGGGGTTTTGGAATCGAATATATGTGGTGAAATGGTTCATAGGTCAGGGCTCAAAACTGGGCTAATCATCACGGGAGCAAGAACTTGCTCCCTAGACAGCTGAATTGTCACTTTACGGGAGCAAGTAGCTCCCATACAATATTATAGACTTATGTTCAAGAAAAAAAAAAGCGAAGGCCCTGGTCCTGGCTGTTGCTTTTGTTTAAATTAATGACACTGATAACTTAATTATGGCTTATACTTTGGTAGATATTAAAGCCTTGATCGAGTTGTTTTTTTGCGGGTTGCCGGAACCTCAAACATGTGCTTAGCAACACTACGCAAAAAAATGGGCACCGGGCCTTTATAACGTGCATATGCACACAAACGTGAAAGGGAACTAACTGCAGCAATCAAGCATTTTGGAAACGAGTGGATCAGGCTGAGACTTTGGTTTCGCTGGTTCCAAAACCACATGTTCAAGCTACGACTGGAACCAGCAAAACTGAAGTCTGAGCCAAATCCACTCGTTTGGCTTGAATTTACGCACGAGTTTCCATACAATCGGGTATGCATGTGTGTACGTTCATGTGTGTGCATGCATTGCATGCGAGACTGCGGTGTGTGCTCGGTGACATCGTAAACAAAACTGTACGTGTCATGGTTCTGTGACAAGGCTGATCCGAAGTGAAGTCCAAAAGTTCAGGTATTTTTCATGACAAAAGAAACAAACGGTAAAAATATTCAGTTACATGGAATCAAACGGGCGTAAGTACTTGCACCCATCATTAAGATTTACGGGTGCATTTCTGAAACAAACGGGTGCATTTTAGCTATACCTGCGCATGTTAGCAAAACTGATTAATCTACATATACCGTATACCTCTTAAAAAGTGGGATAACAAAGTTTTAGAGCATTAGATGGAGTATTTAAAAAAAAAAATTTTTGCTTTGAGTTCTCAAAGTACTGCCTGAGTTAGTACACAACCATCAGACCATAGACATGATCAGATTAGGCCCTAGGGGTCTAGGCCTAGTAGAGGCCCTAGAAACATTCTTTCCTGAAATATGATGTGGACAAAATTTGGTTTGACTGACATGGTACAGCCTGCAGCCAAGAAGCATATAGGCCTAAGCCAATGCCATGTACACAGCCATCGCCAAACATTCCAAAGTCCATTGATAAAAATTGTCAACATTCAACTAACGTTAGACCAAGGCACGACGTTAATAACATAGGCCTACAGTGTGGACATGGTCGACATCGCGCGTTGGATTGCTGAAACTTTGAAAGAATGTTTACCCAGACCTATTTTTCTCTACTTAATATTTCACGCCATATAGCCTACCTTGGATAAAGTAGAAAGCAATGGTCACGCTTACCGAACATTATCCTTGTCTTTACGAAACATAAATTGCTATTTTCTACGTCCAACACTTCATCGTGCAACACCAACTAAATTCTCTATGGTGGCAGCCATGTTGTTACTTCCTAATTGATTGATCACGTGACAACTGGTTGCTAAGTACACATTCCGTCTGCACCAGTTGACAAAACCCCGTTTACCTGTTATTGATCTGTTGTGACTTGATATGGAATGGTGACTTTGCAACTGAGAATGTAGTTTTAGGACCAAGGGAGAAATCAATTTTCTTGCAAAACATTTGCGACTCAGATGACAAAGCCAGGGGCTGGATGGGGCCGGGGAGCGCGCCGCCTCTCAGCTCACGGCGCAGTGAATTTTGTTACCCAATATTTTCAAACAAAATGAAGGTAGGAGTATTGGATAAAACAAAACGATCCCTCCGAAACAAAACGAGAGTGAGCTTCTCTTCGTAGTCATCTTTGCATCACCCATTCCAAAGCAGTCCACCTGGGACTTCCCAGCCACAATTACTGCTTAGAAATGAGATGTTCGAATCAAGTGGGTTTTTTCTTTGTCTTTACATGTGGAGCTATAAAACGTCTCAATGGTTTACATCAATGTCTGCAAAGACATGAGAAATTTTTTTTTCACTTTTACAAACTTATGGTAACAGCCGACCATACCAATGCAAGTGATCGTACTTGTCGGCAGGTTTCGCCAACCGAAATACAAACAGCTATTTATAGAAGGAAAAGCAGTGCTGCTCTACATTAACCTTGACTTATAATGCCTAAAATGAAGAATCTAAAAGTAATACGCATACTTGTTCATGTCAAATTATTAATTTTTTTCAATTAAATATCAGTTTTACATCAGGGTGTAAGGCACTGTGTACAAAATGGATTTTCACCAAAATTACTGTCAAAAATTGGCGCACCGAGCTTCGGCATAGCCATGGCATTATCCAGACTGGGTGTAATCGATATGTACATTTACTACGGCCAACAAGCAATAGGTAAAATGATTTTGATTGCTTGAAAAGTTTACACAGCTATGGCAAGCAGTCGCTGGTGTATTCTCCATCCATCTTCCCGTACTAAAGGCTGCTGGGCAGCGGACTCGTCATACGCGTCACGGGTAGATGGAGCTTCCGATGGAATACAGATCCAAGTGACGAGCAAATGGCAAGGTTAACAGCAAACTCTGTGACAAAACGCTGAAAGCGCCCACTAAACTAGAACTATGATACTCTATAGCCGCCAAAATTGCGTCGCGTCGCCTGGACGCCACGACGCGATGCTACGTCGGCTAAGTCGCATCGAACACCATAATATATGGAACTGGAAAATGGCAGAATTGGGACACAACAAAAAGCCAGAGGCGACGGACGACGGGCAACGGACGACGAGCGACGGCAGATATGGAATTCCGTATTAAATACGGCATAACAGTAATGAGAAAGGAGGCGACGCCACGACACGAGGCGACGGAGCCATCGCGTCAAAAACCCGTCCCGTCCCCTCACGTTGGGCCGACGGGAAGACTCGACGCAATTTTGGCGGCTATAGAACACCATATTAAACAGCCAGGCATGGAACCCGAGTGGAGCTTGAGACCCACTTTAAATCTCTCCGAAACGTGCCATCAAGAAATCTCCTGGGCGTAAATCCGGGGGGAGGGGGGGTATATCCCTTACCCACTTTTTTGAGGTGGGGAGGGCTACTGAATCCCCCCCTCTGCTTTTTGTGGTGAGCAAAAATATAAAGTGGATTGTGAAGACTTCCAACGACTGAAATGCATTCAATATCACTCAAAAAAGGGAAAACAATATCAAAAGGCCATAAATATGCCATTTTTAGTACATATCTACAGCTATACATTAATATCATGAACTTTGACCTCTATATAGAGTCATATTGTGTCATCCCCCTTTCAAATGTTCATGTCCCCCCCCCCACACACACACACCTTTCCCCATCCCCAATCCCACCACTTTCCCGGTTTCCGGCATAAATTTACGCCATCAGTTGAGAAGCTCGTGGATCTCTCTAGTTGGATTTAACTTCAGCAAAAGAACTTTCCTCTTCTTTTTCCTTAAATTCTTTATTTTTTAAATTAATCAATGTATTAGTTTTACAAGGTTTACAATGTGTTGGTCACATCAGTGGCTACGTGGCCAATTTCAAGATGAATGTACAGTGCTGGAGATCTCAGTAAAATGTAAAAATAATAGATACCAATTAACCACCTTCCTCACATTTAATGATTTATAAATTTTCATTTCAATCTAACCTTAATCCGCTTCTGTCACGCTTCGTAAAGATACAATTAATGAAAATTCAGCAAGCCGTCCTAACCACACCCTTTGCTATTCTAAATAATCACGACCATTAATGACGCGCGAGTATGGTGGGCGCACGACTACCACTGCAGCTTCATTGTTGACATTTGTTTGGCCATTTTCAGCTGACTGTGATTGTGGGCTGACCAGGTGGCAACAGCTTCTGGCCTGCAATCCAGGGGCCAAAAATTACGTATAATGCAACGCCGCCCCGCGAGCAACAACCAGACGGCTTCTCGGAATTCTTTCCATGATGTAATGAGAAGATGTCAAGTGGCAAATGCATCAGTGCGCCGACGCCCAATATTGATGCGATCATTGCTGCAATTTCATTCGACATTTTGCATTATGTCACGCGAGACCAATCTTTTTATTTGGGGGTGTGGTCGAACTTGAGGATTAATCATCTGAAAGCAAAGAAGGCCATTCTTTGACCACGAACAACGGCCTATCCTGAATAGTACGATTCATTTCACCGCATATTTTCAGATGCAAGCAGTCCATTTTATAACGTGAACAGCACTGTACTGGCAGCGGCATGAGTCCGAAGTAAATTATAATAAACCCATTTGTAGGCTTCTGTGCCTCGCTGATGAGATTCAAGGAAACTGCTCGAAGTTTGATGATGTAATTAATGGACAACCGACGGCAGTGCGCACTCACTATCGGATCAGCGTGAGTTTATTTGCACACTGTCAGTGTCTTTTAAACCAAAAGGCAAGCCTCGATTAGTCAATAATGATAGGCCTACAAGCTAACGAAAGTGAGCGAGCGCGGCCAATTTTCAATTCATTGCAGTGAAAACTAAATAAACTGGTAAACTAGTTACTACAGTATAGATTTAACTCATTCATAGGGCGTCCTCCCACCACGCCCCCTTTAAAAAGTGAACAGTGTTTTGCCCACATTTGAGTGGTTTTTAGAACTTTTTTAACCGGAATTTAATAAGATTTCATAAAAAATGCATCCGCTGAGCTGGGTTAAAATCAAAGAGTTTTCCTCAATATTCTTCAAAGATGATAGCTTTCGCAGTGTTTGTTTGGTACGTGTACGATGTACATCTCATCTTAATATCGGTTCGGCCACGATTTTGAAATGTTTCAAAATTAACTTTCCCATATTTTTCTGAAAGATTCTTTATCTGTATGTGTACGTTGCAGAAGTCCAGCAAAATTCAATTTAGCAAGATTTTGCATCCATACAAAATGCGTGCTCCTTTGCATGATGATAGCCTAACCCCAGGGGAGGGGGCGTTGATGTTGTGCGACAATCACCCCTTGGCCTAACCGAATGGTTCTTCGTACGTGCTCCAAATAAGGTTGAACTTTTGCCCCTGTTCTGCTGTGGGTCCATTGTTCCCAGTATTTGGAATCCTCGTTGGTACTCGGCCATTGTGTCCCTCCCAAAATACCTAGGGTGCCAGGGGATTCACTGAAAGACCTTGCGTTTTGTCATTTAGTCTCTGTCCACGACGTTACCCTTGAATCCAAACGGAATACGTGTAGCACTTTCTGCCGGATGTTCGTGAGTTTAGGGTAAATGCGTCTTGATATGAGACTAGACAATTGTAAGGATGATTCACGTACTACATGTATTTTTTGCTCAATCGCGCCTTGCCGTACTATACTGTCAGCACGCTACACGCAAATCGTCAGGTCATGGAGTGAAGATCAACAGCGGCAGAACGTCATTCTCAATCCTACCTACATTCCCAGCCTGGTGGCAGAGGAGTAATCTTTTGCAACTTTTGCACTTAGGAATTAAATCTAGAAGAGATCCAACGACTGTTCTAAATTTAGTTGTCACAATATGGTGTAGTTTGCGGCGGACGTTGCGTGCAGGATGGGGGATACCTACCGTGTTTTGCTTCTTGTGTACGGCGTGTGTCTGGCTGTGACCGCCAGAAGTAGTGGCGTTGGACCGCCAAGACCAGTAGCATCATTGAACGACCAACATCAGTACATCTGCTCTCTGTAAGTTTCAGTTAAATGTCTCCGACCTGGTTTTTGCAATAAAAGGACGGAAAGAGTTCCACATACGGACAACATGTCTTGTTGCCTCTGTGTACCAACCTATCATGAGACTTGTCTCAAAAAAAGTGTTTTCTAAGTAAATGCTTCAGAATTTTCTCGGCTGATTTTATTTTTTAGGACATGTTATCACTTTCCTACGGTTATTAATATTTAAGGGAAAATTAGTGTTGTCTGTATATGGAACTCTTTCCGCAAGGACTTACATGTAGGTTACCTCAGTAATATTGAATTTGTAAACAATTACAACAATGATACATGTACATGTATGCCAGCAGACGGTGTGATAAATTGAATAGATGCCAAGTGTTGTTTACATGGAAGGTGCAAAGCATCCATTACTTTCAGGCTATTTTATTGCTTTAAAGACAACAGGTTGGCCCAGCTTTGTTATTGATGTACCCTAAATTTAAATTACATGTACCTTACAGGCTTATGCATATATGATGCAAGATATGGCACTGTATGGGACGGGGAGAACCCCCCCCCACCTTTGTGTTAGTCATTTTTTGATTGGAATCTCAGGAATTCTTTACAGACTTCTAGGGGGATGTGTTAGGTAACAATAGTCTAGAGAGTGTATAGGGATTGGACATGTGGGGGGTACCCATCGGCCCCATGTCGTGCTCGGTATGGAATACAGCCCTTACATGTAAATTAACATGGTGTATTTTTATTGGTTGCCACTAATGCCTTGACAGAGCAACACTTTTACTACAGTTATCACAGTAAGTGAAGTTTAACCAAGCTTGGACGATCAAGCTTGATTATATATCTTGAGTTTATTTATCTGCTACAAAGTTCCAGTGAAATTCTATTATGGCCTATTTTTCCAATTTTCCAATACTGAACTCTTTGAAATTACATTGTATGCCCCAGATAAGGAAATTATTTTTGTACAAACTCGTAGCTGGTTATACATGTACGTACTGGACAAGAGAGGAAGCAATAATGACTTTTTATCACCTGTAACTAAATTCTTAAATACATATTGATGTGGGATTTTCTGAAATTGTTTAAGTGCACCATGTCCGGGAATTTCATGTTACTTGGATTATGCACAAAGATCGAGCAGCATGTATGAGGAAGGTAAAATACATGTTCATGTGCTTGTACTACATGTAGTTCTAGTATTAATTTAACTGGATGATTTGAAGTTTTTCAACAAAGACGTTTGGCAACACTGCATGAGACAAGTTTTTGGGGAAGTAACAGGAATATTGAAGTGTGCCATGTTAGGGGACTCCACTGTAGTGATTCACTAGGGCCAGTTCAACTGCACAGTAGTGTGCAAGATTCTCAATTTTCTCACCTAACAGAAGTCATGAAAACCTGGCACTTTATCCACGACAAACAAACAACTAGATTCTGTCCGCACCTAATTTGCTACACTGTACATGTTGCCACTGGTCATGAACTCAGCTACATGTACTAGTACATGTACAAGGAGATAAATTCCACAGAATGATTCCCCTGAGGTTTGAGTCTAACTGTATTGCACATGTACAAGAAGCAATTGACTAATGAATAAACTACATGTATAGTGTACAGCTGAACTTGCTTCATGATGAAATTTGTAGAAAATAGCCATTTTATAGAATGAATGACCGGGGTATGTTTTGTTACCAGGATCTCGTCAGAGATAATGAATGAGTTTGATTTAGGGTTACAACCTTTAAACAACTGAAATACCAGTAATCTGAAGTGAAATGGGCAGTTGTTGTGGAAAGTTAAGTTGTGTTTTGCACAAGTGTACGTGTAGATTGTTACCGGATGATATAAATATTTATAATCTTCATTTTAATTATCGCAGTCTTCCTGTATACAGTGTACCATACATGTACTAACGTTTCAAGATTTTTGTGATTTTTTTGTTTGCACTCACTGGTTCTTCTCAGAACCACCACTCTTAAACACGTACTTTGGGGAACAGATCAATTCCATGTGGTTTACCTGCAAACTTTCAGCAAATTTTTGTACCTTCACTTTTGTTATTCAGCCACACCTGTAAATTGAAGCTACCGGTAGACTGGTTCAGGAAAAGTACATGTACAATGCTCTACCTTTTTAAAAATTTCCAAAACCAACCACCAAACACATTAACTTGTTTTACTTGGCCTATATACACTGTACATACATGTATATACGTGTACAAAGTACAAGTACATGTAAATGGGATCGTGTTGCATGAAAACATTTGGACATGTTCTGGTTACCTCCCCCGAAAAACATTTTTCAAACAGTGAAATTATGGTCTAGTTCCCAGCTACTTACTCTGTTCCTTTTGGAAATTTAAACCACCTGAATGTGAGTGACTATTTGCACATGTAAATGTGCCTCCATGTTAAAAAAATGCCCCCAAATCCCACCTTTTTTCACGCTTTGCTCTGATACCCTGTGTGTCTACTGTATGTTTTTTAAGCTTGGTAAAACACAATCCCATATTAAAAATTTAAACCTACCGCTAGTAAATCTGTTCCGATATTACGGGCTTAGGACATCACTGATGTCAACAAAAGATGATTTGCATCATCATCAGTGGAATTATCTGACGATTGTGTTTTCTTGTGAGCACATGCCTCTTCCCCAATGCAAAATACTCTCAGGCTAGCAAAAACAAATGGTCACGCCACTTTGGCATGCCTTAGAGAGTCAACAGAACATGAAAACCATCCCATTTGTCATGATGCCTTCACTGACTTACTCTTACCGGTACATGTTCAAGACTCATCATGGTCTGGGTAACATTCTTGAGATGTGTGTACTTGAGTTTGCCTGAGGTTTATCATTAACCCTAACCCCTGGGCTGAAGGTAAAAATTGAGCACTGTTAGATTTAATAGCATTGACCGTGCATGTACCCATGCCTCCAGAACAAAGTGCTCTGAATTAGAAAAACTCTATTTGGCGATATTGTCACTGTATCATATTTCAAGACCTAAATACCTAAATGTATGACTAAACCATGAATGTTCAAGATTAACTCTGGAAAATTCTAATAGATGTACATGTACCCGCACCGGTACTGAACATGTACTTCAGTTCCTGGGGAGGCATTTGAAGAGAATTTTTTTCTCCAGAAGCGCGGTACTGTACCCCAGTATTTACAGCTCTCAAGTCTGCACCACAACATGACAAGATCTGTTTGTCATGATGCTGTCACGGTTATTTTCAAATGTCCGACTGGGCTGAGTAATTCCAACAGTATTGCATCTCCTTCAAGACCTACATCTTTCGAGGGAAAATTCCAGAGATGGGCAAGCTTGTAAGAAGTGGCCAGTATTTTCCATTAACTGTTGTTTGGAACTGGTGACATCAGTCATGAGTTATGAGGCCGTTACCTTGAAGAGCTGCAAGATTAGACGTGCAAACTTGCCTCTGGTTGATTCGAGAATTTGGTGGAATTGTTTTTGTTTTGTTTTATTTTTACAGCAATTATGAATAGAGTTTTGTTAGAACTATGTTTTAATTTTTTTCACAATGGGATTACACATGTACATTACAGAACAGTAAGTTTAAAACCTAATACCAAAGCATTTTAGGACATGATTCATTATAATACACCATGTATATTCCTACTTAAGCCTACTGTTATTCCTATGGTACTGTTGTCTGTGGTATATTCAAGATGACAGATGTGCCTTGTTTAGAAAGCCTTTGGAATAATTCAGTCGCCAGGAAATCGTAGTCCTTTACACCTTCAGTACATTCATCAGTGGAAGACAGCTTTGGACAGAGAAGTCTGATTTTTATAGGGAAAACTAATAGTAACTGAGTGACATTTAGGCTGTGGTTAATAGGTACCGGTATATTACATTAGATCTACAGTGTCGCAGTCATGGTTCATTATGAACATTAAATATGAAATGATAGACATTAAATTACTGGTAATTCAGTACCTGATAGAGACAGTACATGTATGTTGGAAGCTTTTTTTTCTTACAGGTTGTGAATAACCTTGGGTCATTATGCAGGGGAAGACCTCTGTATAAATGGTCATTGTTATGAACTTAGCGTGGTCATTATACATGTACATGTAGCTTAAAGCATGCTGTTAATGCATATTATCATTGTAATGAGGTTTGCTCCAGGCCTATGAAAAGTATTACCCAGAGGAAAATGTAATGCGTGACCAGTTTGATGAAGGATTGAATTCCATATCGTTTCTGTGCGCAGGAATAGGGCTACCAGTCAATATGGGTGTACACTGTACATGTACATTTATACCGGGATATGTAGATTTCTCGTGTGATTTATGATGTGTATCATGTATACATACCAGTGTTGCAGGACTGGAGTCCAGGACTTAGACTTTTGTCACTTTCTTTGTGACTCAGACTCGCATTGACATTGACAAATGATTTGGACTTGGACTGTACCATGATGACTTGGACTCAAGCGTAGTGACGCATGACTTGAGTCATGTATTTTCCCATTAAAAAAATTGCTAATTTGTGTGGCGAGCGTAACATTCCTTCATGACACAACTTGACACTGGTCTAGATGGTGGATTCTCTTCCTTTCTGATAAAAAAGCTAACTTTTCATCTGTTGTGAACTGTACTTGTACCATGATACCGTATGTAGTCTCTTTGGAAAGCAATTACATCATGGCGGTCATTTGTAATCTGAACAAGTATGTCAAGCAAAAACCACAGCATTCTAGGTACCAGGACATGTGTATGTAGCCAAAAAAACCTCACCAGATTGGTGAAAAACTTAAAACAAGTGACTCAGACTCATGACTTGGACTTGAGGCTTGTGACTCGTAACTCAGACTCGAGACTTATGATTTGCAATTCGGGTTCGACAGTGGTGACTCTACATGTACATGTACAACACTGATATACACTCAATGTACATTTACATACATGTATGTAGACACTTTCTGTCTTATGCAACAGGACCCCCTCGATGGTGGGAAAGAGCCATGCATACATGTACATGTATAAGCAGTGCATGCGCTTCATCGTTGTTCTTCAACCAGCAAAGTGCTGTTCCCTTAAAAGGAGCCTCCGAAGAGGAATATCGTGCCCCCTCTTGGTCCGACTCAAGACTGTTGTACATGTATGTAATTCGACAACCAGAATAAGAAGCCATCAGTGGCGAGGCTCGTGTTTGCGCCTCTTCAGCCAATAAGGTGTTGTGATTTGTCAAATGGAAGCATGTGTCAAGCTGAAGAATTTGCAGTGCCACAACAGTTACGGTGTCAAATCAGAGAGTTACATTTTGCAGCAGTCGTCCAAAATTCGGAGAAATTTTTACATGTACTGCAGGGGTTTGAAATTCACGGAATACATACATGTACATGTATACATACATGTATACATGTACATACATGTACAGGCCTAATACTAATACGGGTAAATATAATCTTTCCCCACAGCAAGATCCATGGCAGGATCTGTGCTGTGTACAGTATGTAGGGCAGGCCATTCAGCCCAATATCATTTAGCAGTTGTAACAGATCATAAACCACAGATGTACCAATAAAATTCCACACCGCACTTATCAAAATAATAAACCTTGCTGTTGCTAGTGATTGGCATATCAGTCCTGCTTGCGGCCTGCCCGCCCAGTGTTGACTGCAAATGGGGAGTTGATGTCTCTTGAAGAAATATGACCTGCCATTATATTATAATGTAATATGTAATAATAATAATGTTCTCATGTATCAGCACTCTGTAATGGGAAGTGGGTGAGCTGCAGATGGGAGGAATTCATTGACTGTCATCAGCAGTTCCAAATTAGATCCACTTAGCATCACCAGTCATCTAGCAATAGCATCCAAATTGTTTATCAATGCAACCCAGGCAGGATTGGCCTTATGCAGGACTGGGAAAATGGGTTTTCAAGATGCTTGCATGGACTGTGGATTCCTGGCCAGCTTTTACATGTACATGTATGCGCGTGCTTAATTAAATGATGTACACATTGTACTGGCATACTGTATGTATATCTTTTAAATTTCCAGGAATACATCTCTGTAACATTTCTCCATCTGAAGCTTGTGCATGGAATTTTTGTCCATAGGTATGTGTTGAGTGGTAGATGTCATTGGAATTTCCGGCCAGACTGTTTGTCATGTTTGTTGACGACTAGAGACAGGTGCTATGAAATGTTTTTTTTTAAGAATCTGAACTTCCATCAGGGGAGAATTCCCTTTGCAAACTCTTGTGTGGTTTGTTTATAAGAGTCGCTGTCCTCATGGCACATATACATGTACAAGTATGTATGGTGTATGTAGGTCAGCAGGTGCTTTAGAATGAAATCATTAGATTTTCATTTGGAAAAGAGATTCCTCTAAGTAAAGAAATCCAAAACTTAAGAGATGAAGTTCTGTACAAATACAAGACCAGTTATGTGCAGATACACGTATGTACACAGTTACATGTACATGTAATGACCCTATGGTACGATAAACAATGTAGATTTTGAATCAACAGCAAATTTTGTGCGTTCGTATTCAGTCAGTACCAAATTCACGCCAGAAACAAATGTGGATTTTTTTTACACCTTTTTGTGGATTGAAATAAAAAAGATAACCTCAATGGAACGCTGATTCTGTGATTACATGTATAGTACAGTGTATACATATCCATGCACATGTACACAGTACATTGTAAAACTGTAGGCCTACAGGTATGTACAGTGTATTTGAGGAATGCATAGAAACCAACAGAAATTACTACAAAGTAAATTCATTTGCACTTAATGTAAAGTCTTTTGGAAAACCATCATCAGCAGGAATCTGGCAGTGGATTTGTACAGGTACATGTACATGTGTACTGTATATTGCAACCCAGAAGCTGTCCAGCTGTGTGCATGGCCTTCACAGGATGAATCAGACAGTGCACCTACCTGTACAAAAACGGCCATTCAATGCTACATTGCACATGTATTCCAGGAAAACAGGGGCATTGCCTTGGTGTGATAATATGAAATAATTTCAAGTTGATGATGACTGTACCTATTTGCTGTGCAAGTTGTGTTGAAACCCAATACAATTGACTGCATTGAGGTCTTCATACCATCTTTCCCTACTTCATGTGCATTTTTCATGCATACATGTACATGTACCTATTGGAGAAATCACAGGAATCATTTATGTCATATGTTGATATTTCTGTCCTTGTATTATCCACCCCTCCCCCCCTGGCAAATTAAAGGAGATGATGCATACTTGTATATGCAGTAAATGTACATGTACATGGCTGGATTTACATGTAGGATTGCAATTTCATGTACATGTACATGGCTGGATTTACATGTAGGATTGCAATTTCATGTACATGTACATGGCTGGATTTACATGTAGGATTGCAATTTCATGTACATGTACATGGCTGGATTTACATGTAGGATTGCAATTTCATGTACATGTACATGGCTGGATTTACATGTAGGGTTGCAATTTCATGTACATGTACATGGCTGGATTTACATGTAGGATTGCAATTTCATGTACATGTACATGGCTGGATTTACATGTAGGGTTGCAATTTCATGTACATGTACATGGCTGGATTTACATGTAGGATTGCAATTTCATGTACATGTACATGGCTGGATTTACATGTAGGATTGCAATTTCATGTACATGTACATGGCTGGATTTACATGTAGGATTGCAATTTCATGTACATGTACTGTGGAAAGGTTTCAAATATTGTTTTCACAGAAAATGATCGTGCTGGGCACTGTTGTGAGGGCAGTGAGTTTGGAAAGAAAAGCAACATTATTTACAGATGGCAAGGTCCTGTCTTTACATTTTGTTTCATGCACCGGTATGATAACTTTTTATTCCACATTATCCGCTACCATGGCAACACATACAGGTAGGTTTACCTGATCCTTGCAAAGTCCAAAGTTCAAAACACATCCCTATGATACCATAGATGGACACTTGTAACACTAGTGTTTAGGTCTTAATTTATGACCCATCAGGATAGTAAATTGTGAAAATCCCTTCCAGTTGTCAATCTGTTATTCTTGGAATTAGCCAGGACTAGTATACCTGTGCTGTTGAATGTACAATGTACAGTGTGTCACTGTGTACAGTACATGTAAGCGCATGTGACATCCAGTAGACTAACCCTAACCCCCTAGGCTCCTGCACTAGAAAGCATACTGAACCTCACAAAATCCAACAGGTTCATGTACTTGTCTATGTTCTTGTACATGCAGGTTAGTGTACCAAACCTGATAAACTCCAACAGAATGAGCCCCTTGGAGTTTGAATGATGTGGTATGGATAGGTCTATTCGTTAAAGGATGACTTGCACTGAACAGTACCAAACCTGACAAAATCAAGCAAAATCAACAATTGGTACAGCAAGCCAGACACTGCACACAGTGACCCGTGTGTGTCCCAACTCACACAGAATCCAACACCATCTCCCTGGGCCTTTCATCCCAAGTCTCACAAAATTCAACAAGAAGTTCCTTGGGTACGGTACCAAACCTGCCAAAACCTCACAAAACCAGCTGTTGGAGTATGGCAGCTTTTGGGCAGTTAGGGCTAAAGGTCCCAATTTTGTTGACGTATATTGGAGTACAGAGTATTGCACGTAGCTCTTTGAGGCAGGGGCATGTTAGCACCCTTCGCTTGAGGCAGTTGAGAAAAGCTGAATTTGTTAGGGATGATTAATGACATAATGCAACCTTTGAGCACTTTATTTCTCAATCCAGTGTGGTTTTTACCTTTGTTGCAAACCACAAATAGAGACAAACAGGAAAACACATCTAGTTTGACCCTCCAACCTGCCACTCGTAATTATTTATAGGCTGATTTAAAAAACCTCTTCGGCTGATAGCACAGCCCATGATATATGAGTTCATCTGGAAGTCAGGGATTACTCATACGGTGTACATACAGATGTAGCATCCTCCACAAATGATGCAATAAATTACTGCCTGGCATTTATTTGGAACTTCAGGAAGACGAAACTTCATCTTAAAAGATGTGACCGGTGGTGACCCGTTGGTGAGCCGACCCCTGAGGGTAGGGAGCCCAGTGGTTCAGATTTTCCCCGAAATTTGGTGTCCCCTGTCTGACGCAGCTGGGAGCAATTGGATTTTAACTTGCCTCTGCCTTCCTTATTAAATATGTCACATGCATGGCTTCTGTGTGTAGGAGGAAAGGTTCCTGGCATTGTGTAGAGGTACAGTACATGTACATGTATGTGTATGCTCAGACTACAGGCACAGGTAGCAGTACATTGGGCACTGGTTAAGAGGATGACAACAGTGTTGAACCCAAACGCTTGAGTCACAGAAAAAAATGCTGTTCCGGCCTAACTTTTTGCAGTACCTACTTGGGCAGTAGTACATACATTGTACATGGTACACATGTACATGTATCAACACCGTTGGGCATGCCCAACTACTGCACAAGTCTTTACCTGTAGTGGGACAAACACTTGATGAGAAAAGCGACCTGAGCGAGCTATGCCCCAGGAAATTGTATTGAAAACAAGTAAAACGAAAGAATTGATGGATTTTTTAAGAAGGAATGAGGAGAGAAGGGCAGGGGAGGAAGAAAATCATAATTAGTCTTATTCTTGTTATTACCATTATTAATTATTCCTGGTATGGCACCGAGGATTCCTCAAAAGCACCCTTGGAAGTGTAGCTGGCAAGCCTGAAGAAACCTGTAGAGAGGAGACTATGAGAAGCCTCAATACTTTTAGAAGGTGGAGGAAAACCCCAGAGGAATATTTTGGGTATAAAACCCACGGAATCAGGTACATGTAGGGACTGAAAACCTAATCCACATGATGGACCGGGCTGGGATTTGAACCCGGACCACAGAGGTGGAAGGCGAGGAAAGAACAACTATGCCAACCTGACTCCCAAATATACCGGTAAAGAAATCAGGTATTTAATTAGATGTACTTGTGTGAAGCTGTGCAGTCCAGTGACCGTGACCATGATGTTAAAAGCCTGTACAGCTGGTCACAGCCCAGTTCTCGCCCTTTTTTTCAACGGTGCTAGGTAACATTCAGTTTCGCTGAATAATTACAGTTCAGCTTGGTCAACACGTTTGGGCCTGCAATCATGCAGTGGATGTACATGTATGTACATGTAAGTTGGGAGAGTGGGATGTATTTGGGTCATACATGCACACTCAGTGTACATGTACATGTTTAATCTTACATGATGTACATGTACATGTAGTTTGTACATTGTGCAGAGAATGAATGTGCATATTTGGTGACAGTGTACATGTAAGATATCCTTTTCATGGCTTCTAGGTCAGAAAAAATGAGTGGGTACAATGTCTATACATGTAAACAAGTGGAAGAGTCAACTGATGTCTGTGGGCCAGGTACCATACATGTGTACATACATGGAGGTCACCCATTTGAAAGCCGCACCATTGTTTCAGAGATGTCTTCAATCACTTGTTGATGTGGTCCATTTTGGCTGCTCATCAATAATATCTCATGGGTTCCAGCGGCAACCTCTTTAAAGTGGCTACTTGCATAGTAATCCAGAATTGTTCAATTCAAATGCATGTAAAATGTACGTGTGCCTGTACATGTCTGTCCATTTACCCCTTTGGCTACCCATTGCTACTGTACATGATTAGGACCCTTTATTTTCTTTTCAATTTATAGCTCTGGCCATGATTCACAACACCATCCTTTAATTACATTTTGTGTCTTTTTTTAGAGCAAAAAGCGCCCACACACTGTACATGTACATGTACATGTACCGTACATGATGTACTTTGCATTCCAAGTGTTTACAAGTCTCTTCCACTTATCATTAGTAATCCAAGGTGCATCTCTTTCCTTTTCCCCTGCAGTTGTATTTCATATTGTATATTCTCCTGCTTGGTTCAATTTACTGTACAGAGGCCTGTTCAGTTTCACTAATGCAGGAATATCGGAAGAGTCGTCAATGAAGATTAAATTTCCCAGAAGTTGCTGGTTCATCACTCTTCACGGTCCAGATGAAACCCATCCACCGTGGTGTTTTTCATGCATTTTGTAAAAAGCCCTCCTCCCCCATCACAATCCACACAAATGAAAAGTAGCGGCCCTGATATCCTGCGTGGCGCCTGTTTGCTGGGCAGAACTCTCTCCGGCTCGATTGTCATCACAAAATAGCTATCCGGTCTCCCTCTTGCCTGTCCTTTCGGTCCGTTTTGATGAATAATAATGCAGAAGTCATGCTTCAGTACAGTAAAAACCCTGTACATTTCACAGCTGCTGGGTCAGGAAATGACCACGATTGCCTCAATCCTTGAACTCCTTTGTGGTGGGAATATTGATTAAGGAATTCACACCTCCAGGCTAAAAAGATCTCTTTAACAGTTTGGACTAGATACAGAGGCCTACATGTAAACATTGACCCACTAATTTTCGCTTTTAGTAGAACGGTTTCATTGGATGTCAATTCATATTGTACATGCACATGTACCGTGTAAGTCAGATTTATGAGATGTTTGTAATGTCACAGAACACAGACAGACACACTCCTAGCTATTTGTGATCCATTTCATTAGTTATAATGCCATGGTGTACATACACATGTAATCTCTTCAGAGAGATAAACATGTACAATGTACACGTGTACTGGTATTGTCAGACTTCTGAATTGTTGATACATGTACACGATCCCACAGAATGTTTGAACTTTGAGTATTTGTACATGACTACACGTACATGTATGCGGATGTGTAAGGACACAATACTGGCTAACAAAAATGGGACACATAGGTAAAAATTCAATCTAGTGAAAGGTGTTTAATTTACTTTTAAATTATGACAATGGACCACCCTCTATCAGAAAATAGCAATGGGAAGATAATCGGCCCAAGAAATTTTCTTCCATGCAGTGCTTTCTGTAGAGGGGGACCTCATAAGTTAACGTTGGTTACGGTGTCCACTTTGCAGTCAACCATGCAATAATAAAAGTCAAAGAAAAACAATGTGGAGTTGTATTGTTGTGGTTAAGCTTTTCCTCCTTTCTGAAGGTCATCTTTAAAAAAAATGTTAATTGTTACTAATTTTACGATATCTTAATAAGATGGACACCGTAACTAACGTTAACAAGTGTACTTTTTCACACACAACAATTCTAAATGATTTGCAGTTTGATGACTTGAGGAAAACAGCTGGTTGCGAAGCTTGCAAGTACTTCAAAGAGGACATTATCATTGACAACCAAAGAACAGATACCCTCAATTTCAAAGATCTTTGTCCTGTAGTTTAACGTTAGTTACAAAAATGACACGGACACCAAAAATTTCGAATCAAAGCTAACATTTCATGTGACAAGTTTATTATGACTTGCTTTACTGGAGCCCTCAAGGCAGTTGCCTCACCTTCAGAAAATTGCCTGTGTTACTATGTGCAGGTGTTAATACATGCACATGCTTTTTCATTTCTTGGGAGCATCTCTGTGATCTACATATCTGATAAGCCACTTCAGCCTATTTTTAGATGCCCTATATGCATGCAAGAAGGTTGCACATGAGCTTCACAGAAGTTGAAATCTTTGACATTGTGAACTTACGTACATGTATGTATATTTAAATGTGCACCATTTGCAACATTAAACAATTCTGAGGAACAAGTAAATTGAGTCAATGACTATTTTATTTTTCATTCTAATCTTGTTTCTTAAAAACTGTATTTCATTGTGGAGGCTATACACTGACGATCCCATCTGAAGAACATGGCACATCTCATTAAATGAATTTCATTGAATTTATTCAGTTCGTGCCACCTGGGTGACTCATCTTTGCTGAAAAACTGATGAATTTTTGACTACAGACCTTAGACAAACCTCTGATGACATACTTAGACAAAACTACTTTTGGCAATAAACGTTTAAAAATACTTATTAGCATAGACACTGTATAGTGCATTAATTTTACCTACTTCTTTGCTGTCCAAGTGAAAGTAACGCAAAGATGGATCTGGAATAAGTGAACTTGGATTAACAACACACAGAATGAATTTCCTGTTAACGGTCAGATCTTTTTCCCAAACAAAACTTTGCTTATTTTTATTTGGACGATCCATGCAGTATATAACTGCCAGTTCATCACTAATGATGCGCTTGATGGCACCTGGATGCATCCTCAAATGCGACGACAACTATATCCCCTGCAGTGAGCTGGCGATCGGCAGGCTCTTGTGGGGTCCTGAAATTACAGAAATGGCAACAGGAATGGTTGAAATCGAATAATCTTTGATTTAATTACTACTAAAGCTTCTTTCACAAGGACATGTGAATCTACAGACATATAATCTTATCCAACCATTGAATCTTTTTCTCCTTTCTGGCTTCTGAAATAAGATAGAAGAAAAATAAAATTCAAATAGAACAATTTTTTAACATAACCGGCAGTGGCTTGATTTGTAGAAACATAAAAAAAAAACTCTAACAAGACCCCAGGGGTTCCACAAAGGCAAGTTCCCCTATCTGTGTAAACATCACTTGCCTACGTGTTACATCAACTTCGCTCCATTTACTTTTAATTCACTGCGAACTCGCCCCCATACTATTGGATGACAAATGGGGCGAATTTTAATACGAATGGGGCGAAGTCGAAAGTGCCGGTGTGTAACGAACGTGAAACACTGATGATTTCTTGAACTTGGCAAGGCTATTCTTTAAGTTTGTTCATTTTTGTGATGGACTTTAGCTTAAAAAGCGTAAATTATTTGTCGTTTTGCAATTTCAAGCGGGACTTCAGATGTTTACTATTTTTTTCTTCCGTTCGTTAAACATGGACACGATTCACACGAAACCATCCAAGCGGTCCGCTACAAAGCCCAAAAATCACCCATTGACTATCCATTAAAATCTTCCCTTTTACAATGCCATCTGACCTCTTTTCACAAAAAAATACAGAAAATAAAATCTATTTAAGTTGATACAAACCTTTTGGCTGCTCTTTTTCCGGATATTGGCTGCTCTTTTCCTGATTGTTGGAGGGAAAGCTGTCGCGCGCAGCAACTTTCTCCGTTCGTTACAAAGAGACGCGAAAGCGGCGCGCGGTGGACACGGTGCTTAAAATAGCTTTATCTCGGAAAAGACGTATTCGAGCCTAAAACAATTGACCTTTAGGTCATCCATGCAGGGTACCATTGCACGTGTACGACCACCAGTCAGACTGCGTTGATCACCAGTTAAAACATGTGGACATTTTACGTTAGTTACAAAATGGACACGAAAATTATAGCGATCGATATGCTGATGTTTTCTCATCCTCGAGGGTAATTATGGTCTAGCACACATTTTACACGATGTTTATTAAGCTCATTTCGAATAAAAATGGCTTTTACAGGTAAGGGTGAGGCTTGTAAATGATGATTCTGGCCCTTTTCGTCATGGTATGGTGTGGTGGACACGATGTGAAACGAACGTTAACGCAGGTTCAGCTGCCATTTTGGAGCGTGGATTTATTTATTTTTTTTTTTGTAAAGGGCCAAAATATTACTTCATTGCTTAACTCAAAAAATATGACCATTGTGGTAAAATACGTGAGCTATAAGTAAAGTAGTTGAGTTCATTAAATTTTGTTCAAGCAATGTCCCATTTTTGGGCGCCATTTTGAACTAAAATTTGCTCTTCAACGTGAATAAAAATTATAGACTCGCATTTACACTGAATTATTTATCTTTATTTATCTCTCAAATACATGTACAACTATAATCTCAAGCAAACATTGCTTGAAAATGGTTACATCATCTGATAAATTAAAGTTCATTTTTTGCATCATGAAAGTTGGCCAGTATTGTGACCTTACACGGATACATCACAGACCAACATACATGTATGTGTAAATGTATGTCATGTGTTCAACAGCCTTCACAATGACATGTTTGAGGTACAGCCTGCATAATTTTATCAAACTGGAATCTGTCAAATCTTGTGTTTGCAGGTCACGTGTGTGTCGATGCATTTAGACTTGAGAAAAAGTAATAAATGGCAAATTGTTTGTTCCAGTCCATTCCCTGTCCTTCAAAAGATCATGTGACAAGCCCCAAAATGTAGCCTCCACACTCAGAAAGGCCATAAATGATTACATGACAAAATTGCCAAATGTTCCCCTCCCCAAAAATTTGGCCCCCTGAAAGGTTAGTTTTTGTATGCATCCTTGCTTGTACAGTAAATGGATGAATCTACTGTATGCGGTTTGAATGTCTAAAGAACTGGGTAAAAAGCATGTGTATGCTGGCGCATTGTGTCATACATAAATGTACATGAAGAAAAAGTATTTACATATTGTTTCATACATGTGCTTTTGATTCCAAAGTGGTTCTGTAAGATTTACATGTACATGTACTAAAGTAACAGGAGAGGGTTTGCTCGACAAAAGCCTGTCATTTTTGTGAGTTGCTGAGGTCCTGAAAATAACTGGGAAACTCCAAGAGTTTCCTAGATTTGAATTTAATGAATACAGCATTTTGATGACAGTAACTTTAACTTACCATAAGATTTTTAAACATGCTCATTTTGCCTTTATTTTGCAACAGATTACCAAACTGCACAACATGGTGTAGTGATTGCACAGATCGTATGGCAAGTAAGCTCTTTGACTTTCTGAACAACTGTGATGAATGGAAAAATGCTCCTGCCACGGGTTACCAGCGTAAGTGACATTTCTTCCAGCACTTCTTAAATTCTGCATGTTTTTGTCTGAACCAGGGTATAAGCACAGTTTCCAAACCAATGAAAGAATCTGTAGCTATGAATCTGGGTTTTATCTCACACAAAGATAGCCTGGCATCGCTGACTCAGTCAGAACTTACACAAAGTCTTCTTTTTTCTTTGTCTCTGCATTGCTCAGAGAAGTTTTTACTTCCCGTTTTCATTCCCCTCCAACAGATGTGTTCCGATGTCGACCTAGCTCGTCCTACGTGGCTTGTATCTGTGCTACTGAAGACCCAAATTGTAGAAGATGCGAGTACTCTGTTCAGAATAACCTGGTTTGCTTCTCCCAAGAGAATGGTGACATCCACGTCTGGCCATTCAGCGAAGATGTTGCTGTTACATCAGTTCTCCTGGAGGACATGTGTCCCACCTGCTCCTGCTCAACGTAATCTATTCTCCACATTCCAAACATCAGAAATGAAAATAATGTTACGAACAAGAATTAGGGTCTGGGACTGACCATTTGTGTCATTATTCTTAAGATCTTTGACATATTTCAAAGACCAGTAGGCAGTTTTTTGCTATTCAGCGCTGTATCCGGGGGGGGGGAACAGGGCCCAAGTTTCCCTCCCATGTGACAGGTTGCTGGTTTATTTTTTATACTTAATTGAAAGCACAAGTTTTTAAGAAACCACCGGGGGGATGTTGTTTTTTGAATGAAAACAATTGAACAGCTGTTTCTGGAAGAATATCCATTTTATTCTCCCCACCCCTAGACCTGGATACCTGTCCCGAACCTAGAACGCCCCAGCATCTCTCCTCCCTCCCCGACCGGGCCCTAGGAACTGTGATAATGTTGTCCATGCTCAAACCTGACAAAATTCCTTTGACTGGATCGACCCAGTACAAGCAGTAGTCAAGGGATTGACGTGCTTTAACCTTTACCAACAACTTTGGGAGGAAGGGGTTATATTCCCCTATCAGTTCTGTATTTTCCATGGGGTATCATCACTGTACATGAGAACCAGACTGTTTGAAAAATCACATCGTTCACATGAAGTGCGGAAACAGCAGTGGTCCATAAAGCGAGAATAAAATTTTAACAGAAAGTTAGGGCGCAGCTTCGACACCAGGGGTCCAACAGGATTCTGTTTCTAGGGGTCAACTCATTAAATGTCAATTAAGAGGCAACTTCTAGCTGCCCATTACTTGATAAGTCAGTCAGTAGGAGGGTACCTAAGACTGAGTCGACAAAGTACAGATAGTGTACAGGCCCAAGAATAAATAATGTCATCAGGAGAAATCTGTGAGTGAAAAATTTAAATTGTTTTCCTGACTTTTACAGTAAGAATCCCACTACTCCACAACCCCCTACAACTGTCACGCCAATTCCAACTGTGCACTTTGAGGAACCTGTCCCCCCTAAACCCAGCGATCGCACCATGACTACAGATGCAGGTAGGGGATTGTAGTTCTATTTGTCTGTTTCACTGTAACACATCTTTAGCCGTGTCGGCCGGGGGGGGAAAGTTTTACCAAGACAATGGTATAATGAAAAATGGACGAATGTGATCACTAGACTGTCAACGCTATAAAATTTTAATGAGACCGTGGAAGAAGTAACCAAGGCGTCAGTATGACTCATGATGGCGCTTTGCAAAGTCTTTCTGCATTTGCCCGAAATTAATGTTGTGCTGTCTTTGTCGTAAGACACGAAAAGTTGCATCCTTCATTACCATCTGAGGATGATGCACTTGTGGCACCAATCAAACTTTTGTCTATCAATAGTAATTAGTTAATAGTGACGGTGAGCAAACGGGAGCAACACCCCAGAAACTTGCCGTAAAATGAACGGCACTGCAGTGAAAGGTGCAAAGCGCCCTACGGTACGTGCATGGTGTCTCTGTGCAGCATGACCTCTTGCTCATGCTTTCCAGAGCCACTTTTGGCAATGTGCACAGTCTGCACTGGACTTACCGACTTAATTAATTAATAAATTAATCTTCAGAAAGCATCTCTCTCTGACATGTAGGTATGCTTTAGTATTGTATGAGATTTCATGGTAGTATTGTATGAGTTTTCATGGAAATAAAATACTAGCAAGTGCAAACAATGAGTTTTTTGACTCTGAAAAACAGGATATTTTTGGGCAAACTAAATAAATTAACCTCAAAAGACATGAAGAATTTATTAATTTATGATTTAATTTATCATTTTCTTGTTCCGCTTCCGCTAATAAGTACTTGAAAGGCTACATTAAAAGAGCAATTTTTCTTGTTTGTGTTGAATTGTTAAGTTTCCGTTTTAATATGTTTGCAGGAGCAACCCGAGGGCCGGATGTCACTGTCATCATAGGAGCCGTTGTGGGTGGGGGGACTTTTCTAGTTCTGGTCATCATTGGCTGTGTCTGCTATCAGAGAAAATGTCAGAAGAAGAACAAAAAGTGAGTAATAGAGAGATTTCTGAATGGCTTCCAAAATGAATCCAAGCTAATCAGTGCTCTGGAAGGATCCTCGATGAGAACAAAGCTCTAGGCCAGTTTCCTTTTGAAACTGAAAGGATTCCAATCTTGTCTCTAATTTGCAGAAAAATATGTAGCTTCCTTGAGGTGTCACCAAGTGCACAGTGTTATTTCCTGATTAGGGCCTTGTGGTATCGATTGAGGATATGGAGTTTATTGAAACTTGTTGACGGGGAGATCACCCGAAATGAAAATGTTTCACTTTTGGAGTCAGGTTAAGGATTTGGGGTTAAATAGAAGCTTGTAGACTCCAAAGAAAAACATCTGTAAGTTAAAGTGGTGCGTTTCCTTTTGGGAGTAGTTATTTTTCAGTGCCGGGAAATGGAGAAGTTTCCAGTCTTTTACGTGTATTAGGGGAAAAAAGTTGAAATGAAAGTCATTTGATTGATGTTTGGAACGTGCAGGCTCATGACAAAAAATATTTGGAATGAAAATGGGATGTTCCTTCCTTGGCAAAGAGTAAGGTCATTTGTGATCCAAACAAACAAAAGGGGCTGCCCAAACTGTTCTCAGTTCACAAGCCTTGCAACAAATTTTTAACACTGGAAATCAAACGGAACTGCCAATTTTTTTAATCCATTTATTCTATTATCATCGGGACATTATACCAAATTATAAAGCAGAAACAAACAGTTAAGGAAGTCCTGAAATGTTTCAACTCAATTTGTAGGATTGGTTCATGTTGCCTTGGATGGATAGCAGTGAAATACATTGAAGAAGTAGTGCAGTAAGCATGTCGAGTGCAGCAGTACTGCCCAGAACTCTTTGGCTTGGAATAGTTTCTGTGGAATTTTTTAGCACTGGCCAGCTGTGTGTTGGTTTGTAGTCAGATGACATGCTTACTTGCACCTGTTAAATTCCTGGTATTTTTGACGGGAAGTACTCAGAAAAAACAACAAAATCAACGCCGTGCAGCAAGCCATTTAAACCTGGCCAAATGTTGCAGTATGTGACGATATGTTAATGAAATTTCTTGCTTTGAGCAAAGGCAGCGATTTGCTCCATTTCCTCCACCTGGTGCTCTAGTAACTTTTCTGCCGTCAGGAATCCAGTGCACCACCCTGCCTGGTTTAGGAGTGGGTTGGTTGGGTGGTTAGTTACTTGTCAAAACAGGAAAACCTCACAGGAAATAGGATGGGGGTCACAGATATTGTTATTTGTCATGAATATTCATGGTCTGCCTTGACCTCAGTGGGTTTTTGGGTGCTGCTTAGCCTAAAAGAGCCCACGGAGGGGTTCCACCCTCTCCCTACCCCCCCACACATTTCTCTGATATCATCATAGGGTCGTTTTTCATGCAAAGCCTTCAAGAGAATTTCTGGTGATGTCTCACAGTATTCGGCACCAGTTTTAAGAAAGTTAGTCACATTGTTCATGGGAATAGCTCATATATCCGAAACAGGTCAAACAAATGTGAACCTTTTCCACTGACATGAATGAGGATGTGAACTATTGGTAATTGTAACGACAAAATCCTCTGTTGGATTGAATTTAAAATTCACAGATGTAGCCACAATGGGTCTCTTTAGATGCATTGTAAAGTTTCAAACAGTTTGGTGCAGAAAAAACTGTGGGTGTGATGATGGATAAAAAACCTCTCATTGTCATAAAATGGATTTGATTCACCCATAACTGCAGAAATGACGTCAGGTTAGATTTCACTACCAAAATTGCACTTGCCTCTTTAAGACAGGTATGCAGAAAATCATTCCTAGAAGTTATGAGGTCTAACCTGCAATAAAACGTCAAGGGACTAGAAATATTTTTGGGCGTTCCACATCCAAGGAGATTAAAGACTAGCCCAGGCCTGACGAGTCATATTCGCTCGACTGCATGTTTTGGGGGTTGGAATGGAAATGCGTTCACCACATGGTCGGATAACCACAAAGCTGTCATTGCTAAGACTGCATATTTAAGACCTGAACCTTTTTGCAAATTGCCTTGCGCAATGCTCTGCTAAAATAAAATCAAAGTTTACTTTTGGGGGGATGTTCTTTGATTTTTTTGATGAATGAAAAAATTTGGCTGGTCTCAGAAAAGGTATTTTGGAATTTTTGAAGCTGGTCTTAAGTACAAAACAGAAAAATATTGAACTTTGTTCGTATCATTTTCCATGAAATATTTGTTGTTATAAATAGTAATCATCTTAGGCATAATGTACTTGACTTTGTGCTTGATACATATCACAGTGTGATGATATAATTAATTAATTACCTTGTTTTTAGCTTGTGTAAACCATATCTAATGCATTTGTCGATGTTACATCAAAGAATCTTCTAGTGCAGTGCCATAATGATGCAGAATCATATTACTGTTCTTGTAATGGTGAGAATTAATCCAATTGTCTTTTTAGGCCTGGTCAAGAGCAATCCGAGTATGCATACATTGACTCGGAAGAAATGAGAACACTGAGAAGCCAAGGTGAGTATTCAGTATTGGGGACTATAGGCAGACTTGGATATTGAATGAGTTACATGTACCGCTAGGATCATTAGTTTCATTTGGGCATTGCACAACCGATTGAGGGCAGTGCATACATTGACTCGGAAGAAATGAGAACACTGAGAAGCCAAGGTGAGTATTCAGTATTGGGGACTGTAGGCAGACTTGGATATTGAATGAGTTACATGTACCGCTAGGATCATTAGTTTCATTTGGGCATTGCACAACCGATTGAGGGCAGTGCATACATTGACTCGGAAGAAATGAGAACACTGAGAAGCCAAGGTGAGTATTCAGTATTGGGGACTGTAGGCAGACTTGGATATTGAATGAGTTACATGTACCGCTAGGATCATTAGTTTCATTTGGGCATTGCACAACCGATTGAGGGCAGTGCATACATTGACTCGGAAGAAATGAGAACACTGAGAAGCCAAGGTGAGTATTCAGTATTGGGGACTGTAGGCAGACTTGGATATTGAATGAGTTACATGTACCGCTAGGATCATTAGTTTCATTTGGGCATTGCATAACCGATTGAAGGCAGTTTACTGTGCTTTGTAATGACAATCGCTAACTGCATTTGTGAAGAGCTGCTTATATGGAAGTGATTGCAGTTTTGCCAATGTTACTTATGCCGTGACTTGTAAATCCAATGGACTGTAAATACATGCGTGGAAAAAATGTGTTGAATGATAAAAATAGTACTTCGTTAAGGCCCAACTTGACAATTCAGATTGAATTGTGAACTTAAATTTTCACTTTCATTTCATCTGTTGATTTGAATACAAAACTACACAAAGAGTGGAAACCATTTACAGAAATGAAAATCACTGAAATACAGAAAGTATGCTACACTGATTTTTTTATTTCTTTCTTGTGTGCAGCATCTATGATGACCAGTCAACAGTTTGTTTCAAACGACGGAATACTCCCCCCTAGTGGCCACCGCATCTTCCACAATGAGATGTATGGACTTAATAATGTCGGTAACGGAGCCACTTTGTCAGATCAGCGTCCCGAGTTGCCTGGCAACCACCCTCCGCCTTCCAATCCACCCCCAGCATCCTACCAAGCGCTGAACAAGGGCCAAGCAAGGCCGGCTGATGTGAATGCGGCCGTTGGTGTTGGCCAGTGCCCCCGCTGCCGTCAGATGGCCACCGACCGGAGTGCTACAGCACCTCTCCTGGATCGTCCTGCTGGAGGTGATAACTTCCCGGCAGCAGTCGATGGTGCAAAGAACCCCTACATGCCCTTGATAAAGAATAACACTTGCCCTACCCCAGGAGTAGCTCCAACTGAGCCCATGTGTAGATGTCACTCAAGGCCGTTAAGCGAATGCAGCAGCGTCACTGGCAGCGTCTTGTCTGAGCCCCAGGGGAGTCATACAGGCCCGGCCAGCACCCTGAATTCTACCGGTCACGAGAGCGATCAGAGACCACTGAGTGAGGGGTCAGACATGCAGGAGAATCCGTACTACTTCAAGGTAAATCCTGCTGCTGAGAAGGTAAACCCTTCTGCCGAGAAGGAAGCCAGGCCATCCCCGACTAGCGAGCTGTACTTCAAACTGGAAGATGCAGAGACATTGCCTCTGGACAGTAAAGTCAACGAAATCACCCCAATGTTGCCCAGTGCCGATGACAATGGGAACAATGTTGCTTTGAAGCCTGTCTCCAACGACAAGGGTTTGTCAGGAGTGGACTTGAGCAGAAAATTGTCTAGTGGTCAAGAAAATGACCCATACATGTCGTTGCAGTCCCGAGGGACGGAGGAGCAGACTCTGCCCATTCCCGAGGGTACAGTGCCCTCTAGTGACAGCCAGAAAGAAACTGTCGTCAGAGCTGCCAGCTCCGAGGCTGGTAAAGGCTTTGGGAATGGGGACTGCTTGCAACAGACAGAAGGGCAGAAACAAGGTAGCAAGATTTGTGCCGTATCTCTAGAAAGTACAGTGTGAAAGTGCTGTGTCTAGATACATGTAGGTCTGAGCTATGGATGGCCTATTAGACTGGGAACCTGGCATGATATCATACACATAACAATAGGCAGAACCCCAAAGCTCTTAAGATTGCCATTGGTGTTTGGGCATGAGGCAATGCGGTCTGTCCCTAATTCTGATTGGCTCAATTTTCAAATTTGTGTGCATGTGCGTGGAACGTACTGTCCTGCCTATTTCTAGGCATGTAAATACTTGATGTAAATTAAATGTAACTTGATCCAGTTCGGAGGTCGTAACAGAAACGATGCACAAGCCACTCCTAGATGGTGTATCCGCGGGAGATATCAAGGCAGTGTTCGGACTCGATGAGTTTTGTCCTTGAGCAAGTTACTTTGCTTTGTGCCTCCCTGCCCAGAAGCACACAGGTATACATCCACTGTTCAGGGCCTAACCCAGGGTACTGTATAGTTGAAGCAGTGTATATAGCCAAGGGAGCTGAGGTGGGACTTGTTTCAGTGATCAGGGTAAATGTGATCTTTATTTGTGGTAAGCAAAGTTGTAAATATATCAGTGTTGACAATGAATTGATGTAAAGAAATCTTGTTGGTGTCGTGGATGTTGAATTCAGGACTGATATTTATGTACCTGAACTAATGGGTTGTTCAGTTTTTCTGAACTGCAGTAAAAACAGTGAGAATTATTTATACTTAAAAAAAAATTACAACAGCTGTTTTTTACATGGAATGCAGCCGTAGAAATGCCCTTTGGGTGTTGCCTGTTTTGCCAGAAGCATGGGCTTAGAGATGACAGCAATTGCTTGGCTTGGTTCTCGATTAAAGATTCTTGAATGTTTGCCAACATTGTCAAGACAGTAGCCCTTACAAGTGCTATAGATGTCATCACAGTAATGCAATGTAGCTGTGTTGCTAGGAAGACACGGAAGAATGTCAGTTGTAGATGCAGGAGTAGAAACCATGTGATTGAGTAGGAGCAGACAGAGCCAGGCTGCTTCTGAATCTGTTGACTAGAGCTAGGTCTAGGTCTTCCCTCCATTGGAAATGCACAGAGACGGGTAGACAGTAGACCTAGCCGTAGCTCTGGAAGGCTGTTCCGGACATGGCTCCAATCTGTGCGGTAAAATTTCGGAGAACATGGGAAATATATCGCTGTGACTCTGCACAGTATTCACATGAAGGCACGTGGTAGCATTGCAGGAAGGTGGGGATCTAGACCTAGTCAGCGGTTAGCCAGGCCTGGGTCTAGTCTTGATCTGGAATCTTTTGGTCTTGATCAGGATTGGGTGTGAAGTCCAAGCCTGGCCTCTCAACAAGACTATCACCACAGTCTTCTGACTTGTAGTGTATTCAGTATAGAGTTTTTCTGTGTTGGTGAAAATCTAATGCTCTAGTTTTAAAATAACTTTACAGATGTAACATCAACTTCATTATCTCTCTAGATACATGTATTTTTATGGTTGTCAAATTAATTACTAATGCATGCTTATAGATGGTTTTGAATTACCGTAACTGAACCAGGTTTGTTATGTAAATAGCTTTGTGTACACACTAATCCTTGTTCATGAAAATATTCCTTGTCTCAATTTTATGTTTTAATAATTTTTGGAATTCAAAATTTACATTTGATCAATTGAACTCAATAATAATTATATTTCGTTTGGAAATGCATTGTAAGTTTCAAGTGAATTCAAATAATAACCAAGGAAGAATTAAAGCAATTCTTTTAACTAATTTTTAACACTTTTTGAGAGGACAGTAAAGTTCTTGAATTGTTGGGGTTTATTTACTTTTAAGAAGGGTCAAAGGTCAGAATATCAGGGAATAATTATGACAATAATTTGTATATATTTTAATATTGAGTTTGTAAGAATGCATGAAGAGATGCATGATACATGTACTTGAAAACAATTTAACTGAACGGGAATATTAAAATGTTTGCATTTCAAAAATATTGCTGTATTTGGCATTGTATTTTCAGATTTACAATGTATAGCTTGCACATGGCATCAGGTTTTCACTGGTTCCTTTTCCTGATGTGTCTGAGTTGGGTTTTGTTTACTGTGTTTTTTTTTCTTTTTTTGACTTTTAGTAATTATATTTGATTAAAATGATGTGAATTTGTGTAGCACGATTGGGCGATTAAATGCCATTTCGGAATTAGAAATAGGCATTTCTATCATCTTTTATTGACATTTTATGAAAAAGTATTTGCACTTTGGAAGAGAAAATGGTGTTAAGTGCATGAACAATTCACGTCTGGGTTTGAGCCCAGCTTTTTTGGTTCTGTTACCAACCTTGGCTTGTGGTATGGATTTATCGCTTCGTGTGATCACTGGGCAGGAAATGTTATGTTGCGGAATTTCACATACTCATCACCTCAACTCTTCAAAACAGTCATACATGTCTGGCATTAAACGGCACATTGTTCTTCGGGAAGAAAAACTCTATTTATTTGTGAATCCATCACGTTAAGTTCGGGTTCTTGTAAAGCCGTCAGTGTGTTAATATGGGTTTTTTTTTAATTGAATTCTCAATTGATCATTGAGAAATGTAAATATTGCAAGCTTTCACAAGTCATTTTAACTCCTCATCTAAGACGTAAGTACAATTTTACCGTGATTTTTGCGCAGATTACTTGGACAGGAGCCAGAGAAAACAGGCAAAAATACCCTCAGTTGGACTTAATGCAATTGATGTTACTTTAAACAGGTGTCATCATGTTTTACCGGTCAAAGGTTTGCATGACATTCTCGAAAAAAAATCTGCTCATTATTAAAATTTTAAAAACGTGAGTGTTGTTCTCGTCTTTGCTTGTGTTTTTTTAACGTCGAAGAAATAGTTTAGAATGGACATAATTATGATAGATCTAGACTCATTAACGGCCTTTGAATGTACAGTCTAAAAATAATGTGATAAGTTGCATTTGATTGCATCTAGTGTTTAATGTTTGTCTTTTTAAAAATAGGCTATAGGCAAAAAAGGCAAAAGGTTTCATTTAAAGAAACCAAAATGCTAACGCTCCATCTATTGCCTGTCAAAGGGTCAGTCACTTGTTGGAGCCATACTGCGCTTCCTGTTTCTTTCTCAAAATGTTCCCGGGAATTGATACATAAAGAGGACAGAAACCCGCTTTATTTCCTTGTACAGAATGCTTCAGTTGGTACGAATGCCTGAAAAGACTTCATAATCAATTACGTTGCAGATACTCTTGTCTCACGCGCTTCCTTCCTTGACGTCACGTCGTGCATCCGTGTAACTACAATTACAGGCGGTTTGGGGCCGTGTACGCGATAGGTAAAACCCCGTTTATATTTTAACCACTTTGAAAATGAAACGCCAAGTCAACTTCAATCCACAGACCTTAACTGTAGGCCTAGACCTGCGTCTATGTGGTCAGGAAAAAACGTTAATTTTTGCTACGTGATGCACTATTGTACCGTTTTAGTCGCCCAGTCTTCACACAGAAACATTCTGTACAGTAAGGTTAATTAAATTAATGGTTTTGTAATCTCCTTAAACAACGGCGAAAAGCAACTTCTTCGAAATGGCCAAATGGTTAAGGTCACGGTTTTGAGATCGTTAGTCGGTGGGTTCCAATCCCAGCGGTAGCTTTTTAGTTTCCCAACGTTTGCTGTCAGTCAGTGGCTATAAGAGGCTAAATTCACCCCAGTAAAATACCAGCAGTACCTTAGCCGACTGGGTAAGCTCTTCTGTTGGGACTGTCCGCGAAGTCCAGGTGAGCACCTTAGTACAGGTTCGAGACGTATGGCCGACTCGGCGGCCAGGGCTTAGGGGCTTGTCTCGTTTCCTCCCTTGCATGGTCCCTCAAACTATTTTGGGGTTAAGTGGATGAGCAGCGCGGAAGTGTGGTGGGCCGGGAACCCCGAGACCCCAGAAGAGTCCTATATGGAAGCAGGTAACTGCGATTTCCTTGTGATTTTCAGGAGTCCGTGCACCTGAATGCTTGGTCAACACCGCATAACTTTCGGATTTTTCCCTCACCACATTTTGTTCACTTCCCTGGGCGCAGAACCCACAAGGCAATTTTCTGTGGGTTTGAATACGGTGAGCTAAAGGATTGATGCTAATTTACTGCATTTATAATCTTAAATTCCTTCAGTTTGACGATAAAAGGGATCCCAACTGTGTTTGGGTTTCATTTCTTCTAAGTGATCTCAATATAAAGGCAGTAGCGTATCTAGTGATTGTTTATGTTTCAGACGTAACAGATCCAGGGGTGCCACAGTCGGGCGGAATAAAGTAATCACGTACAAATGACGGAAAGCTTTGTTTCTGATAGGACTGGCACTCGCCCAAGTTGAGAAACCGCTCAGGGGTATCTTTTCTCCTGCATTTGTAATGTTTTTAGTGAGGAATCTTTTGATTTCTTCTAAAAACGTATAATTATAGATGAAATTCCTGTTTCTTTTTCAAGTTAGCGCCATGTAGTAACTTTTTCATCTCCATGTTCGAGCCTGATGGAGGGGGAAGTAACCATTTTTTTGCCAAAACCTTTGGCCATTTCAAATATTTTGACTGGTGGATGTAATGTGGTATTACAAGACAGGAGAGTGATGGGCTGCTTGGCCAAAATTTCAAACCCAAAGTTCTGTTTGGTCCAGCGTAGAGTCTTAGGTTCAAAACATTAGTACTGTACTCCCCCCATCAAGGGCAAACCCTGTGTGCGAATTTTGAACCTATAGTTGGCAATACTCTAATCGACAGAAATTAACCCTAGTTTGCAGTCACAAGCAATCATTTCCAGCAGTTGAAAAGTTGGAAATTCACAGACGTTATCTTAATGGCCAAACTACGCAGTTACGCAGTATCAGCCCTACTCAAGGTCATAGGCCCATAACCTGGATGAGAGACAACCTTTTCCAATTTTCCACCTCAAACTTATTTTAAAACCTTTTTTCCCCTCTGTTTTACTCGTTTTCGGGGAAATTGTAAAAACTGGGGTTTACTAAAGGATGCAGGCCAGTAAACAGGCCGAAAACTGAGTGCGGGTAAAATCACAATTTGTATGCACCCAAATTCTCCACGACATAGAGCATTTTGTGGCCCATGATCTTGAAGATTTGTAGAAAAGACAAGTTTAGGCGGGCAAAGAGAATACCAGGGAAGAGAATTGAGTTTGAGTGAGATTTGGAAGAAACCGGTGCCAGAAAACGGTCTCATTTTTCGAGAAGTGTAGGCATCGATGGGCCCTATGTTTCAAAATGGCGAGGGGCTTCAAACTGCATTTTAGGGGTGACCTTCCGTGAAAATAAGTATCTTCAGAAGTCATCGGTTAATGCATGGAAATTTGAAAAAAAAAACCTGAAAATCATAAACTGGGCTTAAAGTTGACGTGTGTCTCAAACGCATGAGAAACTCGTGAGTATTTTTCCTGATTTTTTGAAGTTCGGGTATTTGTCGCTGTTGGCTAGGGCAGTTTATTCACTGGCCTGCAACCTATAGAGACTACGCTCTTGCGCCCTCTATTGTCGGTCTATAGATATTTTTAATGAGTCTGCGGGAACAGGGCGACGTCTTCAAGATGCGTCTGTACGGGCGCGTCTATTGCAACAAGTCTGAGGCGACAGCATGACAAAGACTCGACGCGGCAATGGCACGACGCGATGGCTCGCCGGCATGACGCAAACAAGACGGCACGGCGCAAAAGGCTCGATCGGACACGAAAGTGCGACGCGACGGCAGGACTCTCAGTAATACGATGCAACGGCACGACACGACAGCATATGTACTGCATAACAGTAACATATTAGCATCAGGACAAGCGAGGATTTTATATCACTGTAATAAAATAACAAATAGGCTGACAATGAGAACAACTGCCAATCCAACGATACTTAAGTCCAAAACCTCTTGCTCCAACACTGGCTTGTACTCAGACTGACATTTTGTGAAATGGCATGAACGATGACGTGATCATGTGATTTATACAATTTGAATATTCAATGACAACCTATCTTGCATCAAGTTACATTTTGACAATCTGAATTTGCAACTTCTTATTAAAAGGATAGTTACAATGAATATTCTGGGCTTAAAGTGGGCTTTAATTCGACGTGCGTCTCAAACGCCTTAGAAACTCGTGAGTATTTTTTTCCTGATTTTTTGAAGTTTGGGTATTTATCAGTGTTGGCTATAACAATTTATTTACTTTCCTGAAACCTATCGAGCGAAAATGTATAAGTAAAATGCCGCCCTCTATCCCTCTACCGGCATAATACGTAAACTCCAGTCTGTATACGAAATTTGATTGTACATGTACATGTACATGTATGGTGCACACAAATTTCGTTTTCTGTAGTCGTGGATTGTTTGAGCAGGAAGGTGTGATTCTACCTCCATGGTTTGAGGAAACAACAATCACTATGCAGTCTAGGATCAGCCAGTAATTCCGTCATTGAACTTAATTCTGAATTTGTGATGTGCAGCGCCCTCTCCCAAAATACTATTCCCCGCTTTTTTGTTGTTGTAGGATTAATTGCACCTTTGGCTAATTATGCCTTTTGTGCGAGCCGTCAGTAAAGTTGCTGAGTCACGGTGAGGTTCGTCGATTTTCCAGCCGTTTGTCCTTTTACAAGTAGTTGAGGATGGGAGGGGCATGGGGAAGTGGAAAGGGGCAGTTAAAAACATGATGGCGCTGTTTATTTCAGAAAACTTCATCACAGATATTTCAAAAGGGACATCAAAGTCTATTTATCAATACAGTTTGATCAACTGATCGGAGAAAACAGAGATTGAGCACACTGTCATTGGAAGGCATAGGGCACCCTAATTTATTACCGCCAACAAAAATTCCGAGCGCACAATGATTATGAGTACTGTCCCACAAAACAGAAATACAAATGCTTGATAAAAATTGACTTTTAAAATGTGTTTGCTTTGCCAGAAGTAATCTTACTTTACGGCTCAGGAAACACTGTCGGGGCGATATAGCTTGAGGTTTGTACTTAAACTGAAGCAATTGAACGATCTTTGAAACTACCGTTGGAAAAAACCCAAAGATAGTTAAAAAAACAAAAGAATTAGTCATTTTTTTATCTGGTGCACTGGTTGTTCTCATTTTTTGCTGGATGGAGTTAATGCCTGAAAAGTGAGGAATTGTCCTTCCTGTGTAAATTGAAATCAGTCCATTAGACTTTGACTCCAGCTTTCACTTTTCAACAAGACGACAGGAAATTAATTTACAACTTGATGTCTGTAGCGCTAGCTTTTGAACTTGAAGAAGAGTACATCGCAAACTAGTTACAGACGGCAATTTCATGTTGACACCCTGATTTGGGGGGGTCTTTGTATTCATTACCCAATATCCGCAGCAGTTCATATTTTTTTCTTTTGCCTTAAGTCTTTGATAGGGCTGTCCTATCAAATAAACCGTTCTCAAACTTCTTAAATATCTTGCTAAAGGTTAATGTTACCTTGGAACTTTAAATGCTCAACAAAACACCAAAATCTGCAACCTCACTTTTTCCAGCTTTTGAGTACCGGGAGGTAAATTGAGGAGACAATTTCCAGTGACCTAAAGTTGGAGACACACGTCCCGGATGTACTCAAAATCTAATAAGCCGATGTCATGCAAGCCTCCTTATATTTTTCTGCCTTGTTTTTTCCTTGTTTACATTTGGACTAGAGTGACCTTGGTCACAAATCACAAAGGAACTTCTGATAAAACTCAAGTTCACAAAAAATTTCATCGAGTTGTGTTAAATGACCTGCATTAAATATACTGAAAACAATATCCCTTGCAGTAGACATCTCAGGCAACGAAATTTTCACAAATAGCTGGAACCGTGAGTTTCAAGCCTAATGTAAAAGATGAAATAAGCTGGATTATGATTATTGCAGAGTCTAGTTGAAGCATCATACTTACCATGGGCTCCCAGTTTTCGTCTATTTTTGGATCGTTTATCTTTGCGAATTTCCTTAATTTCGTCCGCCTAACTGTTCCCTGGTCGTACAGTAACCTTGCAAATTTGGCATAATTTAAAGTGTACACTATGTTCCCACAGCATTATGTGTTGTTTGTGTTTATGATATAAGTATGGATATTAATATGATAGCATAGAGTTGGATGAAATATGTAACAATGAACTGGAATTTCATATCGAAATAAAATTACCTCGGGGCCCAAATAGCAAAGATCGACTAATCAAAGTTTCAGAAATCTCTCAAATCTAAATATGTACGAAAACTGATCTTCAAAAAGTTCAAAGCTACAGTGCATTGCTCTTTGTCGATTTAGTGACAACGTTCGCTCATGAGTATTATGTAGTTTCACAGCCCGGAACACTTTTACTTTAACACATAATGAGTTCATTACATTTCTGAATCACAACGGTCTCCGAGGTGATTCAGACCATCAGTGAAGCTAATATCTGTATTTCAGCACGCCAAGCCTTCCTTGCTTCTAGCCCCCTTAAGGTGACGAAGAACACGGCACATGATTCATAGCTTGTATTCTCTGGGGCGACCAAGTAAAACAAGACTGCTATTTTTAAAACTACACGAATGCACGAATGAAGGCTGTCCCTGTGTTTAAAGACCCTTCGATGTCAGTTCCCACTACGCAGTGACCTACCCATCTAGCCGATGACATAGTGCCAAGGGCGGATCTAGGGAGCCAATGGAGCCCTAGCCCTCCTCCACCAAAAAACCAAGAGTCCACAATTTGACTTAAAAAAAAAACAAAACAAAACAAAAAAAGAGAAAGAAAGAAAGGCGATGTTTGAACTATTTCATGTCCCTTTTAACGAACGTAAAAAGCCCTAAAATGTAGCCTCTCCCCCAAGAAAGGCCCTTAAAGGGTAAAAAATGAAAACGTTCTGATTGTTTTGTCTCCCTTCCACATAATTACCCCCTCCCGAAAATTTGGTTCTGGATCCGCCATTGTACGCTGCACGTATGCCCACTACGAGAACAGGAAATAGCCGTTGACATCGGCCGAACAGCATTCGATCCTGATAGGCCCTACTCAGTGCGATTTGGTTTCGCGTGCGCCGATACAAGAGTTTGTATGATTTTACAAGGAATTATACCACAATTTAACCTATCATTTACAAGAAGAATCATGCTTTCTTAGGCATCCTTGATGCAATATCAGTGTAGTATTTTGAGGAAGTGACAACAGCGGAAGACTGTGGTCGGTCTCGGACGTAAGCCAGCATTGGGCGTCACTGTTCCACTACATGCATATTCTGACACACTTGATTCCCTGGCGGTTCGTTCAAGTTCAGAAGACAGAGGTTCCTACAAAATTTAATTTTCAACCCGAAAAACGTTGACAGGATTCTCAACAAAAAGAGACAGCGACTCGGAACCTCTTGCCAAAGACTTGTGGGTGACGGAATTTTTTGTTTGAAAATGGCAGGAGTTAATTGGATATTTGTGCTGCTCATGTCGTCTGCTTGGATTAATGCCTCGTTTGGATTGCAAGAAACGAATCCTACGTCTAACAACACAGTCGCAGGCTGCAGGTAAGACCGGTTAATAGAAATGTTATATTTCTCCTGGGTTGAATGTTGCTAATTACAAGAATTAACAGAGTCTGTGTAAGGTTGCTAAAGTAAAATTTAATTTGCATTTCAAAATAATCTTAGTTGTAAGCGTGTTTGTGTTTTGACAACAAGGAAAATCCGAGGAGCTTTAATGATTATCATTAAGTTTTCTCCTTTTTTGTTAAAATAAAAAACATGGAGAGGTGGATTTATATCATTTCTGGAATAAAGTCAGTTAATACAATACTTTCCTTAAGACAACGAATTGTTCATATCCAAAGTTAGGTTGGTGTTATCGCCCTCTGCAGAATAAATAATCATTCACTAAATTAAAATCTCTGTTGAACTTGACTGAGTATCCAACATAAACAGAAACATATAAACAGAAACAGACAAAGCCATCAGAAGTTACACGGAATTGAATTAAATTAAAATGGAATAGGCCTAATTCTTGAAACCAGACAGAAATCTCATTTTATCATAAGACAGTGGTCAAAACAAGAGGAAATCTTTTTTAAGAAAGCCAAAACAATGCCCACAGACGCAAACAAGTGTTATGACAGACACATCGTAGTTTTTAACAGCAAACAACATTACGTTATAGTCTGTACCGGACGCCCGATATTGCAGACTTCCAACATTCAGAGCTATCGCTTGGAGGTGAATATCCTGCAAACTGCAAAGGTCGTCATGACATTTTAGCGAGGATATCTGAAGGAAAACATAATTTAACTTGAACGCAAAATGTAACAGATAATTTCAGTCTTTCAAACACTAATAAACGATTTCGTTTTTTTTTTTGGTTTGTAGTTCAGGAATAGTAGAACTTATAATAATTACTTAAGCAATAACATAAGATTGATTACACACTCTCTAATCCAAAATAATTTCAAAATAACGGACCTTTAAGCTCTTACATAATCGAATTTCCCTCAGCTTGCTGCCGTGACCTAGCTTGTTCTTGATTTTGTGTGTCAAAAATGTAAGTTAGGTCTGTCTTTTTTAACCAAACTTTACAAAACGGAACACGTTTGCTTAATCAAAGTTTGTTAAAAAGGCCGACGAAACCTATGGCTTAACAAGCCATACTTGAGAATGATACTGTGAGTATTTTAAACAAAAGTGCAGAATGTTCAAACGTATTAAAAACATTAAAATTAAATGTAATAAATAAATTCTTGAAGGCAATAAAATGGCAATATGAAGGAGGTCAACCGTGTGCCAAAAAAGTTCCACACAAGTTTACACACCTTTTTCTGACTAAGCGTTTTACGTGCAGCAAAAGACAAGTCTCCATCACGGAACTTCTCATTTCCTAAGCGTCCTAGACTGAGGGGGAGGGGGCGTTCTACCCAAGCTAGAAGGGCTGAGGTGGGGGTCGTGATGGGCTGGTTAGATTCGAGCTGACTATAGACGATGGTGTTGACTCGAGTACACATTTAGTATAGCGTGTATGAAGAGTCTTTTCACGGTGGTTTTGTGCGGATTTTACACAAGAATGCCGACTTCAGGCCTGCACGTAACCGCACTGGCTAGTTTTTGGCCGTTCTTGCCCGGCGCATCCCACCAACATACCTCAAAATCAGTCACGTCTTTGCAGTGGGATTCCAATTTGTGACCTTCACTTCTGAGGTGTGGGTGTACCAGGTTCCAATCAAACAAACGGTACCGCAGTGATTGGATAGTCAGTCCCGTCCCTGCGTGGGTTTTCATACCTTTTGAGGATAAACCCACTTTTTCCTCCCCGTTTGTAATTGGTGTTTCCTTCCTTGTATTTTCGTGGATTTTAATTTTTCGAAACATCCCCCAAGAAAAAGACAGTAACGTATGAAATGGTGTGTTGGCAGTGGTTTTGTGCTATGCATGTACTTGGGGTTGAAATCTCTATAAATACCGTTTGCACTCTGCAAAAGAAATCACTAGGTTATGCCTTTGGGCTCTAGTTATCAAGATAAGTTATAGGAATCTCGTGTTATCTTGATTGATGGAAGTTCGAAGCACTATATTCTCTTCACATGCCCAAGTAATTATTTTTTTTCTTGTCGATATGAGAAGGTGTTCCACAGAATTGATAAATAATGGACGCTTTGTTCGCTAATCAGAGATTATTATATAATCGAGCTACAAGTTGATACAATTTAGATAGTTAGATAGGCCTGTATTGTGACAAAATAAACAGAACAAAAGAAATCTCTTCAAAACGGACAGTTCTTCTTCCATCGAGAGATTTCCTTTTGTACGTACTTTCGCTGTGTAGATATCAAGGGAGATCGAATCCCTTCTCTTGGTCTGCCTCTTGGACGACAAGAGGGACTATTCTAGAACATTTTTTTTCCATTGCAACAGATGGATTCTTCTTGAAAAACATTCAATTCCATTTCTGAAAACGAACTATTTTTATCATTCGACCCCGTCACTACAGAAAAAAAGCTTTATTCATTCATCAACAGTCCACGTTGCGATAGCCTATCTGGTCTTCTTAAGATAAGTTATACCCAGCAAGAAATGAGACCGAGGGGTACCCCCCAACATGTCCAATCCCTATACACATTCCAGACTATTGTTACTTAACACATCCCCCAAGATGTCTGAAAGGAATTCCCCAGATTCCTACAAGACAATGACCAACACAAATCAGGGGGGGGGGGGTTCTCTCCGTCTCATACCTTGCTGCATATGGCAAAAGTGCCGATCATGTTTCAGTCGGGGTCGTATACCTTGACTCCTTGAAAGGGTATAGCAATGCTGTGCCTGGCAAGGTCCATGGGGATAGGGCGTGGGAAAGGGAAGGAACTTGGGCCGTTTTCCAATACTCAACTTCGGCTCCGTCTCAGGCTTCACATGTTTTTTAACTAGCTGACTTTGAAGCTGTAAGCGCAGTAATTAGTTTAATAGTGCCACAAAACATCAAATAAGATGCAAGAAAGCCAGAAATTACAGTAATACAATTTAATTTAAACGCTTCAGGCCCACAATCGGGGATTGGTTTTGGGAACGAAGCCTGAGACGGAGCCCAAGTCGAGTATTGGAAAAGGGCCTTGGTTTACTGTTTACATTATAACACCTCCCATGGGGTTGCAAGTAAACAGTGTATGTCCCATATGTAGAATCAAAGCTATGGATCATTAATTACAAATTCTGGAAAGCAAGATTTCTCATTTTGTTGGAGGAGTTGGCGAACGAATTTTGAGGAAACACTTTGTAGTAACCCAGCCCCGAAAGGTTAAATACCAGAACTTGTTCTTTCTATATCTACATATTTCTTCTCCGTGTATGACACACCTTTTACACACAAGTTCAAAACAAATAAAGAAAAAAGGAAGTAGGCAAAAAAATTATGAAAAAGACGTAGCTAGTTTTGTTCAAGACAAAACCAGACTGAAAGAAAAATAAGCATGCAGCTTCCATTGTTTTGTTAACAATATATCCAGCTGTGACAAACCAAAAATGTATTTATTTATTCACCTTTTGGAAATTGAAATGTGAGATAGAATTGTATCTGAAAGGGAAATCCTTGCTCAGCAAATGAGAACTTCACTAAACAACCTGCATCCGTTACAGACAATCAGATAGTGGGGTGGACTCTTTGTTCATGAAGTAATGTGCTCACGTGGTCTGAGTGGCAGACGACTGTTTCGTGATGACAATGTCAGCATTTTATTTTTGGTGCTGAATTATTTGGCTAAGTGTTTTTCTTTTTAAAGTAGTGTACAAAGATAACTGTTTGTGAATGGGATAGTAATTATAAACCTAAGAGGCAGACAGAATGTTTGCATGGAAAACCCGCAGTTATCAAGCAATGAATAGGAGGAAACGATGGAAAATGCAATTTTGATGGGTAGCAATGTTTGAGATCTCCAATTGCACATTCTTGTTTTCATCGAATGAATGAAGGCGCCTTTCCATATGGACGTCAACACTTGCGCTGAGCTTTGCATATCCGTCAAAATCGCTAGCGGGGCGATTTTGAGACCCGAACGCAACGCACGCGTGTACTATGTTAATTAATGGAGTTGATTTTTCTGTCCATGAAAGTGAAACGCATGAATGCATCGTTTAAGCAACGCACCCAAAAACGCACAAATCACAATATTTCATTGTTGTTCGGGAAAAACTGCTATACTTGTTCACCAAAAAGGAACTACAGTAAAACATTGACTCGAAACTTTTTGAACTTTTGTGGAACGTTTGTGTGACCTTCCAATTGCCTTCAGAAATGAAGGGTAGCCGGAAAATGACGTTGTGGGTTTCCTTCTTTGCTAAGAGGTTTGCCAAGCCTCAAGGGGACGGTTAGTGACCAAGTAGGTCACCTTGTGTGAGTGGGGGTAGGGTACTTGGGACACATGCTGATTTGATGTACATTGCGTTGGGAAGGAACAATAATGAACGATAACAATATTGAAAGGTAAATAGGATAATGTCATTTAGTAACAGACTTGAAATGATGTGTGAAGAATTTGGTGTGTACTGATCGCCAGTGTGTGAAATTTTTCAGGTCATCAGGAATGCAGTTTCATGTTTCTATTTCGGTTAACAGTGATGCAGAGGTTTATCTAAAGCACGACTGGAACACTTTCATTTCCTGTTGCAAGGTGCTGTATCCAAACCAAACATGTCACGTAGGTAAGTATGACCACAACATTTGTTGAGCCAACAAATGATGTTCTCTCCCCTCGTATCCTAAATCGAACATGGCCCCTGCGCATTGGACCCGTGAGCTAGGGATAACGTTCTCTCTCGCGTCCGGTCGGGTTTCCTGATTTAGTCAAACTTTTGGATGACGAATGCCAAAATACCACAATAGGAATCCCCAAATCAGTTGATTCCGATGCGTAATTGTGATCCCAGTGGAATTTTGTTGGGAAATAGAACGAAGGCTATTTCAAGAGGTTGGTAAAGCAATGATTTTCTAATTCAAAACTGCTGTTAGTTTGATGGAAGCATGAAATGACTTCAGTAGTGGACATATGACGCGCACATCCTACCCTGCCTGTCACCCATTGTTACAATCCACATCCCTCAGGCTTATTAGAAAAACGTGTTTCCAGCAATCACTGACGTCAGCTTGACGTCACTGTGGTATAACACTGTAAATAACCGTAACACCTTAAAAAACTTTTTATATGACTGTGTGGGCGTGGCCAGCCATTTAGTACGCTCTTGAACTACAAGGCATTGTTTCAGAGAATCTGTTCATGGGCCGTGCCGGACTTACTTGGCTATGGCTTGTACCCTTTTACCCCAAAGTAACCACAACAGAAGACTGAGTATATCTTAAAGGGCACTTAAAGTCTCTTAACGTACTTTCAAAGTGACCAAATATGATAAGACATAAAAAACAAATCTTTGTTGAAAAGTATGCATAATGTTTACACATTTCTGATTTCCTTGGATAAAATAATAAGTGGTAGAATCGTTTTTTCTTTATTCTAACAATTCAGTTTTTCTTATTTCTATGTTTTGCCAATCGTGAGGTTTTCAAATGCACATGATAAGTTAGTCTTGATTTTTTTTTGGTTCATGGTTTTTCGATGAGCATCTGGACACATCTGCCTCCAAGATTAAACTTAAGTTCGGCCTTTTTTTTAGAAGTCGAATGATCCCGTCAATAATGACTTTCCACTGTCTTTTTCGCCAGCCTGTCCTTGTAGGAATGGTGCCTCCTGCAACCCTATCAACCGGTCCTGCATCTGTAAGCCCGGATGGGTTGGCTCCAATTGTCAGACGTCGTGCCGGGAGAAAAACAATAGCACCTACGGTCCCAGCTGTAAACGGGGATGTCGCTGTGGTCTGGACGCTGCGTGCGAACCGATAACAGGCGTCTGCGAATGTATTAATCCTGACAAGTGAGTCTGAACATGGAGGAAGGAGGGGATGGTCTGAAGTTGAACAGGGATTTAAGAGAGACATTGACTCGGAATTAACACAGGCGACCAGAATTGATGTTTATGTGTATAAGTGCATCCGATGACCATGGTAACCCTGTCAGTGGTCATTGGCAGTGGCCCCTGTCATTGTGCCCAATGACGACAAGCTGCAATACAAAAGCCCCTGCTGTGTGAGCAGCAACACACCCGTGCTTTTTGCTATCAAAGGGGGCCATTCAATAGCCGTGTTAGAGAGAGTTCCAACCTGAGTGTCACCATTCTTGGCAGCCATTTTGTTTCCAAAATAAGAATCTGGCACTACTCTGGATGATGTCATGCCAGTGCAGCGTCGACAGACTCGTGTGTACAGTTTTTAACTATTTCCTCCGTTTTCTCTTGTTCGTTTCCATGACATCAAAAAGCAAATTTATCAATGATGCAAACTAAACATAGGCAGAATAAGCAGACCAACAGTTTTGTGTCGTGATGGAAATAATAATCGTCTTTTCGATTCTTTTGGTCGCAGCTGTACGGCCCGTTGTCCTATTAATCGATACGGCCCAAAATGTCGACAGAAGTGTCGATGCAAGACAGGTGGATGTGACCACATCACTGGGGTGTGTACAGTCGCAGGTGGGTATAGCTGCAGGTTAGAGGAAGTTCGAGGGATGGGCCATTGTGGACCACGAGTCATTTTTCCCCCTGGTAACCTGTGCACCGCAAATTATATCTTGGGACACTGCTACTAGTACCAGATTTAAATCGACCAGTTGCTGACAGATGGCCGTCGTTCCAACTTTTTTCAAGGTCTCGCTGCCTGATATCTTAAGAGACAGCTGTAATATAGAAATATTGTGGGTGAAAAGAGAAACTTTTAATAAGACAGCCCGAGGTGTTTCCCGCCAAAAAGGCAAAGGCAGAGACGAAAAAATGAAGTCATGACGGAATCAAGCCGAGCAATCAATATTATATGCATATATATTATATCATATGTATTGAACCTCAATCCTGTTCAGACCTTTACGGCTCATACCTTTAGCTTAAGATCACACACGGATTTGGCATTCTTTAATTTCTTCGTCCATTACGCAGATACTTCACAGCGGAGTTGCGGCTGTTTGAACAGGGGAACTTGCCGATTGCACGGTAAGCCGTGCCGGTGCCCAGCCGCTTGGACGGGCCAACTATGTGACGAACCATGCCCACCAGGATACTACGGCGACGATTGCTCCATTCAGTGTGAGTGCGGAGAGAACGCAACTTGCAGTAGATCAACGGGGTTATGCGGGTGTGCGACTGAAGACAGGTAAGGACCCGTGGACTGCGTGCAATGAGCCAATTCGATATTTCAAAAAGGCAAGGTCATTCGAGAATTAGAGCTAATCCTGCAAAGTGCGAACATGTTCAGCGCTTGACTCGTCATACGGTCGCGCTGATTAGACTGACCTACATGTATCGCTGCTCCCGATTGACCTCAGACGAGCTTCATTTTGGTCATGTGCTGTTTGAATGTCGAACTGGCTCATGATTTCTCACCCAGAATTTTAATACAACTTAAAAAAAAATTGAAATAAAATGCACATATAAATGAATTTGTCAGAAGTCACTTAAGGCCACACAAGGCACACACAAATTACTGACCACACACAAAAATATTAATTGTCCCTAAGTGGTAGACGCAGATATCCCTACACTTTCACAAACTCAACTTTTCTACCTTGCCAACTGTACTACAGATGTGAAGCAGCAAGATAAGAGAGGTCGTCACGACAACTTAAATCCGAGGTCATTAATCATAATTATAATTATGATCGACTGCCTAAAAGGCTATCATTTTTTTGTGTTCAGAAAGAAACTGTTTCCTAACCGAATCGAACATCACCTGTCACCTCCCGAAATATATAGGTGATGTTATCTAAAACAGGAATTTGAATCATCGTGACCCCTGGGAAGTCATCACTAAAAATTACTTTAAATGCTCGTGGACTTTATAAAATAAGTAAAGGTGGATATTTCCGCCTTTTTCTCCCCAGGTATTCGTGCCTTGGTCGTTGTCCTCAAGGACTGTTCGGTCCGCGATGTTCGAATCAGTGCAGCTGTCCAGTTGGTCTGGTATGCAATCATTGGACGGGTGATTGCGAGTGTGCAGCAGGGGACTGTCAGGACTTGCTGCTGGGAAATACTACAGGTAAGGAGTTTCATGCCCATAATGAGCCATTTCGGTATTCATGAACATGAAGCCCGGGGGTGGGGGTGTATATCCCCCACTTTTTGGTGGGTGGGCGATGGACCTTTGAATCACCCCCTCCACTTTCTTGTGATGAGCAAACAGTTAAAGCGGGTTGTGAAGAATTTTCCCGACTTTCAACAACTAAAAAAGCATTCAATGTCACTCAATAAGGGACAATAATCAAATAAAAAACCACAGATATGCCATTCTGATGTAAGATTCTGCACGAATGTCATACATACCTACATGTACAAATGTACATCAATATCATGAACAAAGACTTCTGTATACATGTAGAGTTATGGCGTCACCCCCACCACGCCCTCATCCACCCAATTTACGCCATTGTCGGTATTTAAAAACTACCAGGTCATTCGGGAATAAAGCAGGTGTGCGAGTTGGCGTGGGGCCGCGCTGAGTGGACAGATCTCACACGCGCGTCCGAATGACCTCGGACGCACTTCATTTAGGGCATGCACTTTTGCAATACCGAACTGGCTCATATATTTGACTAATTGGCTGAGTTCGGGCGGCTTGTTCTCGTATGTTCAGCAACAGCTCGAATTGTAGTTTGTTGGTCGGCCGCTCGAACGCTGGGAACGTACATTCGGTTATCGCTACTAGTTACCTGCAGCATGCAAGCAACATACAACAAACATGCAACATGGCGGTGTCTTTGTACATTCTTCGAGAGTTAATGTTTGAGCTAACTTCTTTTCCATTAAAAAAATCATATCTGTCGTGGATAATTATTGATGTTAATTGTGCAAAACTTTCCATTGTCTCCAGTTCTGTAAGCCATCTCGATAGTTTTTGCAGCTTTTCAAAAAACAAATCTCACAAGTTTTCCCATGTGTTCTCGTAAAACCCTGATGAGGAGGTAGTGTGTGAACCTGTTCCGAGAACAGTGTTCTTGGGGCGTGTTCCCGCCGTTCGAGCGCGAGAACGCGAAACCCGTGTCAAGAACAGGCCGCCCGAACTGACCAATGAGTGTTTAGATATCTGCATTATAAACAAGAGGTCGTGGTTTCGCGTCTGCGCAGAGTTAATCAGAATTCATCTCAAGGTTAAGGGTAGCACAATAATTGTTCAAGATATCATTGAAAACGCTAATTTAAAAACCTACGTTAAAAAATGCTTGGAGAAAATTTGTAAATCGTCACAGTGTTTAAGATACAATAAACTGAAAACTTTCATTCCTGGGGAAGGAAACTAATGGCGCTAGGGTTATCTTTCCAGACTAGGAAAACCATCGATAAAAGTAGTCCAGAAGATAAATATAAATATGAAAAGTCTCTGGAATGAAAACATGGCGCCCTTCTGCCTTCTGGAAGTAGCGCCCCCTCACGGATATATTGAGAATCCGTTTGGAGAAAATGATGGAATCGTACGGATGTTTGATGTCATGTAGGAAGGCTTGGGAGCCATCATCGTTTTGGTTGTTCGACTGAAACAGCCACCGAGGTTTGGCACCTGGTATACAGGAAAATGATGAAATGTACAGCGCGTCAACTTCCTCAAATTTGTTTATCTCTGCTGCTTCCATCTGTGGCATGGTGTGACATTTAATATGATCTGTTAGATTGGAAAGATTGCTGTCGTGCAAAGTTGAAACTGGAGCATAAACTGTCATTTCTAATACTGGGCAGTGGCATTGACGGTGCTGTACAGATCGCTGTGTGGTGTGGTCGCATAAAACGTGTTCTCTACACTGAGCAAATGGTTTGTGAAAGGCTTTACAAGATGAGTGGAGTTGAATTAAAAGCCAGAAAACAAGCAGGTAGCATTTGCAAGGGGTTAGAAGATTTAATCACAAAATATCAGGACCTGAAAGAAGCAAAATCGCAACGGTACATTATCATAAATGCAAATTCGACAGGATGGAAATAGGCCTACATTGTGATTTTAAAATTGGATTGAAAATTGGATAAAAGTAGCCAAATTGACCAAACAAAACTTAGCAACGCGCCCGAGTCTTTGTATACAGTATATCCCAGCAACGTTTGTTCGTATTCCAGGTTCGTTCAACTTCTATGAAGTTGATAGAAAGGAAATGAGAAACTTTGGAAACAAAACACATTGTGTATGCAGTAAAAACAAAGCCTGGAGAGAAACATCCGCTTAATGCGTGTGAAAGAATTCGTGGGAACGACGCGACGACAGCATACGGTGTCATATAATAAAGCGGAAATTTGTCTGAGGCAGACTTGACTGTGTTTTATTTAGAAAATCAACTTCATGGTAGTTAACTAGCCCCACAAATAGGGCTGTAGTGGCTTGCTTTTACAGTCTGTCTCTTATCTGTCGCCACCACAGCCCTACTTCAAGGCATGTCTTGAAAATGAAAAATATTTAGGGCCTATTATAAATCCAAATTAATACAGCATTGTTGGAAACATGTACTTGTACAAACATCATTCATCCGTGAACAAAAGTATCACTTCATATTATTCCTTGCTCTGAGAACAGAGTCGTAGTCGAGTCTGTCACAACTCCTTTCATAAGTCCTTTCACAGGGCAGCCACAAGTCCTTTCACAGGGCAGTCACAAGTCCTTTCACTGGGCAGTCACAAGTCCTTTCACAGGCGAGTCACAAGTCCTTTCACAGGCCAGTCACAAGTCCTTTCACAGGGCAGTCACAAGTCCTTTCATAGGCCAGTCACAAGTCCTTTCACAGGGCAGTCACAAGTCCCTTCACAGGCCAGTCACAAGTCCTTTCGCAGTAGGAAGTAATGGGATGTACAGCGACAAGTGTGAATCAGGCCACGTGCTTTACTGTAAATCGACGCGGAAGCAGTGGGCAAGATTGAAGTAAAAGCTGACCAAACACTTCTTACATTTCATGAGGTGTGTTTTAAAAATGTCTAGCAAGTAAAACCACCGACAGTTTCCAAAATGTTACAAGGAAAAACCACTTAGTTTTAGAGAAAGGAGCCGGCAAAATGTAAGATTCACATGCCCAAAATAATAGTAATCATCACCAATGTATGTAAAACACGAAAGGAGATTTTATTAGGCTTTTACCGACATGAAGCGCACATTCATTACCATCAGGGCTTCGGATATGCTGTGGTGAGTCACAGTTTTTGTTTTTAAAAAGTCCAGTCCAAAGGGGAATGGGGTCTTCCCCGAACATTGAAGTGATGTTGATGGAAATGGACTATACCTTGACGGCTGTGGAAACATTCTACGGATATACGGGCAAATCCGTTGGGTGTATGGAGCGGGCCTTGAGATGAATCACGTGATCATGCTCCTTTGGGAGACAGATTGAATTAAAAGGTGCTTTCTATTGCCAGGAGCTTTGAAGCGAATTGAGGGCGGGTTAAATTATTATTGTTATTATTTCTAAACAGAGGAAGAAAGTTTTGGAGACAGTTCTTGATTTATTGAAGGACCCCGAAATATTTCTTGGTCGTGCGCTCATTTTCAAGCACTAAGCGAAAGAACTGATGTAAACGTGATTCGCTTTATTTATTGGCAAACAACAATTTATGGAATTTTCCCTTCATATTTGGAGCTCACATCATAGGAACGAGTTTAAGTCAGGCCACTTCAAACTCCGAATAAGAGCACGAGAAAAATTGTAAATGAGTTAATAGGTCTCGTGCATTTTTGTCTGAAACAGACGTAAGTACGGCAACCGTCACAATACCTCGAACAACACAACTTGAACCGCTAAAAACCATCACCATAACAGCCGGCACGACATTCCCACGACCACCCTCCCCTACCCCACCATCATCAGGGACGTTACTTCACCATACCATCCAGAAAACAACGGTCAACATCCCCACCACCGCCAGGTCAATGACACGAGCAGCCGCCAAGAAACACAGCGTCAAGCCCGCCCCAGCTAGCGGTACCGACGCGGCAACCGATGGGTCGCCGCAGCGGAGCGATGACGAGGCTGTCGCCGGGGGAAATGAGTTCTATCCTACGGCCCCGTTCTGGGGCGTGGTTGGTGCCATTGCCGCGCTGTTGTTGGTCGTTGTGGTGCTTCTGCTACTGATTCTTCGGCGACAGGTGTCATCACCTCGGTCGGCCCTAACACGGTAAGTGAGCCTTGTAAAAACCTGCAGTGTCACTGAACCACATCTGTTCATTGTGATTCATTGCACGAGACAACTACCGGGGGGGAACCCCATAAGTTTGTAAGTTAAAACATGATTCCCAAACAATAAATTATGGGATTTAGGACATTATAAAATTGGGAAACTTTTCTTTGAAATACGGTTTGATGGCCGAGTTGGTTCCGTCCACGTGTAGTTCAGCAGCGGTCATTTGAGGTCATTTTTCTTTCCTTGTTTTTAAGTAGAACTCGTTGGTTTGAATACAATGCAGGTTTTTAGCAAAGAAAATGAAAGTTATTCTTCAAGCAGCATCCTGACAACACTAACCGATGAGACCTAGTTTCGATGCTAACACTGATTTGTTGAGTTTACAAGTTTGTTGAGTTTATCATGACAGCTTCCTGTTGGAGAAACTTCTGTTTTATGTAATACCTTTTGAAACAAATATTGTATAGTGCGAGTAGTAAAAACTACATTTTGTAAATATTATTTTACCTTGCTGCGATGCATTTTGAAATGATCTAGCCATTTGCCATCAAAATCATCTACCATGACGCTTGACTCGAAACAGGAAAGTCGAGTTCATGTCAACACAGGGGTTTGGTAGCTTAATATTTCAGGAAATAGCACCAAGCCCATGAGACTGGATACACAGAATCTTTGTCTGATAAGCCTTTTTTTTTACTTGACACAGAAGGATCACGTGACAACATGTTACAATTTCGGTATTAATTTATGGTTGGTCTTTTATTCTGTTTACACCAGTGTAATACGAGAACTCCCTAGTTACTAAAATTGCGAATTTCCTGAAGATATATATCTTTGATATAATGCACTTCGTATTCAAATTACTAGGTGTTACGTCCCATCACCCTGCAAAATGCGACTTCAAGGTAAAATTACATGAACGCGCTTATAATGGTATATAATTTATCCCATGCTTACACATTGAAATAACAAAGGGATGTAGAGCCAGAGATTTTGTTGGCATATTTCCGCATTGATCAACAACCAAAACTTTGTAGTTGCCCATGAACCACTGATGTAACACAAAGTTCGAGCACAAAACCGATTTAACAATACAAAATTCGGCTAAGTTCCAAACACCTTACATTTTCAGAGACCTTTTTTCTGTGTCTTCTATTTAGAAGGAATTAACTTGTCCAGAAATGATCAGGCATATTGTACGAGATGCATAAAGGTTGACTGCATAGAATTTGTGAAAAAAAAGTCCTTCCTCGGAGGAAAAGGAAAATCGAGGGAATATCTTCTATCGCTTAAGTGTGAAGAGAGTTGCGAAATGCAATTCCTATCGGGTTTAAACACAAGGAAATGAATTGTTCAGGAAATGAAAATTCCAAATGCAGTGAGAAAAGGCCAGGGCAGTGTGACAGCAAATCTCGATCAGGCTGTTATCGACAGAATGATAACATTATTTTTTCGGCAGCACCAGTCGAAAAACTTCAGTTTTAACAATTTTTCATCTAACAAATTTAGGGAAACTGACTAGGTGTTTACAAATGATTATAAAGATGGACAAAGAAATTGACTGAAGCCAGATTTGAACCTGCGGCCTCTAGAATGCCGTACCTGTGCTCTACCAACTGAGCTATCCAGCCGTATGTTGGCAGCTCTTCCCATTTGTCAATATCTTTGTTCATTAAACCTGAAACACCATGTAACCAAGGATCACGCCCCAATAATACGATACAACCCGTTAAATGGTGAACAGGGATGCGCTCAAAGAGGATACGGCTTTTTGAACATAAATCCTGAAACAAACCGTTTAGGGAAACTGACTGGGTGCTTACAAATTTTCATCTAGAAAAAGTAAATATATACAAGGTAACAGAATTAGAGTGTTGAGACCATAACGGCGAGCACCGAATCACCGACAACTCGATGTACCACAACTCAACGCTACTTCGATACCGCGTTGGTATCGAAGCCACAGAACCAAAAAAAGAAAAAAAATCGATTTCCTGGTTGACACACATAAGGCTGCTTATAAAAACGCCCGCTTTGCTTTCATTTTGAACAGACAGCCAAAGATCTACCGACAGGACAACGTGTATGAGACAGTGGATGAACTCAGCAAAGGCGCTCCAACTGAACAAGGTAGGTAAACAACATTATCTTAAACAGTAATTACAATTTGTGAAGCTCAAATGATGCCTTACTAATGCATTCAAAATCATAATTAATTAGGGTTATAATTAGGGTTAATTTCTGGAGCGTTGATACGGCAAGTTGAATAAATGGTTTTTATAACAGTAAGTCAGTCTAGGGACAGCAGGATTTATTCATTTTTAAAAAGAAAAATCGAACTCCTGAAAGGAACTTTGCACGAGTGCAGGATTTCAGTCACATTAAAAGCAGCCATCATAACGCATCAGAATTTGTCTGAAAAGGCAAATCAGTAAAAACACACTGTACATTAACGTGCAGCTGCGCATTCCCTGTGTACTCTTTTGTTCTGTTGTTTTGCCTTCGTGAAGCTGCACAGTCAACAAAAGTGTTTGGTTTGTTATTGAGAAGGAAAAAAATAGGGCTAATCATTTCAGCTATATCGTTCTCTCTTCAAAGCATTCTTGATTAACATCAAATTGACTTTAAGCGGTTCTTAGCTGACCAAAAATGTCCAGCCAATTTCATTGTTTGTTTTCTGCTCAAATTAAATGTGGCTATTTTTCCTTGGGAGAGGGGAAACTAGCTGGGATTGAAATAATAATACAGCAATGTCGGTTCAACTGGGGTAAAGGGCCATTGTAGACTTGTTCTTCGTAAGACTTTTTCACGATTTTTTTCTAAACCTTCCATTCCAAGGTTTGACCGTAAACGAATCTGTGACTAATCAAGGTCTCTGCTCTAGTCTCGCTCAACTAATGATCTATTATGCAAATTATACACAATCACCAACTCTGAAGAGAGGCTGTATTTAAGTGGAATTTGGAAACTAAGATATGAGGGTACTTTCCCGAAAAGAAAACTCTGCACTGTATTGGATGTTTTATGGCAAAGGAGGAAGCAATTGCACTAAATGTGACTTCGTTGTTGTGGGTCACTACAGTCTGCAACGTTTTCTGTAAATGCCCTCCATTTTTATTTTACCGGATGTGACTTTAAATTATGTACCAAACTAAACTCCAACAAATACTCGTAAATTGGCAACATTTCCCTCACCTTAACACTAACCCTTTGCAAAAATCTAATCTAGAGCCGCTCCTGTATCGGTGTGGTCGTGTCAATGGATTAGTTCATTGCATAAACCACAGGAATAAGTCGAAATGGAGCTAGGACCACAGTCCTCGTCACGTAAAGGGAGTGTGGCTTGTCCGTGGTTCTACAATCTCGGAAGAGTAAATCAGGACGTTTGATTTGTCAGCAAAATTAATTCATTCAAAGTGCCTGAGCAGAAGCGGGAGATGGCACGAGGTTTGCATGGCTGCCATTTTGCATGCAGGACAACTCTTTTGTTCCACATGGCATGCACAAACGAGATTTCCCTTTGAAACAGAAGAACTGCCCTGCAAGATGGCTACCATGCAAAACTTCTATTTAGTGCTTTTGTTTAGACTTCTGCAAGCACAAATATTTAGAGAAATGGTGATTTTAAAAAAAATCCTGTTTTTTTCCCAGAAGTTACCAAGACACCTCCTGCGCTACCAGACATGTTTCAACGAGGAGGCAGCATCCGATCTAGCGTGCACAACTACCACCGCAGACCGTTATCTGTCCATTCTCCCCTTCCAGCAATGGACGCCCCGTTGCCAGCCAGCGTGGCGGCCATGGTCTGCAATTACGGGAGCGCACCGCCTCTACCGGGTGGCACGTCACGCCGTAGTCTCATGGCAGAGTGGCGGCCCAACGGAAAACAAGAGTCCGCTGCGGAAAAGGCCAAGAGCCGGCCGCACTCGAATGTGGTGGACGAGCCGCAGACAGTGGACCGTAGCGGCAAGTCGCTGAGCTGCATCTACCACGGCGGCGTGACCATAGAAGATGATTATGCCGACCCCTTTGATTCAATAGCACCAACAGGCAACACGGGAAACCGACCGCCTGGCTACCTACCAATGATTCTAGGAAAAGATGAAAGGCGAAGCCAATCTCCAGTCCAGCAGAACCGGCCAGTCTCACCAGCCGGTCTGCAACGCTGTAGCTCACCTATGACAGTACAGCGGAGCGACTCGCCAATGACCGTCCAACGCTGCGAGTCACCAATGTCTGTCCAACGCGAACGATGCGAGTCCCCGATGTCTGTTCAACGATGCGAGTCACCGATGTCTGTCCAGCGAAGCTCCTCTCTCATGAACATCCCAAGAACTGGGTCCCCCCTGACTGTCAACCACAGCGAACCCAACCTGAATCTATACCAGACTGACTCTAACATGAACATCCCTTCGAGAAACTCCCCAGTAGCTCTACGTAAGGAAGCTAACGGTAGTTCGTCAACCTCTCTTCAAAGACAGAGTGCTACCCCAAACATCGACCCATTTTACTTTACCCTCGAGCAACAAGTAAACCTGGACAGTCCCAAGATTCCAGATGACGACTACGATGAGCTCGAACCACAGTCACTGATCAACTCCCCGGCTGGTGGGCTACCAATCAATAATCGGTCCACTTCCCGCACGAGCAGCGAGCGTTCTAGGGTTTCATCGCAGGCTTCGTCCCGTGGGTCTCTCTCGGCCGCTTCGCCCACGCTGGCGTCTCCTTTCGGCTTCAGCCCTAGGGATGCTGAGATGTTTGCGGTGCTCGACCGCAGACCGGAGACGACCCGGCCCGATTTAGCGCAGCGACCGCTGTCGAGCAACGCTTACGAGCCGTGTGGTCCTCCCACGAAGTCAGTGTCACCACCAGACGACGGAGTCTACTCAAGATTGAGCAGGGCCCCGTCACAAAAGATAGAACTACCAAAGTGCCCACGTGGGGTAGCGGACCTAGACACGAACCCCTACGGCAGGCTGCAACGCAGCTACTCCGCTAAAAACTTCACCCGTAACCCCGATACCTACGACGGTCCGTATGGGAAGTTACCCCAGCGCAGCCGGTCAGCTATGGTGAAGAGTCAGCAAGTCAGCGGGTCAACAGCAGAGTGCGTAGCGTCAGAATGGGTCCCTGCCGAACCGCATCCCCGCCTACCACCTCGCGGTACCAAGCCGCCGAACGTGACTGAACCTCGGAAGAAGTTTCGCTGGAGTCTCAAGGGAAAGTTGAGCAAAAAATCCTCACCTGAAGAGGTAGACTACGACTGCCCAACATCAACAGCGACTTTACCCTACCCCGGGGACTGGAAAGGGCTGTGAATGAAATGCCAGATCGCAGAGATGCAGCAATGAATATTGAACATGACAGCATACACTAAAAACTGACCACCGGCCATTTTGTCTATTTATAGAAAGTTAACACTTGATACCGTAAATACCAGTAATGGATACGCGTATAATCAAGACTTAATTTTGATTCTCTGAGAGTGTGAAAAGACGTTCTAGGCTAGAACCACCCCGATGCTTCGTAACACAATTCATATAAAGCCGAATTTAGTACGTGTACTCACGAACTAGTTGCTTCTATTTCATGAGTTACTGGAGAGTGTTTCGACTAGGCTATTTGTGAGCGTGTGCATATCTCAGCTGGCATAGAACAGCGAGGATGTTGTAACTGTTCAACTCTTTGTTGTTCAGCAGGTCTTAACAAAGCACCTTCTTCAAAACATTTCCCACCAGATTTACACAATCTGAGCTTTTTGTACTTTAAATAGAATTGCTGATGCACACCCGTGATGTTACTCCATGTAACTTTTGCTATTTTTATGAGCATTCCTTTGCTATTCTGATTTTGTGCCGTGCGAATTATTCATTCGAATGAATACTTTTGTCACATTTGGAAATGATTTTGTAAACAGCTTGATGTCCCTTTTATAGCCATAATTATCGATTATAGCCAAAGAAAATACCTCGTCGACGAAAGTGTACAGATCGAATAAAATGTCTTCATTGAATGATTGAAAAGGCCAAAATACCATTTGAAGTATAGGCCTCAATACATGAATAAATGGGTGTCATCACCATCAATTCTCTTTACAGCGGTCGAAAGGCCTTAGAAAAAAAGTACAGTTAACAGGATAACTGAGAGCAACCGGACGGAAGATAGTAACGTCCGTTAGCTTCAGGACAGATGGTGGGTTTCCGTTATTTTGTGGTGGAGCGGAAGGCCACATCAAGCTTACGCAGGAAGTCTACTTGACGAGCTTTGTACTTCTAAGTATGCATATACAGTGCAGGCATTATTTTATTCAGGACAAGGAATGATGGCAGTTTAAAGCCAAAACACGATAATGTAAGAGAGGGGGGCAGGTTTAGAAGAGGTCAGAATGTCTGTTTCCTCTGGTAATGAAGATGGCGGTGGGTCAGATGGCTTATTTTTGGCCAAAGTACGAATGAACACACAAAAGTTCATTATTTGTATTACTGAAATTACTTCTTAAGACTGTATTAAACAAATTATTGCACGGATATGTTATATAATAACCACAAATTTTGAACTAATCGCTACCAAAAAACAAAAAAACACCCCAAAAACAAGAAAAGAAAAAAGAAAAGAAAAGAAAAAAGATAACCAAAGGAAATGTGCGATACATCCGCAGGGAGTCCGCAATAACGGACGGTTTCCACTTTATTACAAGTACACCTTGTCACAATTTTACCTTTACATGTACATCATTGGAAAAGCAATAAAAGTCTACCATAAATATAGGAATTAATATTTTAGAAAGCCTGTACAATGAATGTGTAATAAATTTATTAACAGCCACTCACACGTAAAATAAATGCTCTGCATTGGAAAGATTAAGATGTATATAATGTACACGCTGCTTATGTATATATCTTGTAATTAAAAATGATTTTAAAAATAAATTTTGTTTTGAATACAAAATACAAGAATAGTTGCAGCCTTTTTTAATGCTGGTTATATAAATACAATATAAATATGCCGGTGGAATTTCGTAAAGGGAATACAAAGTCAAACAAACTAAAATGAATTCCGGGCTTATTTGTAAAAGTGATTTGTCAAAATTTTAAGAAGACTGATGATTGCAAACTCGCAACATGACAAATGGAAAGTTAATCTTCACTTGTTATATTTTTCATTCGTTAAAGCTTTTGTATTCAAGATCCACCTCTGACCTTGAACGACTATTGTAACATCTTTGATTTAGTACATTGGCCCTAACTGAAGTTCCGCGACATTTTTGTAGGGGACTCCTAAATCTATCAAACACTATGCTGTACAACAGTGACGCATTCTTTGTACAAAACAAGGACACTGAGGTCCATGTACAGTTATGTCTGGCCTCCAGTACTGACCCTTCAGAATCCAACCAAGTCAGATAGTGGATTTTGATGCATTGGGGCTGGGAAGGCTTAACTGATTTGCTGTATCAGTTGTGGGGTCAAGCCGGAAGACTGTAAAAAATCTCCCAATTTGGGTTGATTGGACGTGTTTGCAATCACTCTGTTCAGAGCTTAAGATAGATTCTGACGGAACAAGAACGCGGCCCATTCCAAAACGTCAGCTCCACTGACTTCCAGCAGGTCCGTCATTTATGACCCCAAGCCAGGCTAAGGGATTATAAGATAACATCCAGGGAATGATACCAATACAGATAGAAAACAGGCAAATAACACAACTTTCCTTGCCTGTAACTGTAACAGCTGCCTTCAAATGAAAGTTGTGCATTACGTCATATTCCTACTATCATGAAAATTAACAAGTAGGGAGACAACCTGTCACACATCTAAATTACCTACTTCAGCCTGGTCTCCGAGTACTCAGTTACATTTTGTTTACAGTTCAGCTGGGGAACAATACAGCATTCCTATGAAAAACACAAACATCTCAAAATCTTGGGAAGCAACCAAAACTGATGCATATTCAAGAATGATAAAGGCTCATGTTGGTGGGTGGTGCTGTGGTAGTAGTGGAGGGGGGGGTTGTCCTTGTTTCCTAAGACTAGAAGAGTGATGTCTAACAGACCTGTGGTATAGGCCTCACAGAGGCAAAATAAATCAAAAGGCCGACATTCTTCATATAAATTCCAGATCTCTCTGGAGTTTTGAAAAATAAAAATTTCCCCCAACATGCCTTTCCATCCACATTCCATTCACACATATACCCAAATTTAAACAAAAATTTACCAAACACTAAAGCATATTCACATTATAAAAAACTCTGATTTCAGATGGCACCGATGAATACATATTTGCAACTCACAGGAAACAAGTACTTCATCTTCCAATTACAATGTGTCACAATGATAATATAAGCACAACAGTAACCATGATTCGATTAATGACAGAGATCTCTTGGTACTATAAATAGCCCTTACAGACTTCTCTCTCGGACTTTCTGGTCTTGGCACTAGGCCAATTTCCTACTATACTCCTCATGTATTGCAAAATCTGCCCAAATCCACCAATTTGTCTTGATTGCTTTTGCTGGGTTCAGGTCTGTACAGCCAAGCGACTGTAATTCACAAGGGAATTAACATGTCTCTCTGATGGACTTTGGTAGATCTGCACAGGTTTCAAAGAGCAATACCTAGTTAATTAGACTTTGTCACTCAGGAATTTGTCAGTGATGACAATGCTACCTTACAATGTGGTAAACATCTTTGAGCTCTTGAGTTTCAACATACAGGTTTCTTCAGGCAGAACTTTTAAAAATTCTCAGTGTTGATAATTTAGGCATTGTTCAGGACAAGACAATGCAACTGACAACTTTACACTTTGGCAATTTGAAAGCCCCCACTGATGTCATGTTCAGAAACCGTTGGCTGCCAATTCTTTTCAACTTTTAACAAGAATACAAACACATTTCGCACATACATACAAATAGGCATGACGTCTGGGGTAAATATACAGGTACACGTACCTGTATTTGTTTTGGTTTCTACAAAACAGTTTGCACGTGAAGCATATCTTGAAGCCTGTTCTTTGTGAAAATGAAAGTTGTACATTTTCACAAAGAACAGGCTTCAAGATATGCTTCACGTGCAAACTGTTTTGTAGAAACCAAACCCGACATTACAAAGGCCAGATCCAATGACACGCAAAAGCTTGTGGTCGCTTTGCCATTATTTCACTGTAAATCCCCAAAGCCCATTTTCCTGAAAACTGGAAGGATATGATCTAAGAGTTTATCACCTGCAATGCTATCTCTTCCTAAACCACCTGTCATAACAAGTCCATATTTGAGTTCACATTTAGATTTTGTTCTTTATACAATTGAGGATTACTTCTAAATTGAACAAAACTGGGAGGGCATACAAGCAAACGTAAAATATCAAGGTCAACACTTACGACTTGAACCTATTTGCTCAAGGATTTAGCAACATTGTCTAATTTATGTTTGCCCTAAATGGGCAAGAGGAGGAAATAATGTGACATGAACAGGACAGATCTGTAGTACAGATGTGAGCCAAGCCTTCAATCTGATGAAGATATGACCAGAACTGCTGGAATAGGAAAGTACAGTGAATTGTATCAAAGACTAGACCTCCATCAGACAAAGACAATGCTACACATTTGGCTAGATTGGGGGGCATTTTGTCATGTGCTTGGCTGAATGCCATTCAGCTAGTTTTCCGGGGGGGGGGAGAATTGTTACCTACCAGCTTTTACAGGTAGCAAATGTGTCGCTCAAAGCCGCTAGAGGAACCGGCGTTGGAATGCTGATCCTCTGCATCATCTTCACTGTCAGAACTCTCATACCTGAACATGTAATGGTTGTAAAACAAAACTGGATCTCAAATTCTGTCTGCTGTGTTGTCATGGAGCAATGCAAGGAGGGTTTTTTCACCATAACTCTCTACGGAGTGTGCAAAACTGTATTAAAACTGGAGGATTCAGGACTGCTACGGCTGTTGTCCATCTTAAAAAAACTCTGATAGGTATCACTCTGAATGATCAACCACGTGAAACTGGAATCTTTCGGTAAAGATCACCGCTAAATTTAGATACATGTACATGTAAGTGCCCCAGACATGGTGATGATACTACCCCTGCTCCATGGGCCAACAAAGTATTCTAAGACAATATTCACTCTCTGGGGAGTACACTTAAAATTTCGCCATGGGGGGCTATGCGTCACTTGGGTGTTCAAAACATCATGTCCCACATTATAGCAGTAAACAATTGCTTTGTCATACCTCTGTCTTAATTATGTTGAGATTGTGGAATTTATCCAAAGATACCAACTCCGAATTTCAGAACTTCAGAAGACGATAAACCTACTGTCAAACTGTGTAACTCACATAAAAGATATAAACAACATCGTCTGTGAATGCATTGTTCCCTCACTTTTGTTGATTGCGTAAACTTCAAAGGAAAAGTAGTGCGGGAACCAGTGAGTACCAGTTCACATGTCATGTAGTCAGGTTTAACTGGTCCCTGCATTACCTAATACACTGCGGGGATAAGAATGAGTCTGTTAAATGAGCATGACCACTGATTGAATGCCCTGGTAACCTGTGCACAAAATGTATCATGGGTACCATGAAAAACTGACTAAATGAGCGACAACAGTTGCTCTTGAACTTCTTGAAGCTCTTTCCCCTTGTGCGCGTGCCTGCACGGTGAGTGTGACATGCGGATATATCGCCCTCTCACGTGATCGTTCTGGGCCAATGAACAGACAGTATCTAAGACCGACGTATGACAAAACTAAATGTGATCCAAGAGCTACAACCACAAAACAACACATGGAACCCACACATCCATTGGCAGCATGACTGGAATGATAAGACCAGAGTTGCGTACAGAGAGTTACGACATCACCATTGCTGGAAACAAACTGGCAGGGGTACGTGCCCATGCAGTATCAGTTAAATATAATAACCACACTCTCTACCATAAGTATAATGAACGGCCATGTTGTGTCCAAAATCTGAAGCTGGCGCTACTCTGTTTCTCTATACACAGCTCCGACTAAAACCCAGAGTCGTGTACAGAGAGAGAGATAGTTTTGACATAAGAGTCACCATTGTTGGGAACAAACTGGCAGGTGTATTAGGCCTCAGTGCACACCAACAGTTTTATGCAGTCGCTGCATGCTCTACAGTACGTATAATGAACGGCCATGTTGTGTCCAAAATCTGAAGCTGGCGCTACTCTGTTTCTCTATACACAGCTCCGACTAAAACCAGAGTCGTGTACAGAGAGAGAGATAGTTTTGACATAAGAGTCACCATTGTTGGGAACAAACTGGCAGGTGTATTATGCCTCAGTGCACACCAACAGTTTTATGCAGTCGCTGCATGCTCTACAGTACGTATAATGAACGGCCATGTTGTGTCCAAAATCTAAACATGGGCTACTCTACCTCTATACACAGCTCCGGATAAGACCATTTTACGTTTTCTAGACTCACCAAAGTTTCTCTTGATTGTTGTCTTTGCTGCATGTGCCGTTTCCGTCCCTGCCGTCCATTCCATTGAATTCTGTGCTGATGGCATCATCCTACAGAACAATGTGTGTGTCATGTTACATATCTTGCACTCAAAAGCGTATGTTATTTTCTCACTTGTTGCTTCTAGTAGTTAGCTGGGTTGTAAGGAAATATTGCTTACGATTCTAGCCAATCTGTGGCCTCTCATGTCTCTTGATTCTTCCCCTGTGTTTAAAACAGGGGAAGTCATAAATTCACTTTGTCTTTTTACTTATGTGCATTTTGCACACACTATTCATGTTCACCAGCTTCGTTCTTACCAAACCTATCCAATATTTAGCAGTGAATTTGGTACTCAAATAGTACTCGACTGCAATGCTGCTTTAGCAGTGAATTTGGTACTCAAATAGTGCTCAACTGCAATGCTACTTTAGCAGTGAATTTGGTACTCAAATAGTACTCGACTGCAATACTGCTTCAGCAGTGAAATTGGTACTCAAATAGTACTCAACCGCAATGCTGTTTTAGCAGTGAATTTGGAACTCAAATAGTACTTGACTGCAATGCTGTTTTAGCAGTGAATTTGGTAAATTTGGTACTCAAACGGTACTCGACAGCAATGCTGCTTCAGCAGTGAATTTGGTACTCAAACAGTACTCGACTGCAATGCTGCTTCAGCAGTGAATTTGGTACTCAAATAGTACTCGACTGCAATGCTGCTTCAGCAGTGAATTTGGTACTCAAATAGTACTCGACTGCAATGCTGCTTTAGCTGAAGTTTAGAAAAAGCTCAAGATTTTTGAAATGCAAAAATACAGCAGAACAAAAACCAAGCTTATCAGATAAAGAGTCCAGAGATCACTCCATGAACAAGTACACAGCTCGATTTCAACATAGGACTGATTATCTTGGAATTGATTTTTTCTTTAAATCGACTTTCACAATTATTTCACATAAGACCTTCTTGGTAGTCTCCTCTCAAGCTGTTCTTTAAAACAAGAGTCTTACCAGGCCCTTAAGATATTTCTGATTCTGTGCTTCATGCCGTGGTGATGGCTTCTGTGGTCTGTGACTCTCCAGTCCCTCATGATCACCCTCGTCACTGCTGTAGCTGAAGAGTCGGCTGTTTCTCCCACCGATTGGTGACTTGTCCTTAGGATTTGAGGACTCACTAGATTTCTTGACACTAAGCGTGCCAGAACTTTGATCTAGCTTGTCACTTTTCTGAGGTTCCCTCTGTTGACTCTTGGGATCATCATTGGTGGATTTGACTAAATCTGGAGCCTCGTAGATTGGTGATAGGTCCCGTCGCTTGTTGAGGGGAGGCTTAATGTTCAGAGAAGACGTTCCTGGTTCTGGTTTTAACTCCTCGTCTAGGGCAAATGTGATGTGCTTATCTTGCGACTTCTTGTTCTGGGATTTCTTTGAGAGGATTCCCCCTCGCTGAGGTTGTCTTGTGGGGCGGGGGGACTCATCAGGGTCACTTTCTGACCAGGGATGGTCCGAGGATAAGCTACTGACACTAGAATTGGACCCAAGTCGCTGGTGAGCGGACGGCAGCTGGGCCTTATTGGCTTGCGATGGAAGGAGCACCAGTTCTTCCCGATTGCTGATCTTGACAATGACCTTCCCTGATTCAGGCTCGCCAAACTCGTTGGTGGGCTGGACTTTCCTCATGAAGCCTGGCATGGCCTGCTGTGAGTACTTCTGCTGCATCGAATAATGCCTGGTCGAGATCTGGTGGAGGTTGTCTGAGATTGGCTGAGGTCTATCAAATGCAGGGAGCAAGTACTGAGTAGGGCTTCCAGGCTCTTCTGTCCCTGATGAAGCCGTTCTCCTCTGAGATGATGTTTGACCTGTTTGGTCAGGGCAGTGTTCATCCTCGTCTTCGTTTTGCAGGACAGGATCTAATATCTCAGTTGTATCTTTTGCCCTGATGGAAGACTCCACTCTGAGGGGGTTTCTTGACTGTCTTGAGCAGGACTCCTCGTAAGATGGAGGTGAGGGGCTAGTCTTGTCTGCATCGTCTTCTGAAGAACTGAATTCCTTAGGCAGGTTTTTTCCAACAGTTGATGTGCTGCTGTGACCTTTATTTTGAGGCGAGGGTTCCACAGAGGCTTTAACGTGAAGAATATTGGCTTGAGATTGCTGTGGTTGTGACTTTTGGATGGTTTCATTACTTTGCCCCGTCAAACCTCTTTTCACATATTGCACACTGGTGTCATTCTTTTCCCCAAAGTCTGACGAGCAGGGAAGATTTAACCTTTGACCCTCAGCTTTTCTGACTGGGTCATTCAGCTCTGGTCCAGTACTCCTGATTGTTGGGCTATGTGCCTTATGAGGCTTTGGTAAATCACGATGTGTCCTGTCTGTTTTGCCTTTGCTGGCCAACGTCCCCCTCGGGGATAGTTCCTCGTTCCATGACGTTCTGTGCTTCTTAGCTGAGTGAGCGGGGGAAGACTGTACCACACCCGTAGGCAGGGAAGATGAGGATGAACTGAGGGAGGAGGTGTAGCTGCTGCTGAGGCTGAGAGTGTCAAGGTTGTCTGACGCCAGACTAGGGCTTGGGTGGTGTAGAGTGGATATCTGCTGGTTGACCTCACTCAAACGAGCCCTGCAAACAACATAACAATCATCAAAGATGAGTACAATGGACAACAAAAGAACAGGGGCTTGCATGTAATGCTGATGTCAATGTAGCAGCAAATTTACTGGGAAAACACCTTTGATATGAGTAATCCTAAAAAGGCATTTGTATTACCCCTAACCATGCAAACCAACCCAGCAAATATCCAACAATATCCAACAATATCCAATGGTGGACTCTTTTTGTGGGATTTTACTGATGTGCGAAGTGAACAAAAGGCCTTTTGTTCTAACTGTTGGCTTCTGTTGGGTTCGGCAAGCTTCAACCATTTTCTGTTGTTGGATTCGGTTGGGTTCAGCAGGGTGCCTGGAGAAACACCGTAGGGGTTCGGCTTAATATTGTAATGTCAAAACGTGGCACTCCCCATTAGGTGTTACAGCACTAGTCACCAGAAAATGCATCAAGTTATTATGAGATGGTGTGGACATCGCAAGGTCTTGCATACCTCATGGAGTCTAATGCCAGGCCAGGATGAAGCTCAGCAGGTGGCGTGGGCCATATGGGGCTGGTTGGTAGGGGCTGTAATCGGCTCAGTCTCCTCTCAATCTCTTGCAGCTGGTTCCTGTTGGCGGCATCTTGCTGTTGCTCTTGGTCCATTTCAAGGAGCTCTGAGCAGGCCTGTTCTAGTTGACTGGCTTTCTGCTTGGACACTGTCAATTCCTCCCTGTGAATGATCACACCAATAAAGATTTCCTACATCATGGGGTACTTAATACTAATGTACTGATTTGTGGTCGGGCGCAAGGAGATTCCTAATGAAAAAAAAAAGACTTTTGGTCTCTGATCTCTTTGTGGTGTCCTTACAAATGACACACGCTTAATTAAATATTTTGTGAATGTTTTACGTATGATTTACCCATTCAAAATGAAATCACAATCGCACTGATGGTAAACTTATAATCCAAGAATGAAAGATTCCGTTTTACTTTGAACTTGTCAACAGTCAGGAAGACTCAAGTAGGAACTAAGCCAATAATAGCCGAGTGTCTAACTAAGCCTTGTTGGTCAGTCCGAATAAATATACACTGATAATTCAGACATGTTATCAAAAATATTCAAAATCTTTCTGGTTTGCACGTGTAACGTGAAGCTTAAGAGTACATGAACTAACTGCCAGCCGATTGGCTGAAACGTTTTTACCTGAATGAGGATGCTGATTGGCTGCCGGAATCAGTCTGGTGCCGGTGCATCTGGTCTAGCTGATGGACTAACAGGTTGGTCAGGTCAACGTACTCTCCTTGGATTTGCTCAATTTGTTGGGAGAGGTCAGTCTTCTGCATATGAACGAGGGCGTCAGTGCATGACATCGCCTTGTGGGAGAGAAAAGAGATGACAGTTATCTAAATATAGATTATTTACAATGGTACTGAGTTTTATTTTTAAGAACTGGTCTCATTTTAGTGGTAATTTAGGTTGCAATTTATGGGTACATAAATTAAACCAAAGACAATCGAAAGACAAATGTTAAGAGGGGTGTCAGGGCCTCATTTCGACACCCCTGTAGGCCTTTTGGGCACCTTGTTTTGTTACACAATTGTGCATGTACATGCACAAAGCCTTAGCAACTTGGAAGCGCTGTTTTTTCACTTCAAGGTAAATATGAACGACCCGTCTTGAAATGCCAACAAAAACTCTACTGGGTAATTTGGAAAGCAAACAGTGTTGATCTTTTGAAAACTCCCTTGCAAAAGCACAGCAACTGTTATCCACTGCATGGGTGTTCAAAGCCAACCAACAGAAGTTTTTCAGTCATGTGATTTTTGATGGTCAGCGTTCAATATACAAAGATGTGCAGGGATATGCAGCATTCTGGGGTACAGGAAATTGCCAACTGAAAGACACAGATTTGAAAATGCATGCGCCGCTGCAGACTCAAAATGCTTCTAAAACTGCCTTTGTTGGTCAAGTGACGTCATTTGAAAAACCTCTATAGACCTTTTTCAACCAAAGTTTTGTCTGATCAATTGAAAGATTAATGACAAGAGTCTCACCTCCCTAAGCTTTTTGGCCAATATCTCCTTCTCCTGTTGGCTTCTGAAACGCAAAGCATCAAAAACAAAATAATAACCCCAATTTACCAATTTAGGCTTTTCAATTGTTAAAATGTTGACACCCTATGAAAAAGTAACAAGAACCATCTTACAATAACAAAGTTGGGTAAACTTAAAATTACTGTGAGCTCGATATTGTACTCGCTCAGCTAATTACTCAACTTATTTATTGCAGGATCTCTTTAAATAAAATATCTCCTAACAGGCACTGTGCTGCCATCTTATCAATTCATCAACCTAACTTTCTAGGGAGCATGTGTAAGACATATTAAAATCAGACATATGACAAGAATATAATATCAAATCAGCGCTCTGAAATACTCAGCCCTTCCATATTTTGTTTTTAATCGAAGGATTTTGCCCAGCTAGAGTTTCTCTTATTTACTTACAAAACTAAAAAGAAATATCATGAAAACCAATACATAGTTAATCATGTTAACAGCATGAACAACTACAACAAAGCAGTTACATTAACAAATTTAACCGTTTGCTGCTGGGTGGATTTTTCTTGAGCAAGACAAGATCCCAGGTCATTTTCAAGATTTTCCGTGAACAAAATTTTTCAAAAATTCATCATTTCATTTAATGGCCATTTATAACAAAATGAAGGACTCTTTGGGCACTATTCTAAAGCTGACAGGTAAAACTCATTGACTCCTGAGTATTTCAGCCAGGCCTGCAGCCTTGGCAAAAGAGCCCAGATTGTGCGGTGTTACATAAGATTCTTTTGCTCCCGAAACCGGCACAGTGCACTGCTGACCTCTTTTCAATGGGGGCCAGATTAGTGTGCAGCGGTGCTGTGCGGCTCATCGCTGCAGTGTTGGAGAGCTTTTGTCCCCGGTGGTAATTCGCTCGTTCTAAATGCCTCAAACCATGGTATACTGTTTCAAAACAAGGCTGGATTTTCTCCAATATTGAGAGCAAAGAAATGTCGGTAATGCCCAGTAGCTCAGTCTTTTGTGCTGAGCACCATCTTTTGTTATAAGGCCAAACTCCGAGCTCCCCTGCTCTGCATATAAAGCCTATGTACTCGAAAACGGGTCACCCGGCAGGGAGTGGTTAAAACAACCAGACACAAAAGAAAAAAAGGAACTCACTCTCTCAGTCTCCGCTGGGTCAAGGTAAGCTCATTGGAGAGCTTGATACAGGTTTCCACGACAACCAAAAACTGAGCACAGGTGTCATGGTGATACCTTGTTGCCAGTGTGCAGGGCGACTGTTTCTTCTTATTGAGTAAAGTCACATCAGAATTGAACTCCACCAGTGTCTGCAGACACGGCAAAACACAGCAAAACACAACAAATAACAACAGTTCATCGACTTTACAAGGGTTGGATGAAAAGTTTGAGCCTCACTACAAAGGAGTGGAGCTGGATCAATCATAGTTGGTGTGCATTTGTTTCAACTCTTCAGAAGACTAGCTGGTCTGTCGATTTCAGTTTACATCGTATTTGGCTTTCAGTGTAAGGCTTTGAGAATTGGAGGTGGGGAATAGTCAAGAAGGTGGACGACATTGGACATCATGCTCTTACCAAGTATCTGAATCAGACAGGGTTAACTCTCACATTTGGTTGGTACATTATAGGAAATGATGGTCCTTGGTTTGCAACTGTGAAAAGTTGGATAGTGAAATTCAAGTGGGGGAGAGAAAGCCTTGAAGATAACCCAAGGTCTGGGCAGCCTTTAATTGTCTCCACCCAAGAAAGCTTTGATCATGCACACCCAATGGTGGACGATAGCCTACTTCACCCGTTCACGAGTATTGTGTGTGCCAGTACATGAACACGGCATCACCAACTAGGGCGGCTTGCTCACCAACCCATAGTTTGAAGTCCTGGGTCTTTTTAACAATCCTTAGAGGGGAGATAACCTGAATAAAAGCAACTTGCTAACACCTGTAAGCATTGAAGATAGCCATATTTGGCAGCGAGGTGAGCAGGGCTGTTGTTGCTATGATCTCTTTGGTCCACTGAGATATCCTCCATCTGCATGTATTCTAGCAACCAGCGTAGGCAGGCTTCCTGGCCAAAGCGGGCAGCTAGGTGAAGCAGTGACCAGCGGTGGTCTGGAGGGTGTAGTTCCGAGGCTGCCCCCGAGTGCTGGACAAGGCACTTGACACAGTCCACCTGACCATGCTGTGACGAACCACAATACAGCAACGAGTTTTGTTATTGGAAAAATTTACTGACAAATGTAAGATCAAACATGACCTGTTCCCACAAACCTGGACAAAATAGCTGACAAATGAAATTGAACATTTGTATTTTTGAGTTTGCAGTCACTTCAGCTCAAATAAGTTGAAATTTGTATCATTCATAGTTCTTTAAAATTCTGTGAGAAGGGATATGAAATCTGTTGTTGCCCTTATTTATTGTAATGTGATCTGCAAAAACCCTTCACATGCTGAGCTTTGTCATTTGGTGGCATATAAACTTCGAATTAATATGGACACATCTTTGTTTTCAGATATATTACATTGATGATTCTAGGTTGTCTACAACGTGAATCTAGGTAAATCTGGAATCACGAATTAAACAGTTCTGAAAACAGGACAGTGTCCAGATCAATTTGAAATTGATATGCACCAAAATGACAAAGCTCACCATGCGAAGGGTTTTCGCAGATCACACCACATTCATTAAAATTTGATTTATAAACATTTTTATTCAGTGCTAGTTTGTCTGGGAACTGGGAAGAAACATATCAAATACCTCCTGTTGGCTAAATTTTTCCCTTTATGACAAATCCTGCATATTCAAAATGATTTTAAAAAGTGACAGTAAAACTAACGTTGTGACAGGTTCAGTGTCTCGCTTTCCAAATGTCATACTGAGAAAACATTACAGCATTTTGTGCTGGGAATAATCAAAGTCCTCCACCTTGCAGGACACCCTGGGCACATTCTCTCTGCTTTGACATTCAGATGGGCTCTACGTTTCTCCCATCCTCCAAACTCTCCACAGGACAAATTTAAAGCTACAGGATAGTTAGGTTGAATGTTTTGTGGCTGTGAACAAAATGTACGTACTGTACCTGGTAAGAGACATTCCAATATCACTTCACAGCAAAGTTTACCATTTGAAAACAAAGCCTACAGATTCATTGTGTACTGTACTGAACCAAAAAGCAAAAAGACTGCTGAATCTTTTTAAGTCAGGAAAATTGTAGGGGAAATACAAGAAAGAAAAGGTGTTGGATGCAGAACCAGAATCGGTTCTGCACTCAACTCTCTCAATGATGATAAAGGAACGACAATGACCTCTTTGACATGTATAGTTGGGACTGGTTCTCATCTGATCTCACCTTGACAGCCAAGGCAGCCACAGTGAAGCAATCGTCATTCTCAACTGACAACATTTCAGAGCAGGGTCCTCCTGCCAGCCAGGCCAGACAATCAACGTGACCTCGCCTGGCGACTGCGTGAAGTAACGTGTTGCCTCGACTGTCTCGCACCTCCGAAAGACCTTCATTGGCCGCCAGCAAGAACTCCTGCAGGAAGATGCAATTAGGCAGTGATTTGATCTATTGGTAGCTTGTTACAGTAGCCAAGTTCTGAAAAGTGTTTGTTGGTTTTCTTTCAACTTTTTCTTGGTATTCAGAGCTTTGTCACCAAAAAAGGATTTTGGATAGATCAAGCAAAGAAAAATATTTTATAAGATTTTCCTGATTTGAACAGATAACAAAAGCTTGTTGCTCTAGATTCAGAATTCGGCAACATTTCTTTGTTTTTGAATTCGACCTTCGATTCGTAAAGTGGTCCCTGAGGCAACACTCATCTGTCCTTTGAGGAAGCAAATAAAGACTGTCAATGACATCTGGTTTAACTCATTCAGGAACTCACCAGAACCTGTAGGTCGCCACGCGCTGCAGCTTGTATCAGCTGCTTATGCAGGGTATTGTCTCTGGTCTCAGTACTGAGTGGTGTTGCTACGGTAACCGATGGTACCTGGCTCAAGGGTTGTGTACCTCCATCTGGTGCCCTGTCTCCTTGTCTCAGTGGGGCCAGATGGGCTGCGGCTTTATTAGTTGAGGCTGCTGAGTACATCTGAGTCTTTGCGATCTTGGCCTGCTGTTTAGTGACTCGGTCTCGCTCTTTCTCTTCTTTGTCTCTCCTTTTGGTCTTCTCTTTTGTTTTGGCCGGAGCCCTCCTTGTCTCCTTGGAATCTTCGTCTGATCCTGAGGCGCAGTTGGTGGGATGATGCTGGGCCTTGTTGTTCCTCAGGAGATTGGACATGAGGAAGCGGACACTCTTCCCCCGCGGGACCTTCTGTTTGGTCCTGATCGGCGACAGGTCGCTGGATGCCAGACTGGACGTCAAGCTGCCATCTCGGGACTCTGTCGTGCTGATGGAGGAGTTCAGGCTTTCCTGGTCCTCACTCTGGACATGTCTGTGATTTATAACAATACCCTGTTTTGCTTTTGCCTTTCCAGGAGATGCAACGTCGTGCGGTTTATCTCCATTTCCCTTGCCACTGGTTTCAAACTCCAAGATGAACTGCCTGAGTTCCTCCGAGTTGACATCGATGCAGAGCTCCTCATCAGATAACACAGCATCTGACAATTCACCCTGGACTAAGGCATCCAGGAGAGCTTCGTTTTGAGCCACCTTAGCATCCGAGAAGTCTTCATTGTCATGGTTCTTGCCACCAGGGTCTTTCTCCCAAGTCACATTGTTGTTGCCTGGTTCCTTCAACTTCCTCTTGGACGATTTGGAAGACAGAAAGAACTTCTTAAAATCCTCTTCCAGGGAGGCTTTCCAAGGTCCTTGCTTGGATTGATTGCTTCCAGATGCTAAAGTTTGTTGCTTGTGACCACCTTGGAAAATATGAATCAAGTTTTGATCTGTAAACATCTGCAAGCTGAGATGTGATGTGTACACACACGGTGAATTAATTCTTAAGCTGTAACAGTGAGATTTAGACTAGTCAATATCCCATTGCATGACACTACTCACCAGTCTGCAGATATGTTCTGCTTACTCCACATTTGGCAAATATACCATACGGCTGCATATGTTACTCCACATACAGCAAATACATCATACAGCTGCATATGTTATTCCACATACAGCAAATATATCATACGGCTGCATATGTTACTCCACATATAGCAAATATATCATACGGCTGCATATGTTACTCCACATACAGCAAATATATCATACGGCTGCATATGTTACTCCACATACAGCAAATATATCATACAGCTGCATATGTTATTCCACATACAGCAAATATATCATACGGCTGCATATGTTACTCCACATATAGCAAATATATCATACGGCTGTATACGCACCACTTCATGGCACTGAAGTGCTAACTGTTTTGGGTGCACAGAGATTTTTCTATTGTCACATCACTGATTTAAGTAACTGTTCCCTCTGGGTTAAGCCTGCTTTTTCAGCACTTATCCCTTGATGGTCGGTATGAAATGGATTAAATCTCAGAGTCTGTCTGTTAAACACAGATCTGGATTGCAATCAGTGCTCCCAAAAATGGTTCGTGATTTTCATTAGCCCTAACCTTCCCAAACCACACAGAATTAAACAGTAGTAAAGTGTTAAATTCTGTGGGGATAGGTCTGGTAGGCCCATAACAGCTGGCTTTTGCATTGGGTTTGGCAAACTTCAGAAAAACAAAGTCCAACAGCCTCTGTGCACACAGTCCCATATGGGTATTTAACTTTGTGTGAATGGGGAATGTTAGGGCCAGAAACCCTTGGGGGTTAGGGTTAGGCTGGTTCCGGAGTTAGTGAATCAACACTGGATCGCTCGTTTATTTGTATAAATAAACATTAGAGGCAATCCTTACCTCTTGGATGACTCTTTTGCAACGTCAATGTGTTGTCAAACATTGTTTTATAGAATGAATAACTCAAAATGAAAATTTGACGGGCAAATTGGCTTTCAAGATCTGTACATTATGAAACTTGGATCATTTCGATCTTTTTTCAGAAAGCTTCAGTCCAATTAGACATTTCTGAGTATTGTTCCAAAGGCAATTTCTGCAGTACGGTAGTTGTCAAATGTTCTTACTCAGTTACTTTTCTGCAGCTTGTCATCCAGAAAACGTAGCCCTGGACTCTTGAAAATCTCTGCAGCTTTTGACGGGGAGGGACTAAAAGGACCATGCAGAGCCAGCAAACAATTGAAATGGACACAGTTCAATGCATGAGGGGAGATGGTTGTGATTCTTGCTAGTTACACACAAACCTTGTGTTGAAATATTTTTGGGAGGTGGTGGCATGGATATCAAGGTGGTTGGGTTAGGGTCCTGTGGAGTCTCTCCCTCAGTGAAGAAATTCTCAAAATTATATTCTTCTGCATCTTGCTGCTCCTGGCAAAGAAACCAAAACCAAAAATATGAACGTCTTCAATTTGTATGATACACCGATTTTTACAGATTTCATACATTTTTGCTGCACGTGAAGAGCATTCTACAAAAGTGAGGCCAAAAATAGAAGTTACGCTTTCTGCTTCCTGACATTCCCTATTTTGACGGCATAAACCTAAAGTTTTAGAGGAAACTTTTGGAAAACGTGAAAATTGGAAATACAGACAGAAAAAATGTGTTTACAGTAGTTTGAATGTTATGAAAAAAGGTTCAACAGACTTATTTCTGCCTGCAACTAGGACCCTTTAAGGTACTGTTCATTTCATTTGAAACAAATGTGACTCGACCTCACTTGCTGTTATTTTTAATCAGTTGACACTAAGCTGCACATTGAATGGTACACACACATAATGTACATATATTAAAAGTGCCCCCCCCCAAAATCAAATCCTACAACTTAGCCTGTTTTCAGATGCTACATAATAGTCAGCAGGACTTTTTGTCAACATTTGTATGTTCTATGCAGGTACATTACTGCATATGGTGATGATGTAACGTGTCACAAATCAGATCAGTTCCTTGGGAATAATCGCAGAGTCGGTTAACATGTAGCCCTTCTTCGTCTTTGTATCAGTTTAGAGAGGCATTTATGGCAGACATCCTGGGTTGAAGGAGAGCTCCAACAGTTGTGAATCGTACTTATAATAGAGAAAAGACAGTTGACCTTTGCCCTGAACTTAACTTACAATTGGTGCTGAAGATCCCAGAAGGTCGTCAATGTCAATGACCTCTGCTTCCTCCATTGTTAGACTCCATTCAAGCTGCTAAAAACACCTGCTTGATGTTTGGGTCATCTTGGTATACTCTAAACAGCTGTGGATTTTCTTTCAATCTTGCCCATGTTTGCACATACTGAAATTTGAAAAAAAAAAGATGGCAGTATCGCCCTCAACCAATTTGAGTAAATATCATGCTAATCTCAACAGAATTCAGTGAAATATGCGTAAAACAAGTTTTGAAACTGTTATGAAAAAACCCCCCAAAACATGTGGACAAATGAATAAAGCATTCCGCATAACATACCAACTTTCCCACAGAACATCTCTCCATCTTTGGAACCACATGTAGGCCTACATAAAGTGACTCTTTAAGAAACACTTCACGGTTATGCCTAGCATCTTACATGGGCAGAATTTCATACCAGACCATCACAAAAAATGAGTTTTGTTGAACACCAAAAACAACCACAACTCCCTCCCCCTTAAGTCTGGAACCCCCTTCCCTCGCTAAAGTTCCCTTAAAATTAGGGCAGTGGGTATCCGATCATGAATAGGTACCAATTTGTTTCTGCCAATGAATGTGAAAGCGAACCCAATTTGAAATAAAAAATGATTTGCAGTGAAATTCCGCTGAAATGTGTTCAACTTTTGCAAATTCGCAGTGTGTATTTGAGCTAACGTCACAACTTTGCGTCCATGTTCATTTTGCAAGAAGTATGAACCAGCCTTTAGATTTCTACCGTGGCAAACTTTGTTTGGTTCCATACTAATGTTGTGATTGTGACCATGGGCCCATACAATCGTGCAGGTCATGCCGTGAGCCATGTCTGAAAGTTCATTTGGCTGCGACCATAACGTGCAGGAATGTAGAAAAATGGCCACTGGCATTGGGACAGAGCTTCTGTGGGTTACATCAAGAATCAGCCGTATTATTGTGTAGCTTCCGTCCAGTAAAACATTTACAAACATGGCGGGGAAATTTCTTTTGAATTTGAAATTTCTGGGTCGATGAGAAACAGTGACATGTCACCCAGGAGCGAATACTCTCTTTGGTGTAAAGAAGGTAATGGCCTTCAGACAGTTATTGGTTAGATACGATTAGAACAATCATGGCATGGCTTTTATTTGCGGGTGACAGGAAAACAACTAGAAAAACATAGGAGCCAAATTGCGATAGGTTACTTCCAGAACTGTAAGGTTTATACATACCTTGTAGACAGCTATGTACAAGCTTACATAAATACATTTTGGCAGTTTAGATTGTGCAAACTTACCTTGCCATCACAGCTATTTGTGCAACATAATTTCATACATGCCTTCTTGGTGAAGTTAGATGTCTGATGGGGAGGTTTATTCACCTCATTAAAATGGTCAAATTCGTGAGTATTCTGCCCATCTACACCAGAGAACTCAGATGCAAGTACTCGCAATCACTGTCAGCTGCATGACAGCTTGACCAATCGCAACACAGCTCCTATCTTTTCCTGGTTTTCCTGACCCCATCAAAAAGAAAGCCAAACTATGATTGGCCATTGGAATGGAAGCAAATGGGGCCAATCACAGTGGGTGGGTGACAGGAAAACAAGAAGGAAAAGATAGGAGCAGTGTTGCAATTGGTCAGGCTGTCTTGCAGCTGAGTGATTTAGAGTCCATGCTGCTGATTTTCCGCAGCGTGGAAGGGCAAAATGTGCAAGAATTTCACAATTTTAATGAGGATATAAGGTGAATAAACCTCCCTGTCGGAAATCTAACTTCACCAGGAAGGCATGTATGAAACTTTGTTGAACAAATAGCTGTGATGGTGGTGTAAGTTGGCACTATCGAAACAGCCAACCATTGTTTATGGGAGGTTGTGTGTGTACATGGCTATCTGTTGGGTTTGTATAAACCTTGCAGTTCTGAAGTAGCAATTGGTCAAGCTACATTTCATGCTGTTTCCACTCATTAGAGTTACAATACATGCAATAACGTGGATGGGAAAAATACTTGTTAATTTGGAGAGAGTTCCACAGATGGTTAGCCTATCACTAGACACCCTGTGCAGAAACCAGCATGAGACTATGGAGGTTGGAAGACACTGATCTGGGAATTCTCTGTTGAATGTTAAAAATTATTATTCGAAATTATCCCTGCTAAATTTGACTTACGATTGGACTTTTTCCAATGGCTAACAACCCACTGCAAAGGAAGTGAGTGACGCCCATATGGAACCCTTACCATGGTGCATTCATTTTGAGAGGTCGAGGTCGGGTTAAAAATGGGTAAATTGGGTTAAATGCGTCGCCGTCGGCACGGTGCGCAAAACCAAGT